>NC_138552.1:193466833-194026833 GCF_964273705.1 Natrix helvetica
GCAGGAAGAAAGAGACCAGTAGTAGAATGCTACAGATAAATATTTGGGTCAGAAACCACAATCACAATTAGAGAAAAACAGAGTCAGTGAAGCACGATTCATTAACTTAAGTGTACCTTTGTATGCCCACCATATTTTATATTGAGATTTTAGCTCAATCTTTCCCCGCAACACATCAAGATGGAGGAATTTATGTAAGGGCTTTCCTTCTGCTGTGATTTCCAAAATATTCTGTGACATCCTCTGTAAAACACAGTGTACTATTGTACATTAGAACAGCCTCTTTTGGTCATCTATTGGGTATTTGCAAAGGAATATATTCTGATCATGATAACACATGGTCAGGGGTGGGTTCCTGCCAGTTCTAACCTCTTCTATAGAAGAGGTTCCACAAATCTACCATGCCGTTTAGAACTGGTTCCAGCTTCCTCCCCCCACCCATCCACACCACGCTTGCCCCACCTGCCGCTCACTGATTGGCTGGCTCACCAATCACCCCGCCCACCTGTAAGAGTCCTATCTAAACCTTAAAGTCTTAAAGCTGTCACGTTTGAACATCCCTGGGGGGTTTTTTCTAAAGGGTAGGGGTGCAAGGGTCTTGTAACTTGACAGCTTTAAGACTTGCACACTTCAATGCCAGAGTACCTGAGCCAATATGACTGGAGGAGGAATTCTGGGAGTTGAAGTCCACAAGTCTTAAAGCTGTCAAGTTTGAACACCCCTGGGGTTTTTTTTTCTAAAGGGTTAGGGGTGCAAGGGTCTTGCAACTTGACAGCTTTAAGACTTGCGTGCTTCAAATGCCAGAGTTTCTGAGCCAACATTTTGGTTACTAAGCAAGAGCGTTGTTAAGTGAGTTTCACCACATTTTACAAGTTGGCCACGCCCACCCAGTCACATGACTGTCAAGCCACTCCCACTCGGTCACATGGCTGGCAAGCCATTCCCACCCAGTCACATGGCTGGCAAGCCACTCCCACAAAGCAGGCCACACCTACAGAAGAGGTTCTAAAAAATTTTGAAACCCACCACTGACGGAAGTGCACATTTCTTTTTAAGTAGGAACACAATGTAAACATTTGGGTTATCTGGTCCTGGTTTGTCATATCTAGCATGCACTGGCTCTTCATAGTCTCAGGCAGAATCATTTCCCAGCCTTGATACCTGAAATCATTTAAATTGGATCCTCAATATCAAGAATTAAGCCTAGGACTTTCTTTGTGCAAATCACATATTCTACAGATTTCCTCAATGAATGCATAATATAAAGATTAGACAGCTCTTACTGTGTAACTGAGCTTTGTGTGCCACAGCAGTTACAACCCAGATGAATAGTAGAAATCCGGCTTTTATTGAGTTAGATGTTTTTAGTCCTACCAACTCCATATTATGTATGCTGATCAGCATTCACTTTTTAGAGTTTCAGATGAGACTCATCTGAATATTCAGCAAGCAGAACATTTGCTCTTCTGTTGATGTGTGGCTCTCATTGATCATTCATGTCATTGCTTGAAATGCCACTGACTCTTGATGTAGGCTGCAATTCTAAGCAGATTTCCTATGCACAGGAATTCAACTTTGACTTCTCATAAAATGGTCCCAAAATGGAGCTTTGGTTTGGTTTCAGCTTGGATTTATTCAGTTAACTTGAAAGCAATTTTCTGGGAATTTTGAGAGCCCTATTTTGTCAACAGGGACAGATTTGATGCATGAACTACTTGTTATTGTGTTTCAGCACTCAGGGGCCTCTGGACAGCAATAGCATAACTGAAGTTAAAAGAAATCTATTAGATTAGAATGTAACAAGACGGCTCCCCACAGTTTTGTAAGTAAATAATTCCCCCCAAATATATTATACCAACGTTAAGTGCCATAGGTTTTCCTGAGACTTTAAGGAACATTTTAAGGTCTTGCCTTTATTTTTTTAGATGTTATTCTAATTTCTGTGCTGGTGATCAAGGGAGAATACATACATTCCCTCTTTTCATTATTTCATTTTTATTTTTTCATCATAACCACTTTGTGAGGAAGGATAGGCTGAGAAATAATGTCTGGTCCAAAGGCATCCACTGAGCTTCCATGGCTGAGAACGAACGTTGCTATTATATCTCACTGACTTGTCAATGTGCTTATCATAAGGCCTGTGTGGTGTACTGACTAAAGGGTGTCAAACTCAAGACCAGGGGCCAGATCCGGCGCACAAGATACTTAGATCTGGCCTGTGGGGCTGCCCTGGAAAACACTGAGGGACCTCTGCCAATGAAAATGGAGCTTGGGAGGGCTGTATGCGGCCTTCCTGAGCTCCGTCTTCACTGGCAGAGGGTTGCAGGAAGCTATAGCAGCCAAAAACAGAGCTCACAAGGGTCATGGGCAGCACCTCCATACTCCGTTTTCACTGGCAGAGGGTTGCAGGAGGCCATTTGAGCTGAAAACACAGCTCAGCAGTCTGTTTTCACTGGCAGAGCACTCAGGTCACCATAGGCGCCCTGACACGAGTGACACCAAGCTGGCCATGCCTACCCCAGCCCCGAAGGTCAAACACAACCCTGATGTGGCCCTCAATTAAATCAAGTCTGACACCCTTGGACTAAGGTGTTAGGCTAAGAGTGAGGAGACCCCAACTCCTCTTCATTCTCAGACATAAAATTTCAGTAGGTAACCTTGAACTAGCCACACTCTCTTAGCCCAACTTACCAACCTGGTTGTCGTGAGAAAAATAGGAGGGGGCACTATGTATGCCTCTGTCAGCCTTCCCTGATAGACCAGACAGGAAACACAACTAGGGGAATGAATTCTACTTCACTGTAAAGCTGTATTAGTCATCCCCAGATGGCTGTTGTACGCTGCCTAGAATCATTTCTCATGGGATGGCTGGCTATATAAATTTAATTAATTAATTAATATTTAATAATCTGAAAGTACAAATCTCCTACCATTTCCTTTATGCTCTGAGAACTTGGGGATGAGTCCCTTCTGAGCTTCTTCCTCTACCCATTATGCAGTTTTGGGCTATGGCCACTCTTATCTGACTTTGTTTTAGGAAGCATTTCCTCCCATTTCCCAAACTTATTCTCCCCCCTCCCATTTCCCAAATTATTTATTATCACGAGAATAAATTAAAGCCTACTCGTGCTTTGTAATGAAAGGCAGGAAGTACTTTATTGTTAAAACATTCCAGATTTTCCTTTTTGCCAAATACACTAAAAACAGACCTTGAAAAAAAAATCAAATAAAACTGCAAATGTCGAGAAAGCAACTGAGAGAGCAAACGTGTCAGGCTGTAGAAGTGATGTTCCCATGGAAGAAGCATCAGACAAGAATGGAGAAAAAAACAATTAAACGCACACCCATCACACACACACACACACACCCAGTTTTATTAAATGAGGCATATAAACAGATGGTAACTCTGAGAGAAGATACATGTACATTGTTATATATTTCTGAAAAGCAGTGACAGATGGATCACAGAATGTGTCTCTATTTTGTATGCCAGAGGCCATCTTTTCCCACATTGATATCCCTTCCTAGATTTGAGCACAGGTCATAAGAAAGGGCTTATAGTAATCTCCTGTCATAGTTGCTACAAAACAATAAGGTGAAAATAATTGAAAATGATAGTCAGATTCACCAGATGCAAATATAGTCACATTATGGATAGACCAGATTGCAGTTGATGGATGTTCAGCATGATTTACTCAGAAGAAAATCCAATACTTGATGGTAGTTACTTCTCAGTAAGGTTGTACAGGATTTCCAGCATAATTCCGCAACTGGTAAATGGAAAATTTCCTGTGCAGTAGATAGGATTTCCTTTCCAGAGCTCACCATTCAATCTCCCAGCTCTCTTTACCCCATTAAATTAAAGACCAAATGGCTGATTTTCATATGGTTTTGCCCAGGTGTTAAGATGGCTCACTGTACCTTACATGATACATTATGGATTCACAAACAAGGGGGATTGTGGTGCTGTCCTGATTTCTACTCACAAAAATCAGCTGTTCGGAGTACATATCGACAATCTCCAGATCTCTCTCTGTACTAGAGAGAATTTTGGCAGTCTGGCTCTTGCATCCAGGTGTCTTTTCAGCCCTAACGCTTTGATAATCCACAGATTGGAGAAAAATGCAGGCATTAGTTTGCGTTGACTCACTGGAAGTCTTGCATGTTCTCTGTCTGTTAAGAAAAGAGTTGTTCAATGTTGTCTATCGCAATGTAGATAGATCCAAAGTCCTGAGAGACTCCCGCACAAATACCAACTTCAGGGTGTTCTGCTTTGGGGATTCCTGGCATGCTAAAGATATGAAGATTGGTATATCTCTCTCTGTTAACTCCCTGAACATTTATTCAGTAAAATCCTCTTTGGCGTTTTTACTCTGATCTAACCTTATTGCCTTTGAATCCCAAAGAAACCCATTGGTTTCCAAAGTCTATAGAGATTCTCAGTCATCCAGGTCATGGTTGTCCCAAAGGTGCTTTTTCAGGAGGCAACTGGACTTTCTTGTTTTTTCTTTGAAGATGTTTCACTTCTCATCCAAGAAGCTTCCTCAGCTCTTCTGAAAGGAATGTAAATCCTTCCATTCCCCACTATCCTGTCAGAGCTGAAGAAGCTCCTTGGATGAGAAGTGAAATGTCTTCAAAGAAAAAACAAGAAAGTCCAGTTGTCTCCTGAAAAAGCACCTTTGAGACATTGGTTTCTGAGTGTTCAGTGAGTTGCCAACACACAGACTCTGTAGCGTTTGTTCTTATCTTGCGTTACTGGTTCTGAAAGAAACTTACTCTATCTTGTTCTCTACTTTTCTTATCTCCATGTTTATTCTCTTTGAAATCTAATATTTCATTGCTATAAACTTTCCATCAGGTGCCCTTCCTGCCTTCATTTTCTTCATTATTTCCTCCTGTTTTCTTAGTGATAGAATTTAACTCTTATCTGACTTTCCTTCCATACTGTAATACAAAGCCTCTAGCAAATCCTGAACTAAAACTTGCTGAAGAAGTGAAAAATGTCTCTCTCATTTCACAAATCTCATAAAATTCCTTCACATTTGCTGTCTCTTTCTCACTTTAATATGTATACATCACTTATTGTCAGCTCATGGTACTATTCTTTTTGTCATTTAACCTTTCCTGCTGACCTCTCTCGTCTCTTAGTTCTCTTTCCTAGCAACCTGTTCTGTGGTTTAGTAGGGAGAATATTTTTTACTTCTTCTATACTTCTATACCTGTGATGGCGAACCTATGGCATGCGTGCCAGAAGTAGCACGCAGAGCGATCTCTCCAGGTACACCAGCTTTCGCCCGTTGCTGTTCTGGGTTCACACCGGCCAGCTGGTATTTGCATGCGCCGGAAACCGGAAGACAGGGGACAGAAACTAGAAGCTCAGCTTTCCGGCATGTGCATGCACGCCCGGGAGCTACTCTTCTAGTTTCTGGCGCTCCTGCGCATGTGCGCCAAAGAGCTGCTTTTCTGGTTTCCAACACTACCCTGCACTCGGTGCCAAAAAGGTTAGCCAACACTGTTCTATACTATACTTCTTCTATACAAGTAGTCCTCAACGTATGACCAAACTGGGACCATAACTGATTTGTTAGGGAAGGCAGTTGTTAAGTGAGTCACCTCTGATTTTATGACCTTTTTGCCATGGTTGTTAAGGAAATGACTGCAGATGTTAAGTAACTTGTGCAAATTGTGAAGCGAATCTGGCTTCTGCCATTTGATTTCGCTTGTCAGAAGCTGGCTAGGGAGGTCTCAAATGGTGATCACATAACCCTGGGATGCTGCAACTGTTGTAAGTGCCAGTTACCAAGAGTCCAAATTTTGATCACGTGACCATGGGGGTCCTGCAATGGCTGTCAATCACATTTTCAGTTCCATTTTAACTTTAAATAGTCGGTAAACAAATGCTTGTAAATTGAAGATTACCTGTAATAGTGTTTCATTTACGATAAGAAAATCTTCCATCCTTGTCTTACTCTCCCTAAGGAAGAATCTTTTTCCCCCTCCATTTTTATTCTTATCTTTTGCTACAGTAAGTGTTAGTCTGGCCCCTTGCCAATCAATAATTATTTCTTTCATAAGTAACAGGTTGCTATGATTCTGGAAAATTACCAAGGAGGTTTTCTTCTAGCTTCCTCTGAGGGGATTTTTCTCATTGGCCAGTCCTTAATGGACTCCTTAACTGCAATCATACTTCTTGTACTGTCTGTTCTTTTTCATTCAAAATTATTCTCAGAAGGCCAAACTCCCCAAATAACAGAAATTTAATGAAATATATAGGCATACCCATAGAAAAATCAGAGAATGCATTTATTTGGAAAGCTTGGTTTTCCAATAAGCCAATTGAGTTAAAGGTTAAAATAAGATGTTGTTCCTTCTAGTAATTTTTTGCTGTCACAAGGACTGAAAAGATTATGATTTATGAATTTATTTATAAGAGATGGGATATGGGATGAAGGGATACATATTTGTAACTAGACAGTTGAAGAGTTACTAAATTTTTTATACTTGTGATAACTGCTGGAAGTCATACATTTCTTTTCTTTTTATTATATTCTTATTTTTCTTTTTTTCCCCACTTTTCACTCTTTCTGTTCTTTTGTTCTTTTCTTTGTATTAGATTTTACTATTGTAACACCCAGACACCCCACAGTTTTAGGAAATGAATGAGTGTCTCAAAAATACCTATTTCTTCCAGGCTTGTCACTGTCACAATCTCATTCAACTCATCTTTCCAAGCTTCTGTTTCATAAATAATTAAATATATTATACATTTCATTTGTTCCAAAGCTAATAAAATGTACAACAACAGCTGTTTGCTGGAGGCAATTTTGAACTTGTAGCAGACCTAATGACCTTAGATATGGGTGATATCCAATTAAGTCCTCCTGCTAAGGGAATCACTGTCCTCATTTAAATGGGAGGAGTGGTGGGATATCGCAATCAGCTGCCAAGGTTGAAGGGCTCTTTGGAACAGATGGTGGGACAGAAGCTATGGAAGATAGGATTGTTCACATTATGTTGTGTTTCATCCAACCCTTCTAGATTATATATTCCTAGATTTCTTTTAAGGGTGTGGCATTTATTGATTTGGTTTGATCAGTATTATGTCAATCACTATATATTAAATGTAAATTGCAAAATAGGCTGATAACAACACACAGTTTGTTATAGCATAAGTAATGTTGCATGTGAAAATAATGGTGTTGCATTGTTTTTTGGGGGGGCAACTAAATGATGTAATTCATCATATTTTCAAAATGATGTCACAATATCAACACTTGATATCATTGTGCTATCAATTGATACCTCTGTGAGGCTGATACTTCTAAAAGCTTCAAAATAATAATACTTGCCAGCTACCCTTGTCCTTGTTGTATCCATAATACCTTTAGTAGATTTTTGAAATCTACTAAATTTTGATCATGCAGCTGAGGATGCTACAATGATCATTAAGTGGGAGGAACCAGTCCCAAGTCACTTTTTTTCAGTACCATTGTACCTTTGAAAGATTGTTAAGCAAATGGTTATAAGCCAAGGACTACCTGTAGCCCCATCAAGCATCATTTTCAAATGGTACCATGGAAGAGAAGTAGATGAGTTAGCCATTAGCCTGGAATAAAAAGGCCTATGGGCTCCAGATTTCATCTAGGATCAGGGAGAAAAATATAGAGATAAAAATAAATAGATGTTGCCAGATTACTTTCTTGCCAAACTTGTTCTTTTATATCCTTATTGGTTGGCTTTTTCTGTTTTTGCTGAGCATACATCCTGCAACTATTCCATAGCTTTTTTAAAAAAATAGTTAATTCAGAAACATCAGAAAAGTCATTCTTGATATAGCCTAATTTCTGCCAAAATGAAAAGGGTAGACGTTCCCTGGAATGTTGTGAAATGTCACATATAACAATTTCATGGAATGTAAGGATTGGAAGAAATTTGGAGATCACCCAAGTCGCTTCTGCCTTATAATAGCAACATACGTCAGTACGTACATACATACATACATACATACATACATACATACATACATACATACATACATACATACATACCAGAAGTGGTATTCAGCAGGTTCTGACCAGTTCTGGAGAACCGGTAACAGAAATTTTGAGTAGTTCGGAGAACCAGCAAATATCACCTCTGACTGGATCTGCCCCAATCTATTCTCTGCCTCCCAAGTCCCAGCTGATTGTGAGGAAATGGGGATTTTACAGTATTCTTCCCCTGCCATGCCCACCAAGTCGCACCCACCAAGCCATGCCCACAGAACCGGTAGTAAAAATTTTTGAATCCCACCACTGATACATACATACATACATACATACATACATACATACATACATACATACATGATCCATCATTCAGGAAGACTGTCAAGGGCTGTATTTTAGCTCAAAAATATTCATGGAATGGAAAATACCAGTGGAATTGAGAGAATTGGAAAAGACTTTTTCTATAATTTCCATTCAACAATTTTAGATTGAAAATGTAAAGACAACTAAGGATCTCCAGGGCAAAATAATTGATTGTAAAATTTAATGAATGTTAAGTGTAGTTTCTTTGTACTTCAGAATAGCTAGATATGCTGCGAGATATTCTGAGAGTTTAGGTTAGCACTTTTAAGAGTTTTGAAGAAACAGACAACTTACCAACATAGCTGAATCAAGAATACTGATAGAACTCACTGAACTGGGGAGAATTTCCTGTGATACAAACTGATAATCTAATATTAGACGTGATTAGAAAGGGGAGGTAGGCCGCAGACTTCAGTGCTCTCTCTTCTTTTCAATATTTACATGAGACCGGCTTGTTAGTTCATCATCAATATGCTGATGATACCTAACTCTCTATCTCAGCCTTTGTTGAATTAAGCAATACCATGAACATCTTATTTGGTGTATGGGAACTGTAAGAATCTGGATGCAAAACAACAGGTTTCAACTGAATCCTGGAAAGACTGAGTGGCTCTGATCTTGGGCAGGGGTGAAATCAACTTGCCTTCGCTACCGGTTCACAAATGTGGGCACACGCATGTGCAGGACCTCCCAAGCATGGGCAGAGCATCAAAAACAGGATGTGATGATGTCCGGTGGCTGGGTGGAGCCTCCCATCACCATCGCTACCGGTTCGCCCGAACTGGATGGAACTGGCTGAATTGCACCTCTGATCTTGGGGCCTATTGATTCTAAGACTGCCCAGAGATGGTATTCAGCCGGTTCTGATCGGTTCACCTGAACCAGTAGTGGAAATCGTGGGTGGGTCCACCCACCTGAATTGGCTCTACACTGTCCTATGTAGGCAGATTTTCAAGCCCGCTCATGTGTGCAAGCCACACGCGCGAGCAAAGTGCATGCATGGATGGTTGTGTGCATGCATCGATGGGGCGTGTGCGAGCAAAGTGAGCACTCACATTTGCAAACCGGTAGGAAAAGTAAGTGAATACCACTCCTGACTATGCCATCTTTACTCTACTGATTAATCTGCATTTGGAGTACTGTGTCCAGTTCTTGGTAGGATATTTGTTTAAAAGAGAGATGAAGAAGTTGAAGTGGAGTGGAAGAGGTATGTCAAGATAAGGGGGCTAACTATCAAGCTGATTATTGAGGGTTTTGAAAAGCTTTAATTTTTAATTTATAAAACAGATGACTGGGGTAAGATGTCGTCACAATTTTCAACAAACTACAAGGTTTTACTTACAATAAAGGACAGTTCTATTCTTAAATTCAGAGCAGAAGAAGATTAGAGGATTGAAATGATTGAAGGAGGAAGATTGAAATGAAAACAAAGGAAGTTTAGGACAAATATTTAGATTAATTTCTTGACACCAGGGGCCATCGAACAACAGAACACACTATGAAAAACCTCACTGGAGGTGTTCAGCTGAGAACTAAGAAAGATAATGACAAATAAGCATGCAGTGTTCACACTTCGGTTAGTCAACTGAAACCCAACGGTTATATGCATACATAATTTAACATGGAATAATCAAGTTGCTGTTTTAATTTATTGAAGCATTTAAATCCTCTTCTTCCCTCCTCCAAGTTTTAATAAATCATTCCTAAGATGGTTAATAGCATACTGTATGTAAAAGCATTGTCGTTATTTCAAATAAAAATAAATGCATGTAGATTTGTGCATATAAAATGGAAAGTTTATACGGTGGCAAATAATATAGACTGAAAATAAGTGCATTATTGCTTGGTAGAAAACCTCCTCTCTCTCTATTAGAATTCTTTCCCCAAATTACTTGCTGGATCAGAGGTGGGTTCCTACCTGTTCAGACCTGTTCGGCTGAATAGGTAGTAGCTTGGTGGCTTGGGTCGCTGGAACTGGTAGCAATCCAGGCCTGCTATGCCCACAAACCGGTTCTCCTATGGCAGCGCCATCTTGTTTTTCAATTCTGCACATGTGCAGAACATTTTCATTGCAATTCCCCACCCCCTGTTTTTTAAGGTTTTGTTCATGCGCAGACCTTTTAATTTGCAAATGTGCAAATAAAATGTGGCGTGTGTGTAAGTGAGCACATGTACGGAAACTTTTTGCATGCACCGAACTGGCAGGAACTGGCAGGAACCCACCTCTGAGCTGGCTACAGAATTACCGTCCTGGAGTGGAAGACAACTTTTGTTTGATGAGCTTGCAAAAGTCTGAAGACGTGATCTTAAGCAAAAAGCTTATCTGTAATGGTTTGTATCCTAATCGTTATAGTGAAACCTGGCTACAAGTTTATTGTGAGGATGAATTTATATGATCCTATATAGGTAGTCCTCAACTTACAACCGTTCATTTACTTACCAAAATTAGAATAGCACTAAAAAAAAGTGACTTATAACCATTTTTCATGCAAACATTGCAGCATCCCATGGCCACGTGATCAAAATTCTGACGCTTGCCAACTGTCTCATATTTATGACAGCTGCAGTTTCCCGGGATGATGGGATCCCCTTTTCTGATCTTTTGAGAAGCAACTTCAATGGAAAAGACAGATTCACTTTACAGCCGCATTACTAACTTAACAACTTAAGTGATTCACTTAACAACTGTGGCAAGAAAGATCATAAAATGGGGCAAAACTCACTTAACAACTGTCCCGCTTAGCAACAGAAATGTTGGGGTCAATTGTGGTCGTAAGTGGAGCACTACCTGTTTTCACAGCAGTGCTAAAGATATAGAGAAAGTGACAAATAAGATAAAATATCTACTGTTTGTTTTATGTTCTCTTCTAGGACAGTTTCCCAGCTCGATTTGGAGGGATTCATTTTGTCAATCAGCCATGGTACATCCATGCCCTTTATACAGTCATACGTCCATTTTTAAAGGAGAAGACAAGGAAGAGGGTAATTTTATTCATCTTTGTTTCCATCGTATTTCATAACTTTATCAAAGGACTGACGGCCTTGAAAACTAAAGAACAAATACATGTTTCAGTGTCTTGTTTTGCGACTTTAATTATAACATCAAATAAAACATTAATCGTATTAGAATATTCTTTGTTGGACAAGCGGGATTGGTGACGTAAGGAATTTGTCTCTGATGCATAAGCTCCCCGTGTACATACAAATACTAACACATTTTAGAACACAGCAAAAGGATAAAAAAGGATTTTCGATGAACGACACAAGTCAGACCCATTTATTAAAAGCTGAATAGTTATTTACACAGCTGCCTAAGCAGACTTGGTTCATCTTAAAAACACTGTTCTGAAATGGGAGAATTAAGCTCTGTAATCTTGGTAAAAAGTATCATTGCTATATATTTACTCAGTCCATGACAGATGTGTTCACTGGAATCTCATCCAGCAGCTTAAACATTAGCGATGGTTGCACTCTAGAGATTCTAGAGACTTTGTTTCTGTATTTGTTGTCTGATGCTTATCAATGCAGCATGTAAAAATAGCTTTAAAAACATTATTCTGCTTTGAATTAGATCCTAAGCAGAAGGTGAAAACACCAGGAAACCCATACACAGATTGACCTGCATACATTCACCCAAAAACCATGCCTCTTACTAAAATCCCAAGGTCTCTTTCTTTTAGCTGTGGCTCAGTTTCAAAAGCATCTTGAAATGGAGAATTTAATAAGCTTGCTCTTTGGAAGCATAATACCAAATTCTATAGAAGCTGAAGGCAGTTACGTTCTTCGGTTTCCAGTTGCTTCTATTTGTGACCTAATGGGTACCCTTCTACTAACAGGACTGTCTGTCAGGAACCTCGTTGAATTTTTGTACGCTGTTGCTTCTATCATCAGTGATATTATCCAATCACCTTGTCTTCCACTGATCTCTTTTTTTAAATTGTTGCTTAGTCTTCCATTCCAATTGTTACTTCCTGATCCCCATACACATTCTTCAATAAAGCAGAAGGAAAGGCCTGGGTATACTCATGCTTTTAAGGGCTAACCAAAATTTGTTGTGGTCTACCTGGTTAAAACCTTTTGGATAATTAATAAAGCATAGTTAGTAATCTTTTTGTTATTCAGTGGATCATGGGCATCTGAAGGCTTCAGATCAAAATGGGGAGAGATGCATTGTACCATTGGATCTCAAACTCTGTCCCTGTTGGATATGTGTGTAATTTCATGGTGCACTGCCAGTGGGGTGGATCTTGTATTGTGCCAATGTAATATATTTTTATCATTCTGCCCTTTTCACTGTATTGTGAACTTGGGTGATCCTAACTCTTCTAAATCATTGGGTGCATAAGCCTCTTTACAAATATGTTAGTAATCCTTGAAGGGGGCTGAAAGCCTTAAGAATCCATTTAAAAAGTTCCTACATAGCAATGACAAGTTAGGTATGTACTATTTTCCCCTTTGAGCATCAAGCACTCTGACATCTCATAGTCCAAAATAGCTTGGATGTTCCCCATAATTTGCCTTGTACATTTGAGGAGGAGTTACTTAAAGCTATTTGGATTATAGAACCAGATTCATTTTCAATGGATTCCAGATGCTATTTGGAAGTAGACACAGGAGTAATCTCTCATCTTTAGGTAACCAATAGAATTTTTAAAAATCTTCTGAAACATTTGGGAACTCTTCTGTGGTTAAAAACCACATCTTTGAGCTGCCCAGCTTATCCAGATAGCTACATTTATTTTTATAGATTCTGATAATTTTACAATGTATTATATTCCTCTTTCCCCTAGATATTTCTCCATGGAAACAACCTCAACAGTCTGCACCAGTTGATTCATCCTGAAATTCTCCCTTCTGAATTCGGAGGAATGCTTCCACCTTATGACATGGGCACATGGGCAAGAACGCTGCTCGATCACGAGTATGATGATGACAGTGAATATAGTGTGGACTCCTATAACACGTCTGCAAAAGAAGTTGAAAAGGAACTCTCACCCAAATCCATGAAGAGGTAAGTTAATGATGTCTTTCTTCTGAAACAAGAAATGACTAGGTGATCTCCCATTTACCAGTTCTTAAATACTGACACTTCTCTCTTACATTATGGGGCCATTCCAAATAATTACGGATGGGGAACTAAGTAAACCTTTGAATTAAATGGCTCACATGGCCATCTGGAACTCCTTCTCTCCTCCTTGAATTCCATCCTCTGGAATTCTTTTCTTTGCTTGGAAGGCAACTCAACTCCCCTTCAGTCCTTCTCTAATGGAAGACTAAAGAATGGCTTCCAATCTTGCTCAGATCAGAAAAGGTGATTTCAGCTCCCATTTGTAAGCATAAAACTCCCTTTCTCTATATAGGAGGAGAAAGAGGGCATAGCGGAGGAAATAAAACAGTACTATGGTTGAAGATGCTCATTCTCTGGATATAGGGATACTGTATACTACTCTCAAGGGCTCAAGGGACGAGGTGGATCAGTGGATAAGATGCTGAGCTTATTGATCAGAAGGTCGGCAGTTTGGCGGTTCAAATCCCTAGCGCTGCATAACGGAATGAGCTCCCATTACTTGTCCTAGCTTCTGCCAACCTAGCAGTTCGAAAGCATGCAAGTAGAAAAATAAGGACCACTTTTGGTGGGAAGGTAACAGTGCTCTGTGTGCCTTCGGCGCTTAGTCATGCTGGCCATATGACCACAGAGACATTTTTGGTCAGCGTTGGCTCTTTGGCTTAGAAACGGAGATGAGCACCGCCCCCTAGAGCTGGAAACAATTAACACGTATGTGCAGGGGAACCTTTACATTTACCTTTATACTACTCCAGAGATACATTTACAAGGCATCTACACACCATTGTACTTGTGGATAATCAGAGAGAAGACCAACTTTTCATTCTTCAGACAGTTTCACCAAAAAAAGGAGAGAGGGCGAAAAACTATTTTTGCAAATTTATCAGACCTGGGAAATTTGCTGTACCTGCACAAACCACCCTGCTTATCTTCCCTAGAAATTAAAGAAACTAAAAACTTTAGTGAAGCATATGCTCTCCAGGGCCTTGGACTGAGCCCTCTCAACTGTCCTTGTTGCTTATCCTTTCCCTTTCCCCGCCCCCTCATTGTGGATTAGTAATCCCTCTGCATTTGCTGACAGCTGTCATTCATTTTTCACTTCATGATCTCTAGCTTCTGAATGTGGAGGCCAGAACATCCACCAATTGGTTTCCAATTGTTAGAATGCCATTATCATCCATTTAGACCAGAGTTTCTCAACCTTGGCCCCTTTAAGACATGTGGTCTTCAACTCCCAGAATTCCCCAGCCAGCTTTGGAGCCGAGATTGAGAAACATTGATTTAGACAATGAAAATAAAATGGACAAAGGGGACCATTTAAGGATGAGGGGGAGTGGGAAAACCAGTTATAAAGGTCAGCTTTGAAGCTGAGAGCTTGAAACCCACATAAACAAGCAGACATGTTTTCTCATGCATACACAGATTTTCCTCGCTTTTCACTAGGTGAATTTACTTTAGGCAGGAACATGACCTCAGCACAAAGCAAGGAAAACCTGTGCTTAGCGTGCACAAGGGTATAGTTAGCATGCATTCATCATACCAACTTGCATCTCCCACCCCATTTATACAGATGCCGTACAATTTTTTCAATAACAAGTTAAGTAGTATTACTGGGGAAGGAATTGCACATAGATATGCACTTCTATAGGAACGCGGTAGCTCAGTGGCTAGGACGCTGAGCTTGTCGATCAGAAAGGTCGGCAGTTCGGCAGTTCAAATCCCTAGCACTGTAACAGAGTGAGCTCCCGTTATTTGTCCCAGCTTCTGCCAATCTAGCAGTTCAAAAGCCCGTAAAAATGCAAATAGAAAAATAGGAACCACCTTTGGTGCGAACATAACAGTATTCCATCGCCTTTGCCATTTAGGCATGCCGGCCACATGACCGTGGAGACGTCTTCAGATAGCCCTGGCTCTTCAGCTTTGAAAGGAGATGAGTACCACCCACTAGAATTGGGAACAACTAGCACATATACAATACAATACAATAGTAGAGTTGGAAGGGACCTTGGAGGTCTTCTAGTCTAACCCCCTGCCTAGGCAGGAAACCCTATACCGTTTCAGACAGTGCAAAGGGAACCTTTCCCTTTCCCTATGCACTTCTATGTTGAGATCTGCATATACTGTAGAAGAGCCTCATGGGTCCACAATTGTTGCAGTTTGTTGCTGAGCTGCTAAACTGTGAAATATTGCAAGTTTGCAGAGCTGAACTTTGCTGAAGGACAGCATCCATGCCTAATTCTACTTGAACTGCCCACACCCCTTTGGGCAAGTGCTGCAATGCCCTCTTTTAGATCTTATTTTGTAACAGAGCCCTTGACACCCTTTTCACGTACAGTATTCATGTGCAATTTCATGCACAGTAAGCTGTGGACTGTCCCTCATAAGAATGTCATTCTGCGCAAGCTGTCAATTGCCTGCCACCTTTTGACGGAACCCCTCCCTATCCCCCCCCCAGAACCCTCTTTCAGATGGATGGCATATGTAAAAGACTGTCCCCTAACCAACCTTTGCCCATTCCTCAGAAGACTTTCAGCTGTAAACTTTCAGATGCACTTTTTTCTAGTTCATCAACTTGTCTTCCCAGCTATAATGAAGACTTTTGAGTGAAGGGCTCCTGGGAATGAAGAGCAGGAGCCATACAAAATGAGAGGCAGAAAAGTGCTCCCTAGCAACATGGAATCAAACTTCATTCAGCCTTTGCCTCCTCTAATGGCAAAGGCAAGGTAGGAGGGAGGTAACTGGGAAGAAAATCACTCCCACCCATCTGGAAGTGGCAGCTTCAAAGCAAACCAGCTTCTTTTTTTTAAAAAAGAGAAGGTTGGCATTTAGGTGGGGAATGCATGTCAGCAAAAGCCACAATGGACTGAAAAGAGAAGCCTGCTGGCCAAACCTGACCTTAAAATCACTTTTTTTTCCATCGCTGTTTTACGAAACATGGCTGGATTTCTTTTCAGGAGGGTCTTGCATCATCCATCATATTCCCCAAGCATATTTTCTGGTTGCAGTCTTGCTTTTTTTTAAATGCGAAGGAGCTTGCCTTTTTGTTGTTGCTAAAATGAGTCACAATAGGCCTCTGCTTAATGTTTTTCTAGGTCTCAATCTGTGGTGGACCCCGGAGTGCTGAAGCGCATGGATAAAAACGAAGAAGAAAACATGCAGCCCTTGCTTTCGCTTGACTAGCCGTCTGAGCATCAAATATGAATTAGGGTGGAAGGTATTGCTTTTCAGAGCCATCCATTGAGAAAGAATGTACAAGTCGGAATCCTATTTTTCATGTTAACGTAGCATATTCTAATGAGGCAGCAGGTTTTGCCAGGCATCCTAGCTACCACTGAGCTGGAAAACAGGGTGGGGTGGGGGAAATAAACAGGAGAAAATATCAATAATATATTCTCTTAAGTGCCAACCTGTTTGTAAATAGTCATTTCCTTCGCTGTGCATTTGTAAGTAACGATAGGAATTATATAGTAAAGAAAAAATAAATAAAGTGGCCATTAACGTGCCAGATGAAGGCACTGTAAAAGAACAGAATGAACTCAGACAAAAAACAGAAAATCAGACCCTACACAGATGTCATCCTTTTTATACAAAGCCATATTTCAGCTGCCACACGGCTTCATTCGTTTCTCGCAGATTCCATTTAGCAAGGTAAGATCTGTAGGCATTGTAACTCAGATTTGCTGGTTTAAAAGATTGCCATAAACCTTGCCAGAGCTCATCACAGGGATTATAAAATAATTCACTGTGGGGAAGAAGAAGAAGAAGAAGAAGAAGAAGAAGAAGAAGAAGAAGAAGAAGAAGAAGAAGAAGAAGAAGAAGAAGAAGAAGAAGAAGAAGAAGAAGAAGAAGAAGAAGAAGAAGAAGAAGAAGAAGAAGAAGAAGAAGAAAGAAAGAAAGAAAGAAAGAAAGAAAGAAAGAAAGAAAGAAAGAAAGAAAGAAAGAAAAGAAATAGTTATAGAGACAAGGAGCTAAATACCATTCGCTGGTATATTTTTGGAGACATCTGGTTTTCACAGTCTGTATTTTGAGAGCTGTTTGGTTCCTGAACATGAAAGAAGCCTCATTTAGGTTCCATGTTGAGAACTTTATCCTTGTGGAACCTATTTCATAATCCTCTGCTCCTTCGACTTCGCAGATGGATGAATGATTTCTAAATTGTTCGAAACAAAAGTCTGGATACATATCTATATATTTTTACCAGTCTCTATACATATAAAGTGTCATTGGTAGATAAGTATATTTAATCAAGGATTTATAAAAAAAATCATACCTATTTGGTGTGTTTAGAGTTTATTATATATTGTATATTAAGGCAATGTCATTGTTAACTTAGTAAAATATTAAGTACATCATCCTACTTGGAGCAAAACCTAATTGTTAGAAGAATGGTGTGATGCCATGCCATGCTAAGGCCATCTTTTGTTTGTGATGTAATTGTGTAGATGAGATATGTGCCATATTAGACTGAAATAACATTTTTACCTCAGAAGATCAAACAGTACCTGAAGTGGACTGTAGTTTAGGAGTGTGTCTTCATCTTTGATTGTGCTGATATGCATGTGTATTTCTGCTGTACATCAAAACAAGAATTGCACCCTACAACTATCTTTCCTTCAGAAAGATTTAATATTACAGTACAGTTGAACAGGAATGACAAGATCTCTTGTTTGCAAAAAAAAATGTTACGAATAAGCTTTCAAGGACTTATTAATCAGTTTAAAACACTTGAGATCCTTGACCATTTTGGGATTCATTGTAATCCTAGTTTTAAAGATCTTTGATTGAAAAAAAAAAAGCATGAGTATGCTGTGAGCATTCTGCTCCATTTAGAGATTACCTCTGCAGGCAATAGTTGATGGATGGACTATTACATCTCATGTTGGCTCTACCATTGTTGTTTGATTCAGATGCTTAGTCTTTTCAATAGAAACATGTTTTCTGGCCATTTCCCATTACAAATTACTATTAATATAATGTGAGGCTGTAGTACACGCTAGACCATTTTGAGTGCAGTCGAATGCTAGGATAAGAAAGGTGCATTTGCCTTAATTTCTCTTTAACCTGGGTACATTTTGACACTCGTGTTCTTCATATTCACAGACATTAACTTGATTGTGTTATGATTTAATAACATTTTGGTGGTATAGGGCTACGTACAAAGTTGCAGCATAAAGTTCCATTTCTCTTGTGTCCAGGGGGATCCTTGTAGGGGTGAGCATAAGGCTACAGTGGGAAAGTTGCACTAGGAATGTATACCTTCTACATCCAAAATGTCCTATGTACCGTATTAAGTAGAAAATTCTCAGTGGAAGAATGTTGGAATCAGCGGATCAGAAGTGATCGCTACTGGTAGAAATGATTTAGCAAGACTGATGCTGATCACATCAGCGTTCAAGGCATGTTTCTCAAACAACACTTGCCTCTCTTAGGCTCTGCTTCAGCTTCCTTGGAAGGATTACAAAAAGTAAACAAAAAGTTATGTCTCCTTCACATTGAGCTTGACTCGTGGTGATTATCCATGACTTTTTCCTGAAAAATCACTGCTACTGCCTTCTTTTTCATTTCTTTATTTTTATTTCCTAGTTTAGTTGATAGTTGGAGATATCCTGAGGGTCTCTCATCCAAATATTAATCAGATTTACTCTTACTTCATTTCTGTGGTCAGCCATGGATGCTATGTGTGGTCGCTTGCTGAGGCATTGGAGAACGTGTCAATGCATTCAGAATTACTGCTAAGAAGAGAATGAACTGGCAATAGCGACCAGTCTATTTCCTTTAGTCAGGTGCTTATATAAATCATGTTTTGAAGCATATTTGTCACATTAATACTTTACTGTTTTAGAGAAAAAGAAAATGGCCAGTTTCTTGGCATCTAGTTTTGGTTTTAACCTATCTTCTTGTATCTTCCCCGTCAGAAGGAAAAACTTCACATGTCTGTTCTTTCCCAGTGTAATTTCATGCTAGTAGGTCAGTTTATATTTGTCCTTTGAAGATTCTTGAACTTAAAACTCTTCTGAGCACCAACTATATAAGGCTTTATAGGAGTAAAAAATAGATGGTAGACCTTGGTACAGGTAGTCCTCTACTTACGATTGCAATTGAACCCAAAATTTCTGCTGCAAAGGAAGCCATTTATTGAATTTTGCCCCACTTAACGACTTTTCTTGGCACAATTATTACGTGAATCACTGCAGTTGCTAAGTTAGTAACCCAGTTGCTAAGTGAATCTGGCTTCTCCATTGACTTTGCTTGTTAGAAAGTGATTGCATGACCCTGGGATACTACAACCGTCATAAATATGAGTCAGTTGCCGAGCATCTGAATTTTAATCACATGACATGAGGATGCTGCAATAGTTGTACGTGTAAAAAATAGTCGTAAGTCATTTTGTGCTATTGTAACATTGAACAGTTGCTAAAACAAGGGATATCTGTCCTATAACCTGGTAGAATTAGGATCGTGGAAAAAAATTCTTTTTGGATATAATGCTCAGCAAGACAAGTGATAATTATACAAATGCATTTCCCTCCTGTAATATAAGAACAGAACAAAACCCCTCAGCTTGTCAATGTACTACCTGTGATTTTGCAAGATTTTGAAGGCAGCCATCAAAATACCTTTACAAATTACATCATAATGTTAATTATGAACAGAAGACAGAAAATGTTTAATATGTAGAGAGTTATATTTGATGTAGTTCATTAACTCTAATTAATTTTAATTATATCTTAATTTATCCATTTCATCTAGATTAATTAAATCAAATTTAGTATTCTGGCTCTGCCCAATTTTTTGGAATAATGCCATTCAAAAGCCAGTTGTGAAGATTAATCCAGAAAGGAGTGCAATGAATGATCCTTCTGTGGATCATTGGGCTGGAGTGAAAATGTGATTAAATTGCCTTTTAATTCTAAATATGGTTTGAGATAGATGAATTCGATTCAAGTCTCTCTCAAATGATTTGAAAAGGAACACTCTACAATCTTCACTTGAGTCATGTTCTTCAAATACCGAGAACAAGTCAATCCCTGCTGTCCCACTGACTGATCATTAATAGGTAAAGCTAAAGGTTTCCCCTGTCCACTTGTCCCTGATTCTAGGGCGCAATGCTGAGCTCCATTTCTGGGCACGATGAGAATGTATCTGCTGAATACAACTCTGCATTGGTGACAGGAAAGGCATGTGGCCAGTAATCACTCAGCTCCATTCAATTCCCCAGACACCACCCTGCAAAGGATTATGGGGTCATTAAAAGAGGATGATAATTACAATAATTCAGTAGAGTTTCTCTCTGCTTGCCCTCCTTGGTTATAAACCATGAGGAAGAGCCTCCAAGAAGCATTGTAGAAAGATATGCTCTCTCTCTCTATAGGACTGTATTAATTCATCTTCTCTTTTCTTTTAAAAAGAATTGAACTGCTTGCTAGAAATGAGATTTTTCATGTGGAAAAATTGCCAGTATTCTAATTACTGGTTAATATTTTGTATTTCAAGGATTTTTTCATGATACTTTCTCCCAGATATACAGGTAGCCCTTAGTGTACAACCACAATTGTGATTGGAATTTTTGTCAGAAGCCAGTGCAGTTATAAAGTGAATCAATAAGACCAGAACTGATTTTATGACCATTTTTACTGTGACCATTAAGCAAACCACACCTTGTAAAGTGAATCACATGGTCATTAAATAAACCTGGCTTCCTCAAATGACTTTGCTTGTCTGAAGCCAGCAGGGAAGATCACAAATTCCAATCACACGACTGCAAGACACTGCAACGATCACAACTGTGTGTTGGGTTGCCAAGTGCCTGAATTGCAATCATGTGACCAAGGTGGTAGTACCATGATTATAACTTTGAGAATGGGTTGTAAGTTATTTTGAACTGTAAACAAATGGTTGTAAGCAGGGGATGAAATGTTACCAGTTTGGACTGGTTCACCAGAACCGGTAGTAAAAAATGCTACCCGTTTAGACGAACCGGTATTTCCGACGATCAGCTGGGTGACGATCAGCTGTGACGCGCAATGTATATTAGCTAGAATCGTCAGATTTCCTGCTTTCTAGCTAATCTAAATCGTGTTGCACAGAGGATTCCTCCCCTCACCATTCTACTTACCTTTGCAGACTCGGAAGGCTTCAAAATGTTCCCTTTTTAGTGCTGCGCAGGCGTGCCTTAGGCACGCATGCACACAAAGCATGCATGCACATGCAAATTGCATGTTTGGTAGCAGACTTTAGACAATTACACCGCTGGCCGTAAGTCAAGGGTTAACTGTTTGCAATTTTTGTAAATCAGGATGTTTGTGCCGTAGTTCTCATTCACAGCAATAAGAGATTCAGGTTTTTTTTTTCTTGGCATCAAGAACTATTTAGCCTAATGTAAGTAGTTAGTGATCAACACCACACTTGAAAGGTTCCACATAGACCAAGACAAAACTGTGTCTGATATTGTTTGGGATTTATTTTTGCGTTTGAATTCTCAACTCTATGTGTGCTTAATTGCCATTTACAAAATGTCTATTTGATCAATTACTACAAGGAGCATTTGGAAAGATTTAACAGATTGATTATGCATAATTCATCTTCCATCTTTTAGCAACAATAGAGTTATTCCAGAGGAAATATTTCCCTTGCAGGAAGTATGGTCTTCTGAGAACAGTGACAAATACCACTTGGATTGTACATCCTGTATAAAAAAGCTGCAGATTGGCAGAGGGTGATAGTGGGGATTGAGGAAATAGAGAGCATGATCCCTTATTTAATCTACAAGGCGATGGCCAGTTCTGTAGATCACCTGTGCCCATCCATCCTTATGGCTTTTATAGACTCCCAACTTCTGTCTTAGTTTTGCTGATTCAATCAGGCTGAAGAAGTCACCGCCGCGTTCCATCAACACATATATTCTTACCCTCCCAAGGATCTTACTCTGAATCCTTACTTCATGGGCAACCTCTTCCTCCTGGATCCACATGGGGAAAGCCTGTCTTCCCAATATGTTACATAATATCCCATATCCCCAGTTGTGACTTTCAGACCTGGCAATTTCCACGAGGCAGCAGGAGGGGAGGACATATTGCCTGCTGTTGATTGGCATAAACCCTACCACCACCATTGATGGCCACCTCATTCTCTGTCCTCTCCTTGTTCTTTTGCCCTCAATCTTTCCCAGCATTAGGCTCTTCTCCAGTGAGTCCTTCCTTCTCATTTGGTGGCCAAAGTATTTGAGTTTCATCTTCAGGATCTGGCCTTCTAAACAGCAGTCAGGGTTGATCTTCTCTAGGACTGACCGATTTGATCGCCTTGCAGTCCAAGGGACTCACAGGAGTCTTCTCCAGCACCATAGTTCAAAGGACTCAATTTTTTGCCGCTCAGCCTTTCTTATGGTCCAAACTTTCACAGTCATACATTGCAACTGGGAAAACCATAGCCTTTTAGTTTGCTGAACCATAATTAATCACAGTACTGAAAAACCAATTAAAACCATCTTATTTGTATTTTACACTCTGATGTGAATTCAGAATTTGGAAATATGGAAAGAATTCATGCAAATTTTGGAAATGTTTTGTAAATAATACAAATAGTAATTTACTTTACTTAATTGGGAATGGCACTTGTGTCACTAAGAGATGCAGTTATTAAACAAGTCACATCTTTTTTAGTTAAACAATCTTTTTTGCCAAGCTCACAAAGTAAATCCAGCTTCCCCCATTGTTTTACCTTGGTTGGAAGCCCCCAGGAGAAGTTGCAAATGGTGATCACATGACCCAGGATGATGCAACTGTTGTAAATACATAACCAGTTTCCAAGTGCCCAAATTTTGATCCTGTAACTGAGGAGTTAGTGTGAGTTTGAACCTCACACTTGTGACAGTAATAAATCATTTTTGTCAGCACCACCCTAACTTTGAATGATCACTAAACAAATAGTTGTAAATCAAGGACTTCCTCTACTATGGATTATCCACATCTAAGAATTCTGCATGTAACTCTGAGCAGCGATCTCATTTTGAAGTATCCAAGAAGCCAAACCTAGTTGTTACTAATAAGCCACCAATTTCTGTACCCCATTCTGTGACCCCGTTCAAAACTAAAATATCCATATCCGTTACCCGTTTCTCTCATATATTGTCTACTGCAGTTGTGTATCACAACAAAAGTTTCATAAATATATACTATATGTCAGGCAGCAACCATTATCAACATTTCACTAGTAAGCAACTTGGTTTACTTTTGTTTTTCTGTGCTTCACAAAAGTTCTGTTGCCTACTTCTCAGATCATCTCAGTGGTGGGTTTCAATTTTTTTTTACTACCGGTTCTGTAGGCATGGCTTTGTGGCCGTGGCAGGGGAAGGATACTGCAAAATCCCCATTCCATCCCCACCCCACTAACCTGTTTTCCAACTCCGTTCTCCTGTTCAGGGTAACAAAAAAAGATCAGCTAAAAGGCTGGGAGATAGCAGGGGCAGGACTAGCCTATTTGCCAGTTCCCCGAACTACTCAAAATTTCTGCTACCGGTTCTCCAGAACCTGTCAGAAGTGGTTAAATACCACCTCTGGATCGTCTGCATCAGTGGTGGGTTCCTGCCGGATCGCGCCGGATTGTGCGCTCCCTTTCGGCGCTAAACCCGGAAGTACGGTCTTGCCCCACCCCTGGCGACGCGACGACGCTTGCCTGCGCTCCACCAGCTTGCCTCGTTCCCAGGCAAGCGTCGTCGCGTCACCAGGGGCGGGGCAAGACCGTACTTCCAGGTTTAGCGCCGAAAGGGAGCGCGCGATCCGTGTTTAGCGCTGAAAGGGAGCGCGCACGATCCGGTGCGATCCGGCAGGAACCCACCACTGGTCTGCATATGCCAGTATGGTGTGGCAGTTAAAGTGTTGGATTAGGACTGGGCTATTGCAGTTCACTGTTCAAATTTGAGCCAATCACTCAGTTTAGCCTACTTGGTAAGTTTTTCCAAGGATAGCACAAAGAGAAAGCCCCATGTAAGCTACCTTGATCTCAGGCAGAAAAGGTGGCATAGAAACCCACTAAAGAAAATGACATTTGCATGGAGAGAAGACTGAGTAATTAATGTTACAAACGTTAAACATGGAAAATCCAGAATTGTTATCAGTGTTATCATTAATAACTGTAGGTTTCATCATATTTTCGAAAAAACAAGAAAAAGACCTTTCATGGTATTCCCAGTGCCAAGTAAGAAAACAAATGAAACAATGTAAATTGGGAAGGAAAAATTCTCTAATGCAAGCCTTTAATCAACTTATTGTAATGGGAGATGGAAGAAAAAATAAATAAATAGCCATGTTTACAACTTAATAATTTAATAATGCACAGCTTAATCTTGACTTCAAGTATTTTTCATGATTGTTAGATTTTCTGTTGTTTTTTTAGTCATTAGTTATACCCACCAGCGACAGTTACCTCAAATGGTACATACACCTTGATGTCATATTGCAAATAAAGCAGTTGTATAACTACATCATCACTTCTGTTGCAAATATGTATGGTAATACATGTCATTTGTAGAAAGACATCAAGATATCTGCAGGTATTTTTTTCCCTACCCTAAGACATCCGTGGTTACTTTTCCTTGTTGGGTTTTTTTCTGGGTAGAATAGAACTGCATAGAGGAAAGAAATGATACAGAAAATAATGTTTACATTTTCTTGATGCAGAACATTTGTCAGCCTAATTATATGTAAATCTTGAATTTTGCATGGTACGTAGCAATGACTTTGGGGGCAAAAAATGTCATTTCTTCTTCATGAAAAGGTTCAAACATTTTATTTGCAAATCAAACAGAATGCTGAGATTTGAGAAATTAAATTTGTTCTTATATAACACTTCAAGTTGAGATCAAATTCCCCTTTATTTGATGAAACAAAACTTTCACAAAATGGCTTTTTTAAAAATTAAGCTCATAAGGTGAATTATTTTATGAGATGCATATTTATGTGATGCTGTTGTGACACATAGTTTTTAGAAAAATGCCTGCTTAACTATCCTAAAATATTTCAGGCCCGCAGGCAGATTGATATCTCACAAAACTGACAAAATAAAATGACTTTTGAATGTGTGAATTGGGCCCAAACCACACCACAGACAAGAATTTTGCTGAAAGAGATCTTGTTTATTGTTCTGTACTGTTTGGGAAAAATTGCAATTATTGTACTACATTTGTGCCAAAACTGATCAGTATATGTACATGAAATAGAACTTTTTCATAACCATTTATTCACACAAAACTCTTTGGAAAATTGTAACAAGCCTTTTCACTGTTTATATAAACAATATATATTTGAACAAAAATAAACTGCTGAAGCTAATGAGTGCAGAGGGCTTCAATTTTGTCAAAATAAAGCTTTGATGAAAAAAAAAGCTTTAGAGAATCCTGATTTTATTTGACATATAAAATTTTGCAAATCGTTTCCATGCTATTATTTATTTAGAAACTAGCATTTTACATCTAGGTTTTTGAAATAGTAGCTTTCTGAAATGTCCGTATATGAAATTAAATCAATATGCATTAGCAGGTCAGGATAGAAAAAAATATATAAATAAATAAGCAAGGTGATATTTTTCCTTTAACTGCCACATTCAAAAACAGTTATTTTACCATTTGCAAAATCCCTAATCTACCCTTTTGGTTGTCACTTTAAAAGCATGCCATAAGGAAAACAGAGGTTGCTTTATTTATGATTCCTTTCCTAAATGTTCCTGACCGTTGAATTGGTATTTTCCACTATTGTGGTAGCTAACATTACATATTCCATTTCTATGATAAACAATGAAATAAATAGATGTTGTTTCCCTTCTTCTTTATATTGCAAAAATTCTCTAAAGGAAATTCCTTGTTACTGCCAGGGGCAGTTTTGTGACAACAGCCCCCATTCCTCACCGTCCATTTAAACTGCATCAATATAACGAAGAGTTTTCCCTGCAGATGAGAGGATCAAAACAGTTAAATTAGCATCCCCCCTCCAGGGCTGGTATTCACTTACTTTCCCTACTGTTTCGCAAATATGATCCACACATTCACTTGGCCTTCTACGCATGTGACTTGATCACACATGCGGCTTGCATGCATGCGCGTGGCTCAAGCGAACTGGTCCGAACTGGCTGAATATCACCTCTGCCCCACCCCCTCCAATTGCACAATCCAAGTCCAGCAACCAAAAAGGGGGGGAAGGCTTTGATCATGTGGATAGGGCTGACATACTGACTTCTTTGACACAGCCTCTCTCCGCTTCCCAGATATCTCTGTTTATATTGTATTCTCATCCAGGTTGCTGCGATGGAGAGTTCTTAGTGACTTCATTACAACACTTCTGCTATTTTTATTTCCTTTAGATTGCCACAACGTTATAGAGAGGTTTGTTCTAATAACAAGAAGGAAAGATTTTTTTTTCAAAAATGAAAAAAAAAAAGACAAAATTAAGAATAGTTTGCCTGTTTTTATTTATTTTCACATTTTCTCTCTTAGCAATGTTGATGGCAAATAATCTCTTCCATGTTTGGAAAAGATAGTGCCTTACATCTACACAGCATCATTTCTTTTATTTCCTTTTTGCTTATCTTTTCCTCATGTGGTCCACTAAATGCTTACACATTACATTGGCTGTGAAAGAATCTTTTCTCATCTTGCTAAACAAGCATCAATATGGCAAATGTGATTCAGTATATGTCAGCACATATCAGAAGGTTGTCCACAAAATAGAAGATCCAATTCAGCAAGTGCTCACAAGTAACAGTAGTGCAGTGGTGGGTTTCAAACATTTTTAGAACCTCTTCTGTAGGTGTGGCCTGCTTTGTGGGAGTGGCTTGCCGGCCATGTGACCGGGTGGGAGTGGCCAACTTGTAAAATGTGGTGAAACTCACTTAACAATGCTCCTGCTTAGCAACCAAAATGTTGGCTCACGAACTCTGGCATTTGAAGCACACAAGTCTTAAAGCTGTCAAGTTTCAAGACCCTTGCACCCCTAACCCTTTAGAAAAAAACCCAGGGGTGTTCAAACTTGACAGCTTTAAGACTTGTGGACTTCAACTCCCAAAATCCCTCCTCTCGCTCTTCATCTTGATTATTTATTATTTATTTATTTCTTCGCACTTCTAGACCGCCCCCTCTCCCAAAAGGGACTCGGGGCGGTGTACAGTCCACACAGCAAATAAATCATCCACAATAAAATTCATTAAATGATGATGTGCGGATGGGCGGGGTGAGGGAGCTGGAACCGGTTCTAAACGGCACGGTAGATTTGTGGAACCTCTTCTATGTAAGAGGTTAGAACTGGCAGGAACCCACCCCTGCAGTGGTGGTAAGGATATGGTGTCCTAATTGTCCCAAATACAATCAACCAAGATAATGGATCCATGCCTGAGTATTAAAATGAAAATGTATATGCCAGAAGAATAAAGTCACATGTTTACATGCATCTGTGCTGGCAGCTATCCAATGCATAATCTGATTAGCCCAAAGGTGCTTTTTCAAGAGGCAACTGGACTTTCTGGTTTTTCTTTGAAGACATTTCACTTCTCATCCAAGAAGCTTTTTCAGCTCTGCTTCTTGGATGAGAAATGAAACATCTTCAAAGAAAATCCAGTTGCCTCTTGAAAAAGCACTTTTGAGACAACCATAAACCTGGATGATTGAGTATCTCCAGAGACACTGATCTGATTATGTGCCATCAAATTAATATCAAGTATTCACAATGACATAGATCAGTGGTGAGTTTCAATTTATTTTACTACCGGTTTGTTTGTGCGCTCATGCGCACTCGCATGACACTTTGGCGCACATGCGAAAACGTCTGGACAAGTGGGCGGAGCCACCTACCACCACCAGTACTGGTTTGCCTGATCCAGGGAGAACCAGCAGACACCCACCTCTGAGATAGATACATTTCCTCTATGACACACTATCCCTAACCTGGATTTTCAAGACTTCTAACAGTACACCCTTTGCCACTGTAACTGAGCTCATCTATCTTGCTGCTCGTTGTGCTCTTCTACCATTTCCTTCCACCTTTCCCAACATAGGAGCCTTCTCCAGAGATCTGGGTTTCCCATAATGGATAGTTGGATAGGATAATCGAAGCCTGAGAATTTGTAATCTGACCTAGTCCTATATATTTTCTGCTTTTCTTCTAGCACTACCAAATCATGTCTGCAAAAATCTGGACAACGACTAGATGGGAACAGAGGGATACTGATTTGCTACTATTTTGTGGTCATCTAGATATTTGTAGACCAGATATGTTAATGCAAAAACATTACTATTCATCAGAAGCAGAGTTAGATGATAGAATGGTTGACACTGCATTCCAGCTGGGGGGGATGAAACAGGGCTATTGTATCTGAAATGCTTAAATTTAGATGACCACTGGACAACAATGGATTTGAGTTGTCTATGGCTTTGTTTGACATACAATATTCATTTGCCATTTTGCAGTTCAGGTGCAATAGCTCCTGAATCTTAAGCTTGCAAGACTGTCCTGCATCATCATCAAATGTTGGATTTTCCTCCTGTTGGTTTAAGGAAAAAAAACTGGGAAATAGATCTCCCTCTGTGAGCCCACTTGAAAAGATCTCTTCTTTCTTGTACCCTGGAACTTGCTCCCATGAGTATTTGGATTAAACCCTTAATAAAAACATGTAAAGAATCAGGTGTGTGAATGTTTTATTGAAATGAAGCTACTTTGAAAGTATTCCTAGTATATTTTCAGAAGCTGTTATCTAGAAACCAAATTTCAAGACTAGTTCACTGTTGAAAAAGAGCAACCTTCCTTTGTTCATTTAGAGCCAAAGCTACAGTAATTAGCCAAAGTAAAACAAATGTAACCACACTAGCACCAATCTTGCGGCAGTCTTTCATACCTTGCTGAACTGCAACTCAAAGCTGATGGGGATCTTTTCATTAGACCAGATGGTTCACAGCTGGCAGCCTCATCCCTTTCAAAGAAGGTTGACAACTGTAAAAGAGAAGTACAACAGTCTCTCCATCAGAGAGACTTGGCAAGATTTATCACCCTTGGCATATGGATTTTCTTAGCATTTTGTTCCACATAAGCGGAAACTGTACATTTCAGGTTTTTGAAACTTGGCATGTGCAAATCCCCGAGTCACTTCCACAAGCACACCAAATCTGAATACGATCATCATGACTTACTACTGTGATGGGCAGGCTCCATTATATTTGTAAGTTGAGGACTACCTGTATCTGTAGACTAGACACCAATGCGTAAATTGGTCTGTAAACTTTGCCTATGTGGTTCACAGTTTGGCAGGGAAACTCTTGAAGGGTTTTTTTTTTGTTTTTTTGTTTTCCTTTCAACCTCTTGATTCTTGTCCTGATCTGCTTTCAACAATAGACCACCTCTGTTTCATGTGTCAGGGTTTATGATTTTTCTAGACCACACTATATTTCTCCCAATCTTTCCTTTTTGTAAGCTTATAGGGGCTTGGTTTAGGGATCCCTAAGCATCCCAGAAGCTCTCCCTCTGAACTGCTTCCAACATCTTCATATCCACTTAAAATGCTATGGTAAATTTTGGGCACAATCCTCCTAATATAGGCTACAGTTAAATGAGATAATGAAATTATTGCCTCTTATACTTGAACTAAGTATCTCTCTTAATGTAACCTAAGACTGCATTAGCACTTTTAGCTGCAGCATCACACTATTTGTTCATGTTAAGCTAGTGGTCCACTACTATTCCTAGATGTCTATGGAGGTTCTCTGTCAACCAGTTCATGATTGTCCCAAAGGTGCTTTTTCAAGAGGCAACTGTATTTCTTTTTCCTTTGAAGATATTTCACTTCTCATCCAAGAAATTTCTTGGATGAGAAGCAAACTGTCTTCAAAGAAGTACAAGAAAGTCCAGTTGCCTCTTGAAAAAGCACTTTTGGGACTACTATTCCTAGAATGTTTTCCTAGTCCTTCACCAAGCCAAATCTCCCAATCCTACACTTCTGTTACCTTTCATTTATCCTACATTGGATTTGGCTCTAGATGTAAACCAGGATTGTCTGGATGATCTGGATACATTGCTTCTAATTGCTATCCTAAAATTCAACTCATAAGGTTTGGTTTAATTGGAAATACAGATCAGAGATTAATAAATGTGAGGAGAGTTACTCTCTGACTGAAAGTTTAGAAACTACCGGTATAAAACACTAGATATTTTCCTTTTAAGAGGTGACCTCAAAAAATATTATCTAGGGTCAGGCTTGGTTATTATTTGATGGGAGACCACCAGAAAATTTCCCCAAATTAACTAAATTGAGAACTTGAAAAAAGGCCTATGAAAAAGACCGTAATTCTTTATTATAATCCAGAAAAAACATGAGTGATTTGAGAAGTCACCAGAAACTGAACTCAATTTAAAGACTTTATGTTTTACATGGGAGTGGTCCATGGTAGCCTACTGCTACTATTAATCTGAAGACTGGTTTATGACAGCAAATAAAGAAATGGCAAAATAGTTTATTCATAATGCATGATGAGATTTCTGAGATGGAAACTTCTACATTTTAAAAGAAAAGGAAATAAAGGAAGTAAAGAAGAAAGAAAGAAAGAAAGAAAGAAAGAAAGAAAGAAAGAAAGAAAGAAAGAAAGAAAGAAAGAAAGAAAAAGAAGTTTAGCAAGTAAGAGGCAATCCCAAAATATGTCAAATATGCCAAAAGTGGAGGGAGAGAAACAGTACAGGAAAAATTATAAAAGAAAGAAGGAAGAAGACATATTGCTAACACCTCTGAAATTAAGAAAGGATTAGTGATGAAATTTGAGTCTGGTTTATTTCCTGATCCTTCTACATGTATGGATCCTCTTTGTGTCACCCAGGAATAACTGAGAGTGGACAGGCCAATATTTCTACAGCGTTCATTAATAAGCTTGGAAAACTGAGCACAGACTACTGCCTAGTGATGCTCATACTTTCCCAGTGGGATTAGAGTTATCACTTTGAAGCAATCTGGCATGATACCAGGCCTTTTTTATTTTTAGCAAGGAATAGTCCCAAGTGGTAACACAGGAAACTATTGATCCAGCCATCACCCACCTATGAATTCAATAACTACTGCAATAAATCTCCAGTTGTATAATCACCTGAATAAAAAGAGCCATTTTTTTCAATCTTCATAATATCTCCCCTTTGTTTTATTCACATTATGACTATCCCACCAAAGTAGTAAGAGTGAAAAAACAGGTAAAAACTGGAGATTATTACACAAAATGCAGTACAATGCAGGGATTACAGATGAATTTATTAGCTGAAAATAAGTAAATTGAATTCAGTATGGCACAAATTGGAAAGTGAGGGTCTGATTCACTAAGTTCACTAAGAATTTGCTTAGCGAACTGATAGTGACAGGGAAGAAGTTAAGGTAATATTCAGAGATGGATAAATGAAGAATAAGGACATTTCAATAAGAAGAAAGATACCGGTATATTTCAACATTGGCTCACATTTTACAAGTAGCACTCACAGAGGGAGAACATACTTTATTCATATTTCTAGACCTAGGAGTAGAGCCTTCTCTGTGATGGGCCAAACCCTCTGGAATGACCTCCCCCCCCGACATCAGAACTACCACCGACTTCCGCTCCTTCCGACAAAAACTAAAGACTCACCTGTTTCGATTAGCCGGCTTGGCCCACTCATAGTTTTTATTTTACCTCCTGGCAGATATTTTTAATTGGGAATTTCTGGGGTAACTATTTTAAATTTAATTCTTTGGGGTATTTTTAGGGGTCATTTTTTAAATATTGTATTTTAAATGCTTTACTTGAATGTACAGTTTTTATAACCTCCTCCATTTAAGCATTTAAGTATTTAAGTATTTAAATATTTAAGTATTTGTGTATTTATGTATTCTTTTTATGTATTCCATTGACTGTACACCGCCCCGAGTCCCTTTTGGGAGAGGGGGCGGTCTAGAAATATGAATAAAGTAAAGTAAGTAACATAGCCAGAAAAAAAACTGATTGAAGTTGATTTTTTTTAATACTAGCTATTAAGACCTTCTGGATGGTAGATGAGATCATAATGCATTTTTAAAAAAATTAAATAGTATTAATGGAAGGGTGAGTTTCAAATAGCTTCATGCATCTTTTTAAATTTATAATTTAATTGAATTTATAATTTCAGTAAGGATTCCTCTAATCAGTCTACAAAGCAATTTGGCCGTTGTCTTTAAAACTGATCTTCATACCAGATTGGGAACCTTGAGGCTAAAAGAATATTAGCCAAATATTAAAAGAACAATGTCAAGTACACCAGTCATAGAGATATGGCTGTTCATATGGACATGCACAGTTGATATTTCTCCCTATCAGGACCATTAAATTGCTCTTCCACTAATTTCTTAACTACTCACACAAATGCAATTTTCATGCCACTAAAGCAAACTTGCAAACTTGAATTCCCAAATACTGCACAAAACACTCGACAACCTTTGGTATAGTTCTCTGGGGTTACCAAAAGTTAACATCAATTCTAATTTGCACAATTGCAGAAGAATCTTGTTAATTGTTAGGAAAGTCTTCTTCAAGTCTATTGTTACGTCTAGTGTTTTTGTGAATTTGTCTATGTAGGAGGCTTTTGACAACAATGCAGAAGTGGGTTTTTGTTTTTGTTTTCATTTTTCATACAGCCTGAGCAGCATGTTAGCACAATGGATTTGTCAAAAACAGATCATGCCAGACTAACCTTATTGCATTCTTTGGTAATGTGTCAAAATTAGTGGACCAGAGGAATGCCGTCGATATAATTTACTTGGACTTCAGTAAGGCTTTTGATAAGGTAGACCATAACCTACTACTAGATAAAGTAGAAGAATGTGGGTTAGACAGCATCACCACCAGATGGATTCATAACTGGCTAACCAACCGCACTCAACGTGTAGTTCTCAATGGAACTGCATCTACATGGAGGGAAGTATGCAGTGGAGTACCCCAAGGCTCTGTTTTAGGCCCAGTACTCTTCAACATCTTCATCAATGATTTGGATGAGGGAATAAATGGGGAACTCATCAAATTTGCAGATGACACCAAGCTGGCAGGAATAGCCAACACTCCAGAAGATAGGCTTAAGATACAGAAGGATCTTGACAAACTTGAAAAATGGGCACTATCTAATAAAATGAAATTCAATGGTGAAAAGAGTAAGGTTCTACATTTAGGCAACAAAAATGGAATGTACAGGTACATTATAGGTGATACCTTGCTCAGTAGTAGTAACTGTGAAAGGGATCTTGGAGTCCTAGTGGACAACCATTTAAATATGAGCCAGCAGTGTGCAGCAGCTGCCAAAAAAGCCAACACAGTCCTAGGCTGCATCAACAGAGGGATAGAATCAAGATCACGTGAAGTGTTAATACCACTTTATAATGCCTTGGTAAGGCCACACTTGGAATACTGCATTCAGTTCTGGTCGCCACGATGTAAAAAAGATGTGGAGACTCTAGAAAGAGTGCAGAGAAGAGCAACAAAGATGATTAGGGGACTGGAGACTAAAACATATGAAGAACGGTTGCAGGAACTGGGTATGTTTAGCTTAAGAGAAAGAAGGACTAGGGGAGACATGATAGCATTGTTCCAATATCTCAAGGGTTGCCACAAAGAAGAGGGAGTCAAACTATTCTCCAAAGCACCAGAGGGTAGAACAAGAAGCAATGGTTGGAAACTAATCAAGGAGAGAAGCAACTTAGAACTGAGGAGAAATTTCCTGACAGTTAGAACAATTAATCAGTGGAACAGCTTGCATCCAGAAGTTGTGAATGCCCCAACACTGGAAGTCTTTAAGAAGATGTTAGATAGCTATTTGTCTGAAACAGTATAGGGTTTCCTGCCTAGGCAGGGGGTTGGACTAGAAGACCCCCAAGGTCCCTTCCAACTCTACTATTGTACTGTACTGTACAATGATGAAGATGCTCACCTCCCATTTGGAAGATTGAGAGTTCAATCCTTAGGTAGCGGCAGATGTTTCTCTCCAAGGGACCAAAGAAAAATATATGCTATGAACTCCATGTAGGTGTCAGGCAGGGCATCCATCCAGTAAACGCTCTCAGCTACATCCAGTCACCTTGACTCTATCCCAAATTAAGGAACCACAAGGTCATAAAAAGGGAGTCTAGCTTATAGCCCTAGTACAGGTTATCCTCATCTTACAACAGTTCATTTACAATGACATTGAAAAAAGTGACTTGTGACCATTTTTCACACTTACGACCTTTGTAGCAGCCCCATGATCATGTGATCAAAATTCAGATGCTTGGCGACTGGTTCATACTTATGACCGCTGCTGTGTCCCAATGTCATGTGATCACCTTTTTCAACTTTAGCAAAATCAATGGGGAAGCCAGATTCACTTAACAACTGTGATACTAACTTATCAGCTGCAGTTATTCAGTTAACAACAGTGACAAGACATGTCGTAAAATAGGGCAAAGCTCACTTAACCAATGTCTCACTTAACAAAAAGAAAGTTTGGGCTTAATTGTGGTCATTAGTCAAGGAGTACCTGTATTGCTTACTGACATCCCATCCAAGTACTAACCAGCTCTGACTCAATAGCTTTCTGAGATCAAGCAAGGTCTCTTAGTTGATATCCACTTTAATTATACTTACTTTTCATAATATGTCAGTGTATATGAAATGAACTCAAATGTGTCAGCCCTCGGGCTGCCATTCAGGGGGGAGCACATCCGTCGCCAATGCCACACCCGCTCGGCCATGCTTACATGCCGCCAATGCCGCCACTGCCACAACATCACTGGGGCTGCTGCCGAAGCCCCTCCCTCCTCTGTCTGATGTCGGCAGAGCCTGTAGCTGCATGCTGCACTACATGGCTTCACTCACAACTCTGCAGGTGTGCCTCCTGGACAACAGCTGCACTTCAGAGTAGGCTTCTACTTGGGTGTAACTGCCTACTCTGAAGTAATTCTTCTGCTCGGGTGCAACTGCCTATTCTGAAGTAATAATAATAATAATAAATAATAAATATTTATTTCTTAGCCGCACCCTCTCCCGAAGGACTCGGGGCAGCGTACAATAAAACATATGAAATAAATATATAGACAAGACATACATATTACAAAAACATATATCAAGACATGTACAAGGAGGAGGTCGGCTAATGAATAAAAACAATAAAATACAATGTTTAGAAACCCCTAAGTAATTGAATGCAATTAAAATACCCAAATAAAAACCCGTCAGGAGCGATATAGTTAGATCAAAGTTGAGCCAGGCCAGCTACTTGGAATAGGTGGGTCTTGAACTTTATACGAAAGGAGCGGAGGTCAGAGGTATCCCTAATATCCGGAGGGAGGTCATTCCACAGGGCTGGGCCCGCCACAGAGAAGGCTCTACTCCTAGGCGCCGCCCCTCGACACTGTCTGGTGGACGGCACCTGGAGGAGGCCCTCTCTGTGCGAGCGGATTGGTCGCAGGGATGTATGGGGCAGAATACGATCCCGCAAGTAACTAGGTCCTGAGCCATGGAGCGCTTTAAAGATTGTTATCAAAACCTTGAAACGCACCCGATAGACCACAGGAAGCCAGTGCAGCTCGCGCAGGAACGGTGTCACATGGGAGTACCTAGTACTCCCCATAATTACCCGCGCGGCTGCGTTCTGGACCAACTGTAGCCTCCGGGTGCATTTCAAGGGAAGCCCCATGTAGAGAGCGTTACAGTAGTCCAAGCGAGACGTCACCAGCGCATGATTAGAATATATTTATTTCTTGTACAGCCTATCTCCTCCATCCAAATGTATTTAAGTGTTTTATGATTGTATTTTTATCTGCATTGACTGTACACCGCCCCGAGTCCCTTCTTGGGAGAGGGGGCGGTCTAGAAATCCAAGAAATAAATAAATAAATAATAAAATGAGTGACTGTGCGTAAGGCGTCCCGGTCCAGTAGGGGGCGCAATTGGCGCACCAGGCGAACCTGGTGGAACACCCCCTTGCCACGGCTGTCACATGGTCATCCATGGACAGCCGGGCATCCAGGAGGGCATAAACAAGAGGGAGCCGGACACCCGAAACAGGGCGGCAGGGCGGTTCTCTGCGGATGCAATGAGAGTGGCACAATATTGGCGTTTGGCCACTCTCAATGCCACAAGGTACGTCCTTAAATGGGCTCGTGCCTGTGTTCGATCAAGTTCGGAACGAGAGGATCTCCAATGACTCTCTAGACGTCTCTTGCGGCATTTCATCACCCTCAGCTCCTCGGTAAACCAAGGGGCCAAGGTGGATCGTTGCCGCCAGAGAGGCCGCAAAGGCGCCACCCGGTTCAAGGCCCCGGTAGTCGCATTATTCCACGCGACCACCAGGTCCTCTACCCGGGGGCGGGTCAAGGTTACAGGAGGTGGCCCAAGCTCAGTCTGGAACCTATCTGGTTCCATCAGGCGCCTGGGGCGGAACCATCTAGTGCTTTCCGGTTCCGCCTCCCCGCAGCGGGAGGTAGCACCAGGGAAGTCAAGACGAAGGAGTGAGTGATCTGACCATGACAGGGGAGTGATGGTTAAGTCCCCTCCTCCCAGATCACTCAACCACTGGCCAGAGACAAAAACGAGGTCCAGAGTGTGTCCTCCCTCGTGTGTCGGGCCCTGAATCATTTGAGTCAGGTCCATGGCTGTCATGGAAGCCATGAACTCCCGAACCCCCTCTGATGCTTCTCCCATCGATGGCAGGTTAAAATCCCCCATCGCTAAAAGTTTGGGGGTCTCGACCGCCACCGATGCGATCAGCTCGAGGAGTTCAGGCAGGGCCGTTGATGTATAGCGAGGAGCCAGGTATACTATCAGCAGGCCCAACTGTCTCCCAGGGCCCCATTTCACAACAAGGGATTCACATCCGGACGTCTGTGGCACAGTAGACTCCCTCGGCTCTAAGTCCTCCCGAATAATTGCTGCCACCCCACCGCCCCTTCCCTGGGCCCGGGGCTGGTGAAATGCTCGGTAGCCTGGTGGGCACATTTCCACCTCTTCTACTCAGGTGTAAGTGCCTATTCTGAAGTAACTCCTCTGCTGGGGGTGCAACTACCTACTCTGAAGTAACTCTTCTACTCAGGTGCAACTGCCTACTCTGAAGTAACTCTTTTACTCGGGTGCAACTGCCTACTCTGAAGTAACTCTTCTACTCGGGTGCAACTGCCTACTCTGAAGTAACTCTTCTACTCGGATGTAACTGACAATGAAGGAGGCAATGATGACACTGATTGGGGGGTGGGGGTGGCTGAGGGTCATGGTGATTGGTGCTGGTGGTTAGGGGTGTCATCTGGGTAGATTTGTGGGTGGAACTGGGTGGGTAATGATATATATATGGTGATGGTGTTAACTTGGTTAGAACTGACTTGGAGTTGCTTACCTTTGTATCGTTTTCACTCAGTGCCAGTTAACACTTGATTGCTAGAGAGAGATAAAAACTTGCATCAAACAACTTGTCTCTCTATTGGTTTCTTCAACGTGACTGTCAGAATGTGACAAAATGTAGTTTTCTCTCTCTTTGAGCCATCCCACTACAGGTAGTCCTCAACTTACAACAGTTCATTTAGTGACTGTTCAAAGGTACGATGGCACTGAAAAATGTAAATTATGTCTGTTTTTCACATTTATGACTGTTGCAGCATCCCCAGAGTCACCTGATCACAATTCAGATGCTCGGCAACTAGTTCATACTTATGACAGTTGCAGTGTCCTAGGATCACACGATCAGTTCTTGCGACTTTCTGACAAGCAAAGTCAGTGGGGAGGCCAGTTTCATTTAACAACTGTGTTACTAACTTAACAACTACAGTGATTCACTTAACAACAGTGGCAAGAAAGGTCATAAAATGGGGAAACATTCACTTAACAAATGTCTCACTTAGCAACATAAATGTTGGACTCAATTGGGGTCGTAAGTTGGCCACAATTTGCCTAGTGATGTCCTCCGTAGAGGGGTGCGTGAATAGACAAAGGATAGAGCACAGCTCCATCTTGATAAAAAGCATGCCCCACCCCAAAAAAGATATTTAACTGCACAAATTATGTCTGCTCAGTTATAAATAACTATTGATTTATAACAGATGAATGCATTTATTGATTGAATGAAATTTGATTATAGTTTGATGTCATTCAGAATTTTTTTTGGTCTATTTAATGATTTATACATAAATACAGAGATAGTGTATAGACTGTGATCTTCTCTGAACGAGAAAGTTTTGAAAAATCAGCCGAAAAGACCAGTATCTTTTGGCATACAAAAAAGAAAATACTCTGCAAGGCAAGCAAATCTTGTTGGCCTTTGGATGAATACACTAGCATGGAAATAATATTGATTTATTCAAGAAACTCTGCTTTGACATTTATTTTAAAGCAATGCTCAGATGAAATCCTTTCCCTACAGACTGAAACGATTTATTGCAGCTGTTTTTCTGACTACAGCTTTTATGTAGAGGGGAGAGCAGGGTAGTCTCATGGCCCACTATTGCTATTCAACACTGGAAGAAAAGAGGGGGAAATTCTTTTTTTAAAAAAATTTGTTGATTAGATTTATACTCTGCCTTCTCTCCAGGAGCTTAATTGTCAGCTCTTCAAGATAAGCCAGGTCAGGAAACATTTATTTATTTACTTATTTAGTTTATTTATTAAATCTTTATCTCATCCATCTCTCTATTAGGTAATATTATCAGATATTAACAGAATCTTGAAAGGTTCCATATACCTCCACTTATACCCAAGGGAACCAAGGCTGGCTTATTTTGAGTTTCTTTCTCACCCACTCTTCCTTCCCAAGGTTATATTGATCTTTATTTAATTGTTCTTGTGCCTTTCTTCAAAATTATGTTTACATGTCTCTACACTAACAACATCTAATCATTTTGTACTTACCATCATAATTCTGGGAGCAAAGTTAGACACACACAGAGAGACAGAGGGACAGAGACAGACAGACAGACAGAGCCAGAGGGAGAGGGAGAGAGAGAGAGATAGACAGACAGATCATTGATGATGTTACCTAATTGGGTAATAAAATATCTGCAAGAAAACCACCAAGCTCAGAAAGCATCAAGGATCCCACATTTCAATCCTGAGTTACAAATATTCTCCTTTATCAGTATAGAGAAAGTTATATGGAAGCCACTGACCAAGAGAAGAATTCTACTTCTCTTTATACTTAATGAAAACCTGGTGTGCTAAATCAATCCCTCAATGGCTAGAGATCATGAATTCTAGTTCTGCCTTAGAGCAGTTATTTATCTCAGCCCTTGAGAGGATGCAATGGCAAACTTGGCCAGGGAAACTGCATCCATTGACTCAAAGGCATAAAATGGCAACGGCAAACACCAGCCATGACATAGTTCTAACAACAATAATGTGGGGAAAAAGTGATTTACTAAAAGATGAACCAAACCAGTTGAAATTTGAAACAATTATTTTTTAAAAATACACTGATAGTCACTGGGCTGCCAATCAAATTGACCTAGAGCCCCAACAACAGATAGACGGAGGATTAGAGAAGAGACAGAAACAGTGTATCAACTGTTAGGAATAATTAATTATATCGGCTTAGCAGTGGTAGGTTTCAATTGGTTTTGCTACCAGTTCGCTCGTGTGCGCGCAATGTGCAGAAGCGTCCCGGTGGGTGGGCAGAGCCTTCCACCGCCGCCACTATCGATTTGCCCAATCTGGGGTGAACAGGCAGAAACCCACCTCTGCTGCTTAGGCAGAAAAAGGCCCCAACTATATATTTGCAAAATATTGATCAGGCAATTCTAGACCTTGAAGCTGTCTCCTTAATCTTGCATCACCCTAATTTATATTCCTTTATTATTATAAGTATATTAAGATGGTGTCTTTATATTACTCCTCACTTTTCATCTGTCCATTTGTGGTCTGACTTCTGCTCTCCTCCTTCAGAGTCACATCAGGGGTGGGTTTCTGCCAGTGTTATTGTCGGTTCGCTCCATGTGCGTGCACAGTTGCCTGTAAATAGGTCCGCACATGTGCAGAACATTAAAAATGTCAAAAAAACAAACAAACATCCAGCAGGCGACTGGGGAACTGGTTCAGGGGTGTGGCGAGCCTGGCATCCCTACCGGCTCGGTGACCCAATCGCAATTTCCACTACTGGTTTGCCTGAACCGTTGAGAACCGGTAGCAACACACCACTGAGTCACATCAAACTAAAATTTAATGCCAAAAGCTACTTGGGATCCTCATATCTTCCTTGAGTTTTACATAGTTACGCTGTCTGTGTACCAATTCATCAGCTGCCTGCCAGACTAGCATTGCCTTGCTTTTAGCTTTGTGTTTTAATGAGTGGTATTTTCTGTTCCTATTATTTGCCTGCCTGCCAAATTCCTTGTAACATGTAAAAGGAAATGTTGCTACCACATATTTAGAACCCCTGGATCCTCGACCTGTGCCCTATTCAAAGAGAGTAGAGTGGAGTGGAGTAGAGTAGAATAGAGTGGAGTGGAATAGAGTAGAATACAACAGAACAGAAGAGAATAGAATAGAATATTTGGCCAAGTGTGATTAGACACAAGGAATTTGTCTCTGGTGCAGAAGCTCTCAATGTACATGCAAAGCAGGGGGTAATAATCATAATGATGATACCAATAAGAGTGGGTAGTAGAAAAGGAAAGGGTGAGAAGGATAATAATATTACAACCATACAACATATGACTATGCTTAGACATAAGATAGTACCACAAGGATTAGGTATTCAGCAGAGTGATGGCACGAGGGGGGGAAAACTGTCTCTGGGTCTAGTTGTTTTGGCATGTAATGCCCTATAGGGTGTCCCGAGGGGAGGAGTTGAAACCGATTATTCCAGGATGTGAGGGCTGTGTAGTTATGTAGACGCCTACCGTGCTATTGCAGAATCTCACCGGTTAATTATAGACAGCGTAAAGAAGTGTTCTCTTTCACTGTTTTAAATTACCTTCTAATCACTTCCCTGCACAGACCCTGATTGAAGAGAGGGAGAAAAAAGTCACCTGACCCACTTTTCCTTGCTGTGATTTTGTACACCTCAGTCATGTCTGTCCTCAGTCACCTTCTTTCTCAGCTAAAAATAAATCGCAAACAATCTAGAAATCTACCTCACCATCAAGCGTTCTCATTCGTTACTCATTAGCAACACACTACAAAATTAACCTGAGATTCCTCTGCATTATCCTTACCACCTGAACAATTCAGATGCAATCAGGATGGTGCTTTCTATGTACTTGCGAGTCAATACCAATAGCCAATCATTACTTACGCTTTGTCAGTCTGAGCTAGACAAAAGCCCAAGAGAGATAATGTCATCTAAATAATGCTGAGGCTTTCTGTTTCAACTTCACTAAGTGTTCGCTTTTACTGCCACCAGTGTTTTAGTGGTCCATTAATTATCAAATAGCCTTTCAAAAAAAGTCAAGCAATTAGGTTCCTAGCAATCTATTGTCCATACATTTCCATGCATTCATTTACATTTATCGGCCTGTGTAAGTCTGCAAAACATTATCCCGACAGAGAGGAAGTTGCAAGTGGAAATCAATAATTGGAACTATTAACAAATGAACTGAAAACCCTCAGAAGCTTTCTGTTCACCATGACATCAGATCTATGTCACAGAACGAATGCTCTAAATAGAGCATGTTAGAAAGCCCTGTAAGGATGTTTGTAAATGCCAACAAAATTGCATTTGAGGGCGATGCCTAATAATAAAGATCAGCGTATCTGTAAAAGAAGCTCAGTGAAATGCTATTTAGGAACTGGGGGGGAAGCAATGCAGAAAAAAAAAAACATACAGGAAGGACCTATATGTTTGTTCCCCAACCCATTTAGGTTTCCCAACCCATGGGCTACAGCCCACTACCTTAGCCTTTTGGGACTGGGGTATGGAAGTGGCGGGTGAGCGCAGACACAGACGCTCCAGCGGGCGCATATGTCCACTGCTCGCACAAATGGTGCTGCATACATGTGCTGGGCTGGCCTGCTGCTCGTGTGGAAGCATCTCCTCTCCTTCCCCTCCCCACTGGTCCACAAAGCCAAAAAAGTGAGGGAACTCTGACCTAGACCTATAATCACAATTGGGACCAGAATTTTCATTGGTAAGCAATGTTTGATTGTTAAGTGAGTTGCCCCCAATTTTACAATCTTTTTGCCATCTTTTTTTTAAAGTGGATCACTGCAGTTGTTAAATGAATCACATAGTCATTAAGCAAATCCAGCTTTCCATTGACTTTGTTTGTCGGAAGCTGACTGAAGATCACACATGGTGATCACATGATCCCAGGACACTGCAAATTTGTAAATAGATGCTGGTTCGAATTTTGATCACATGACCATGAAGGTGCACCAGTTGTAAGTGGGAGGACTGGTCGTAAGCCATTTCCCTCCCCCCTCCCAGTTCCATTGTAATTTTGAACAATCATTAAACAAATGGTTGTATCTCTGCTGTATGGGCTTTCCAAGACTGAAGAGGAATTCTTGAAAATTCATTTTATTACTGTACTTATTCAAAGACAACCTCACAAAGTCAACAAGAATGAGTGCTGACCTAAAACAGGAATTAAACCAGCATGAGTCACCCATTGTGCTCATTCAATGTTAGTGACTAAAAATTATTATAAAAGACTTCATATCTATACATGCTTTATGTTTCAGTAATTAATGTTTTAAAATAAGCTAAATGTTGTGATGTTATAAACTGACACTGTGTTGTTAAAAGATTGTTTATTTTTAAGAGATAGCTCCCCAAACCCATTAATAATAGCAGTCCAGAAATAACTTTCAGGCCAGCTCCAAATAAATTGTTGTATTATGCAGGAAAAAAAAAACCCAGTGTGCAACAAAGTCACACAGATTTGGGTGAGGCAATTAGAATATATCAACAGATCTATCCAGACATCTAAATCACATATTCTAAACACCATTATTCTTTTGCATTTCTGCTAAGGCTAAGGTTTTTATGAGTTTTCTTGTAATTTGCCTCCTCGGGTATTGAAAAAATTTAGAAAGCTGTCAGAAGCTGAATCTTCAGGAAATTACACTCTCCAAATTACACGGAGGGAAAACACATTCCAGAGTAATAAGAATAATAAAATGATTTTTTGGGTACTTGCATAGTTCAGTACTGATCAGCAAAACCAAACGTTTTGCTGTATTACATTTCCCAAAGTGCTACCAATCCTGACAACTTTAGAAGGCACTTTGGCCTTGAAAATAGAAACGCAGGAAATGTGTCAGCATTCAAATTTGTCTCTATGTTAAAAATATAAAATACTATTCAGTTGCCATTGAAAGAACTTTTCCATATAATCTTTGTGATAATATTCAAAACTTTGGGCCTACTAGTTTTTGTCTGTTTATTATCAAACGTCTTCACCTTGGTCCCTAAACAATTTCTCAAGTCAACATTGGAAAAAAAATGGCAAAGTAATAAGCTGGATGAAAAGCAAAACAGTCAAAGAATGCACAAATAAGTGAATAAATAGTGAAGTTAGTGCTGGCTATTTAAATTTCTATAGACCTGAATAAATCTAAGGTGGTCTTGAACATTATTTACCCCCTACTATATATGCAAATATTTTTCCTTTTTTAAAACTATAGGTGGTCCTGGACTTACCACAACTGAGCTCAAAATTTATGTTGCTAAGCAAGAGATTTCTTAAGTGAGGTTTGCCCCATTTTATCAACTTTCTTACCACAATTGTTATGTGAATCGCTGCAGGTGTTAAGTTAGTAACTGGCTTCCCCATTGACTTTGCTTGTCAGAAGGTTGCAAAATATGATCCCATGACCCCAGGACACTACAACCATCATTAATACAAGCCAGTTGACAAGCGCCCAAATTCTGTTCACATGACCACAGGGATGCTGCAATGGTCATAAGTGTGAAAAACTTTTTTTGGTGCTGTTGTAATTTGCTAGCTTCTGAGATACAGGCAGTCCTTGACTTACGACCACAATTGAGCCCAACATTCCTGTTGTTAAGTGAGACGTTTTCTAAGTGAGTTTTTTGCCCCAGTTTACGAACTTTCTTGCAGTGGTTAAGTGAATCACTGCAGTTGATAAGTGAAACCCAGTTGCTAAATGAATCTAGCTTCTCTCATTGACTTTGCTTGTCAAAAGGTTGCAAAAGATGATCACGTGACCTTGGGACAAAGCAACGGTCATAAATATTGCCAAGCTTCAGTTGCCAAGCACCTGAATTTTGATGACATGATCATGACGCTAAGTCGTAACTGTGAAAAATGATTGTAAGTCACATTTTTCAGTGCCGTTGTAACTTTGAACGGTTACTAACTGTTGTAAGTTGAGCACTATCTGTACTTTTTTTTTTACTGTGGAATTCCCTTGGTAGTCCCCTTTCCAAGATCCGACTTTGCTTAATATTTTCAGGCTCAGCCGAGTGTTGCCACTAAAGACTGTCTGAAGTTTACCTCAAACAATATTCATAAGATTTAGAAGCCCTACAGTACCTTTGATTGTGCAAAGTAACAGCAACAGCAAAAAGCCATTGATTCAACATAGATGCAAAAAATGTGTCAATATATTAACTGGAAAAATCAATTTTCTTTCTTCCAACCACACTTCACTCTTGGAGGTGTGAGTTCAGAAGTTCTTGTCTAACCTATCACAAATAGGCTGTGGGTATACACTGAGAGTTAAAGATTTACTCTATATCCCATCTGTGATTGCCATTTGGCCTGCTTTATATTGAAGCAACTGCTAAATATAAGTTACTTCCTTCTGTTTTTTTCTTCCTGGGAACTTGTACAGAGAGTACCTGTTTTCATTATTTTTTTGCTTTTACTCTTCTCCTTGTAGAAGGTGCTACATATTTGTTTCCCTGACATCTGTGCATTCTTTTCCTCATCACAAGCCAATTAAAATGACTGAAATATACAAAACGATCATGTAAAGTCTGCATTAAAAAAAACCATATCAACCTCTAAATAACCCCAGCTTCTAAGTATAATGTAGGAGGAAGGACATCAGTTTTGACGCTCTTATGTTAGTATGCTGCTTAAACATCTGTACCACTGCTGTGATTGCCACAAATTGAAAGAAAAGTATGTAAAGAAAGCCAAAATGTCTACATTTGTTCTAGTTGCAGGAGAGAATAAATTTCAGCATTCTTAAATTTTTATTCAATGTAAGTAGGACCCTTTTTTATAGAGGGAGGGGAGCTGTCCACAGTCAATTAAGGGCAGAAGAGCTTAATCAGTTCTGCTTGGTTTTGTTCTGTTCTGCTAGACCAGAAATCAGGAGACTGTGAGTTCTAGTCCTGCCTTAGGCACGAAAGCCGACTGGGTAACTTTGGGCCAGTGACTCTCTCTCAGCCCAACTCTCTTCACAAGGTTGTTTGTGGGGTAAATGGGAGGAGGAAGGGATGCTTTGTGTGTTCACCATATTGAGTTATTGTTCTAGCTGGGAGAACGCGGGTGGACAGACAGGAGGCGAGCCAGAACTTCAAGCAGCTAACAGCTTTAATGATAACAGGTTGCCAAACGTGGCACTTCACAATTCGTGCGTCTCAGCTAACTGGCAACAGCTGAGCCCTGTTTGGCAGCTCTTTATATATGCCGGCTGTCAAACAGGTAACCAATCAGCGATGAACACAGCGCCCTCTAGCGGAACAGACCAGAGGGAAAACTATAATACATAACACTCCTTCACACTTAGAATGCTCATGCGTAGTCTTTTAAGTAGCTGGGGCGGCGTCGAATCCACCCTGACCTTCTTGGAGGAACTTCTACCCCAGCGTCTGGAGCTGTGGTCCCTATGGGCCCAGACCCTTCCTCCTCCGACCCAGTCAACGCTGGAGACCCATGAGGAAAAACAGGTAAGTCTCTTGGATTCCCATTATTACCCTGCGACCGCTCGGGGGAGGTAGACCGGGACCTAGGCGTCTGCTCTGAGCTATCCGTGGTTTGCCTATTGGATAGGCCCTGCTGCTGCTCCATCAAGTTTGCGTTCCCTTGCCGACTCCTAAGCTGATTTATGTGTCGCCTCCACACCCGGCCGTCCCCTAACTCTACGAGGTATGAGCATGGGCCCGTGATTTTCCTGACCACCCCTGGGACCCATAGTGGGTGGCCAGCGTAGTTCCTTGCATAGACAGGTGCATTTACTGAGAATCCCTTAAGGTGGCTGCGGAAGTCTAACGGCTTTACAGGGGCATATTCGGGGTGTAGCCTGTCCAGTGTGGGTCTAATGCGCCGACCCATTAATAATTCCACCGGGCTTTTGTTTGTTGTGGAGCATGGGGTGGCATGCTGCCATAGCAAGAACTTATCTATATCTTCTTGCCAATTTTGAGGCCCAAACCTCGCTAATGCTTCTTTTGCTGTTCTCACCACGCATTCTGCCAAACCATTGGCCGCTGGATTGAAGGGGGCTACGAAAGCGTGTCTGACCCCTAGCCTGGCAAAGAAAGAGCCTAGCAAAACTGCAGTAAATTGGGGCCCATTGTCAGAAATGACCAGATCAGGTAACCCGTGGGTCGCAAACACCCTTCTTAATACCTTGATAATGGCAGGTGCAGTGGTGGAAGATAGTAATGCAACTATCAATGCAACTAGTAATTTCAACCCACTTAGAATAGGCATCAACAATAACAATAAACGTTTGGCCCTTCACTGGGCCAGTCAAGTCCATATGAACCCTGGACCATGGAGCCTTTGGCTGTTCCCAATTCTGGATGGGGGCTCTGGGACAGGCAGGTTGGGACTCCTGGCACTGCGAACAGCCCGAGACCCACCGAACAATGTCCTGGTCCATGCCCGGCCACCAAGCATAGCTCCAGCCCAGTGACTTCATCCGGATTATGCCCGGGTGGCCGTCGTTAAAAGTCAACAGCACCGCTTCTCGCAGGGATGCAGGGATGATCACTCGGCCACCCCACAGGAGGCAACCTTGCTGTGATGAGAGTTCGTGCTGCCTGGGGGAGAACGGTTGCCACTCGGTGCCCAGTGGCTTAGGCGGCCATCCTCGTACAGTCCAACCCAGCACTTTGGCGAGTAGCTTGTCTCGGCTCGTGTGCGCAGCCACATCAGCTGCTGTAATTGGTAGCTGCATCTCGTCGATCAGCAAAACCTCGGAGGCAGGAGCTGGGTCTTTTACCGTGCTGGACAAAGGGCATCTGCTCAACGCATCGGCATGGCAAATATGTTTTCCGGGCTGGTGGTGCAATGTATAGTTGTAAGCAGCCAGGAACACAGTCCACCTTGTGAATCTGGGAGACAGAATTTGGGGTGTCTGTCTGTCCCCGGCGATGATGCCCAGCAGGGGCTTGTGATCCATCACTATGTGGAAATGACGGCCGTATAGATAAGAATGAAAACGTTTCACCCCAGCCACTATAGGCAAAACTTCCTGATCTAGCTGGCTATAGTTCCTTTCAGGGGAGGACAAGGTGCAAGAAAAAAATGCAACAGGAGCCTCCCTGCCCCATGGCAGCCAGTGGCTTAGGACTGCTCCGACCCCATAGGGAGACGTGTCACAAGTCAATACAACTGGGAGTGATTCGTCATACTGGAGCAGGACACTCTCAGATGTCAGAAAGTTTTTTACAGTCTCAAACGCCGAGGCTTCCCTCTTGCCCCAGACCCACTTCGCTGAGCGGTCTAGCAGTCTGTGGAGCGGTTCCACAAAGGAAGCCTTGTGCGGGAGGAATATATTGTAAAAGTTCAGGAGGCCTAGGAAGGCTTGCAGCTCAGCTTTTGTGGTAGGCGTAGGGGCTTGCTTAATGGCCAGCACTTTGTAGGGGGTAGGATGAATGCCGTTGCGGTCAATTAAAAATTCCAAAAATTCGACCTGTGGCACCGCAATCTTGCACTTGGTAGTTTTGAGTTTCAACCCCACGCTTCGGAAACGATGAAGCATGGTACGCAAGTGGGCCAGGAGGTCGGTCAGAGAGCGAGGTGATACCAGGACATTGTCAAATAAGGTACGATGCCTGGTATACCCTGTAAAAGCCTTTCCATTAAGTTTTGGAAAAGTCCAGGTGCCACACGGACTCCAAATTGGAGCCGGTTGCATTTGAAGGCGCCCCTATGCGTGACAATCGTTTGGGCTTCAGCAGTTGCCTCATCCACAGGCAACTGCTGATATGCTTGGGTGAGGTCTAGCTTCGCAAATATGGTTCCCTGCCCCAGAGAGTGCAGCAGATGCTGCACTACGGGCAGAGGGTATGCACTCTGCTGTAAGGCACGGTTCAAAGTGCATTTAAAGTCAGCGCAGAGGCGCACAGACCCATCGCTCTTCACTGGGGTCACCATTGGGGTTTCCCAACAGGCGTGGTCTATTGGCCCTAACACCCCTTGAGCCAGCAGCTTATCAATTTCTGCATCCACCTTGGGTTTTAATGCAAAAGGTACCCTACGTGGCTTCAGCCATCGTGGAGGAACTTGGGGGTCAAGGTTAAAGGAAATGGGATTACCTGTATACTTCCCCAGACCTTCCCCGAAAACTTCAGGAAATTCCTTAATGAGCATGTCCAAATATGGAGTGCTCTAAATTTGGTCAATTCCTGTAATGGCCAGCCCAAGGGCTTCAAACCACTCTAACCCAAGCAAGCTTGGCCGGGGGCCTTTACCACAATGAGAGGCAACCTTTTGCTATATAGTTTAAAAACCACCCTACAAAAATACTTTCCCAGTACCGGAATGGATTTCCCCTGGAAATCCCTCAATTTTAAGAGACATGGCGTTAAGCTGGCTTGGGATATAGCAGGCACAATCCTTTTAATTGTTGCCCAAGATATAATAGAGACAGCTGAGCCCGTGTCAATCTCCCTTTGGCAGGGTCTGCCTTACAATTTAACCGTGAGGAATATTTTCCCTCTCGGACTGTGGATGATCTGATCCACTTCAGCCTCTTCCCTGTCTTCCTGAACAGAAAAACAGGAATCCCTTTTTCAGTGACGTGCGGTGAGGTTTATGACTGGTGAGGCACTGACACAGTGCTGGGTTTCAAATATTTTTAGACTTGTGGACTTCAACTCCCAGAATTCCACAGCCAGGCATGCTCAGTTCCAATTTAAAGCAACAGCATTTGTTTTTCTCCTTTGCTCCTTCTTTCTTTTTCTTTTTCTTCTCCTTTCCCTTCCTCCCCCTCTCTCAAACACACACACACACACATACACACACACACACACAGAAGTTGGATTGGACTATCTCTCCTACCCCTTTCCTCTCTCACTCACTCTCAAACAAACCCCCACACACACAAAAGTTGGATTGGATATCTTTTCCAGTGGCTTGAAAGCAGCTCCTCTGCCATCCCCCCACCCCCATTCCCTTGCTGCCTTTCCCAAACACCTCCACCATTGCAAATGCAGCCTGCTGTCTGGGTGGGAAATGCCTGGAACACAATAAAGCCCACCCACCACCTCCTGCTGGCAGGCTGGGGTGAGAGGAGAGGCAGAGAAGCTGGAGTGGAGCCGAGCCCAGCCTTCCAAAAGAAAGAGGCTGGGGGAGAGTGTGTGTACTACAGCATGGCTCTTTGCCTGGCTTCCTGCCTCCTCCTGTGGTCTCCTCAGTGCTTGCTTGTGCTCTCCCTCCCCAAGTGTAGTTTGATTGCAGGTGGAGCCACTGTTGCCTTTTCAAACTTGTAATCAGTGAAGCTGGGCTAGATTTTTATATAGTTTTATCCAGCTGTGTGTGTGAGAGAGAGAAATGAATCAGGGCCTGGGGAGGAAGTCACTACACTTGGGGAGGGAGAGCACCAGTGAGGTTAAGCAGAGTCATCCACGGTGAGGCAGAAACTAGCTCAGCTTTTTCCTTTTACTTTTTTTTTTCATGATGAGAGTGGTGAGGCTATGCCTCACTTGCCTCACCTGACTGCACGTCACTGCCCTTTTTCTGAAATTCTGGGGTCTGCCTGATCTGAAAGGTTTCCTGACGTACTGACTGCTGCCTTGCGAGTTGCCTTCCAGCGCGCTCGCACAGGGCACAGCAGCCCTGCAGACCTTCGCTAAATGGCCTCTCTTCCCACAACGGAGGCATGTTGTATTTTTAAAACGGCACTCCCCTCTGTCATGCCTACCCCTGCACCCGGGGCAGTTTGTTTGAGAGAGACTCTTACCCTGCCCCGGGTGCAGGGGTAGGCATGACAGAGGGGAGTGCCGTTTTAAAAATACAACATGGCTTGCTCCGTCTTCAAGCGATGTACATCATCATTTCCATCAGCCCTGTCCTCACCGAAAATGTCTTCATGGTGAACCTTGGTGTGTTTGTCCGCTGCGGGCAGCTTTGAAAATCTTTGTATTTCTTCAGTGGATTTATTTGACAGCTCCACTGCCCTAGCTTCATCCAGCGCCATCTGTAAGTCCAGCTCAGGCTTGGCTAACAGGTGGCGCTGTATTCGGAGGTCTCTAACCCCCCCCCATTTGGTCTGTCAGTGCTCATCCAAATCCTTGAATTTACAGTGGAGAGCCGCTGCCCATAATGCAGCCACATATTCATTAATAGACTCTCCCTCACGTTGGAACCTTCTATAAAACGCATACCTACGCGTCGTGCGAGATGGGGTAGGGGCGTAGTGATTTTTTAATTTGGCCATCAGCATGTCCCAGGACACCGTATGGATGGAGTGAGGGGCCACTAAGGTTCCCGCCAAATTAAACATCTCTGTTCCATATAAGTTTAGGAAGCACAACTTCTTACGCTGTTTAGTCAAATCAGCGTAGTCATTGGCTTCTAAAAAGCACTCGAAACAGGAAATATAAGAGTCCCAAGTTTCTGTGGCCCCTTTAAAAATGGCCAATGTGTTCATTGAAGCCATCCTGAGGCAATTCTTCTCTCCGTGGGGGGTAATCAGAGGCCCTCTTCATAGTGAGTGACTTGCTTGACGTCTCGTCGAGTGATTTCCCTGAGGGAAAATTCAGCTCTGTGACTTAGCTCAGCTTAGTGACTTTCAACAGCTCTGCTTGGGCTCCTCCTCTGTGGATCCCACCTTTGTCGCCAATGTTCTAGCTGGGAGAACGCGGGTGGACAGATAGGAGGCGAGCCAGGACTTCAAGCAGCTAACAGCTTTAATTATAACAGGTTGCCAAACACGGCACTTCACAATTCGCGCATCTCAGCTAACTGGCAACAGCTGAGCCCTGTTTGGCAGCTCTTTATATATGCCGGTTGTCAAACAGGTAACCAATCAGCAATGAACACAGCGCCCTCTAGCGGAACGGACCAGAGGGAAAACTATAATACATAACACTTATAATAAAGATGGGATTTTAAAAACGTTTTTTAAAATATTACTGTTCTGTGAATAACATAATTTTGACTAAATGTTAACCACATGAGAGGTATCCTGACCTTTATTAAGAACTATTTGAAAGACAATTTTTGAAAACTTCACTTCAATCTTATAAAATTGTAGCCAGCATAATGAATTTAGTGACATCTGCAAGTGAAGTGGACTACCCTGTCAGAATGGTGTCCATGCTCATGATGTCATTTTGATATCAACGGGGCTTGTTAGAGGTACTTACTGGATGAGGTCCCTGCAATACCACATAAAAGCCAAATGAAGCTCTAGGCTCCTGATGCTTGTAGCCAATTCAGTCAATCTATTTGCTGTAGCATTTTAATGAAGTTATACCCAGCAAACACCATTTAATGATGGAAGTGTCAAAGTGTCAGGGCCAATTCAAGGATATTCCCAGTTAAGCTAATTTGACAGCATTAAGGCATAACCCGAAGTATTATGAAAGACATGAAGCCTACAGACATGAACATGTTTGCATTCTGTTTTGTCTTTTACATTTTCATTGTCATATAAGAGACAAAGCTGATGAAGCAACATTTAGGGTGCATTATGCATCATTTGGGATTAGAAATGCTAAATGTCACCTTGTTGCTTTTTTGAATGTTCACAGGTTGAAAGCCACTTTGACACCAGCACATAACTATATGGATGATTATTTTTGTAATGCTTCAATTTTATCTTGGTATATAAAAGTTTAAATCATTTCCAATTTTTTATTCCTCAGCATCAGAATACCCCATCATTTATTATATCAAACAAGTGTGAGCTGAGATATTTTATCCTTTATTTGTAGTGGAAAAAATGGTACAGGAATAATTCGGGCAGACTGAGGTTTATAAACTCTGCAAAGAGGTGGACCAGGATGAAATCTCGTGCTGCAGTTCTAATGTTTATGTTAGTCCAGAAATGGTACTCTAATCACCCTTTTAGGTTTCTGCAATGTTTGCATACTGTATGGGGCTACCTTTGAAGGTGGTGCAGAACATCCAGCTAGCTGAAAATGTAGCTTGCTCAGCTCTCTTCAGAGGTGGGTTGCTGCCAGTTCAGCTCGGATCGGCTGAACTGGTAGTAGCGGCAGAGGGAGGCTGTGCCCACCCACCTGCGTGCACGTGCACACGGAAGGTCATGCACATGCGCACAGGAATGCGCCCAAACCAGTAGTAAAAAAATTAGCAACCCACCTCTGGCTCACTTGTATCATTTTTAAACCTAGGAAGTCCTAAAGAAAATTGTTCTTGTTTATTTGGAGCCATTAGAAACTCCCAAGTCTTGATTTTTAAAGCTCCATTTGAAGAGGAACAGGTTTGGTAAGGAAACATTGGTCTTCACATGTACCTCTACAGACTTTTAAATATTCTGGTAAAATGCCCTGGATAAGGAAAAAGGCCTGCACACTAATATTACCTAGCCATGGAATATCCTGCTTTGATTGATAGATTTCATATGATGTCTATCTACTGTATATACTATTAAAACTCTTGCATCTGTTTCTCTGTAGCCTTCATTTGGGCAAAATTGGAAGGTACAGGGCAACAATTATTGAACCAAGTAACTTATAGAATGCCAGGACCCATGTCTCCTGTGAGAATGAAATTTGAGGAAGTATACTTCTGCAGCACCACCAAGCCTTCTGACTACACATCCCATGCACATACTGCTAGGTTGTGGGATATAATGGAAGATGGGAGGGCTATATCCCCATCCTTTACCCCATCTCCCTCTTACTCCTGTATCCAGTCAGTTGGTGAGAAGGCTGGACAAGTGAATGGAGATCAGCTAACTGAGTTTGAAATCTCTTGATGGCAGTGGGTGGTGAGAGAAGGACAAGGGAGCAACCTGGGTGCCTGCTGGTGAGGGTGGGCTGCCGGCGGTGTGTGTGTGTTACTGTTGACAGGTTGTATCTCTTCCTCTCTGGATGGAAGGTCCCTTGGGAATACAATAAGGAGTGGGAATGCAGTTTGCCTTGTGGCCCATAGCTCTCCTTGTTTCCCCTCTGCTCAACAAAGTAACAAGAAGTTCTGTGGGTCACAGGATGAGTGATTTCTGACACTCCTTGCCAGCTTCCCACAAGCACTGTCAATTGGAAAGCTGGTGGGAATTTGCTCCCACCTCCACTGCTTTTTTGTCCACCTGCAGTCATTCTTTTTCTCTGAAAAGATGACCAAATGCCTTGTGGGTTGTCTAGTATACTCTATACTCCAGGTACACAGAATGGACATTGTCTGTCATGGCAATGGAATCTTCTGATAGACTGCATTCCTTCCACTAGGAGAAAGACAAAGGAAATGCTGCTGTCTTGAATTCTTTGAAACCAGCGATTGTGGGATATTTTGGACTGAGCATGGATTGAACCTGGAGACAGCATTATTTATTTTAATGTATTTCTTTGCTTATTTATTTTCCACATTTCTGAATCCCGGTCTCCCACTCAGTGATCATGTTACATTAATTCAGTTCCTATTTGTAGGTGAAGTGAATGGCAATGAGAGATTCCTGTTCAGACACCTGGCTCTTGAATTACAGGCTCCCCCAGGACTCAGTTATTACTCCCTTGCTGCTCAATAGCTAAATTAATGGATATTGGAAGTGCTCTCATTAGTATTCTGATGATATTCAGCTCTCTTTTTCCTTTCCATTTCTTGATTTAGGAGGGGTGCAGATATTTGACAATTGCCTTGAGGTTATGAAGAAATTAGAAAAATGCCTCTTTTATTTGATGTGGTAGCATTCTCTCTAAGTAACAACAGACGCACAATCTGTGTATTCTCCTTGATTCCAATCTATCTCTAGAAGCCCACATGGTTTTAGTGATAAGGAATGGCTATACCCAGCTTTCATGTTTATGCTAGATTGAAATATCCTAACCTCAATGATCCTTCATTTAATAACCCCTAGTCTGATTTGTTGTAATGTATTCCTTATGGCTGTCTTTGAAGATGGTTGGAAGCTGGAATTGGGGCAAAACACAGCTGCCTGATTCTTAAGCGGAGTGACTAAATAGTACCATAAGACCCATATTAAAACTGCTGTGTTGATTGCTCAATTGTCATTATTAGTCTATTAAGCTCTAAATACGTTAGGATTCAACACATTTCCTCTTCAATAAGGCCAGTTGGGAAAGTCCTGTTTGAAGCCCCTTGGTAAGTTTGGTCTATAGTGTGGTGACTAGGAGCAGGATCTCTTCAGTGACAGTCCCCCACCCCAATAATGGAACTCCTTCTTAAGAGATGTTCAATTGGTTCGCCTTGCTTAAGGAGATCCATCATTTAGTTATACCAAGGAGATAGTTTTCCTCAGATTTGAGATAATTATGCATAGACTTTTCTCAGCAGAATTTTTACCCTCCCTCTGGTTAAATATATCCATCTGATTTTGGGGGAAAGAAGATTTAGTTGTCTGGCTTCTATTTTTACTAGTCACTGAAATACTGGGTTTTATTGCTATTTTTATGTTCTCTGAGTTGTCTCCAAAATGCAAATCAAATATTTTTTCCCAGATTAAAAAACATTCCCAAACAATCAGGATTTTAGAGAAGTGTTCTTTATATTAGTACTATTGAAATTCTCCTTCTTGTCAGGGAATACCTAAGAAAAGAAGCCAAGATATGATCTTCCAAGTGTGTTACCCAACATACATTTTCCTGGTTCAGACTTAATAAGAGACTAAGTGAGGGGAGGGAGTACTGAGGACATAATACCCTTTCAAGTGGGATTGGTATTGCTTGTTAATAAAGGGAGGACAAAATGTACTCACACAAAGATAAAACAGGAACCTGCCAATTGCAAGGCACTGGATATATATGGCTATATATGAGTTTATGTGTGAGAAACAAGTCTTGTATCTGGATCCTTCCAATGTAGCTTGCTCACAGAGCCAGCACAGAATTATACATAAATTGATAATACACCATTTTGAGATCTCCGCTCTGCTTTGTAAGAGAATGTGACTACATGGTTCTTATAAGATTTGAATACAAGGTTCTGATGCACAGCCATTAAGCCTGGTCTCATGATAGTCTAGGACAGGGGTCTCCAACCTTGGCAACTTTAAGACCTGTGGACTTCAACTCCCAGAATTCCTCAGCTAGCAAATCTGCAAAGTTGGCTGAGAAATTCTGGGAATTTAAGTCCACAAATTGTCAGGCCTGTAGTTATGTTCTTTTTAGGATCTTTGGCCTGCCACACTTTCTTATAATTTTCTATGCTGTTTCAATAGTGTAGCAGTTGGGAGGGGGGAATAGAAAGGAGTAGGATTGTGGAATGTATTGTTATGGATTTTCTTAGAAGCTCAAGGTCGTCTTTTGTCTCCGCACCTCGACACCTGGCCAGAAGAAGATGGGTGTACATGCCAGCGTGGAAGATGATGATTGGAACATGTGATGGATTTGTGGGTGTGGGGATAGATCATGAACTTTCAACTGGGTGGAATTCCAGGATGCAAATCAGAGTTGGAATTCCATAGAGGTGCTAACATGCCTGTAGAATAAATTGGACTTTTAAAGATGTTTTGCCTTGGACAATGATTTATTTCTGCATGGTATTTAGAACCGTAACACAAGTCTTAAAGTTGCTAACATTGGAGACCCCTGGTCGAGGAAGAGCAACCTGCCCTAAGGGTAATTACATGTGATCTCTTTGTGAGTTAATAAATTAAAGCAGGGCAATTCTTTTAGAAAATAAGAAGTAATGCCCTTTCATAGAGAAAGTAATATATGCCTTATGGTTCTTTGTTTTAAAGCCATATTTGGGTTTTAAATTTGAGCTTCATTTCTGTAATAACTCCAATAACCTGCTTCAATGTTCCCATTCTTGACTTTTTCATATAGTGGAGAAAGATACAGCAAGCAAGAGGAAAGTGGCTGTAAGTGCAACTAGGCTGAATTGCATGTCAAGAAGTAAGCTTTGGTTGCACAACACGTCAACATTAGTCTAACATGTACATAAGGGTTATGGAACAAACCATGGTTAGAACAAACCAAAGCTTGGTTGATGTACCATGACATAGGCTAGGAGAACATTGGAAATGACAAAAACATACTCTGGTTAAATGGTTTGTGTTATCCCCTTTACACCTACATTTTAAAAGGAAGCCTATCTATTTTTGGAATTTCTGCAGAGTGCAGTATGTCATTTGCATTACTAATCAGCTCAGGAAGACTGAGCCATCCAACTGTGTGGGTAGATAACTATAATGTTAAACAGTAAGATGTAAGAAAACAGAAACTGAAATTTTCTTGATACTAGAGAAAAGGTCTCAAAAATGACATCTAGAATGGAAAGCAGATATGAAAAAATATTGCTGCTGAAGAACTAATCTAATTGAATTATGGTAAGCTCTATCCTATTTTTTCAACAGACTGCAATTTACTTCAATAGCCTGCAATTTACTTTGATTTGTTTTCTTCCAATTTTGCATACAATATTTAGAGAGCCACTCAATAGCACTAACAAAGGCTGAGATCCGGACCTGAGTGTACACTAAAAACTTGAAAATGAATATTCCAATATTACTCTTTGTTGCAATTAAGGCCAAGACCTTCTAATGGCTGATAGCAGAAACATAGTTTCTTAACTATTGATTATATGTATTTTTCAGCAGCTGGCTACAAAGGAGGAAGGCTTCTTAGTTTTGAATCCAGTTTATGAAATGGTCACCAGAACCATCCCATACTGCTATGTTGGGAAACTAAGACTCTTATCACCTGGATGTTAGATATTTTACGATTTAATCATTCAGTTCATGACCATGCCACTTCCTAGCTTCAGACTGGTTGGATCACCAGACTATTGAAGACCCAACTCTTTCTCCATGCATGCAGCATATGAATTTATTATTTATGCAACCCAATATTTATTACACAATGTTTGTTCAACACAAACAGCCAGTTTTGGTCTAGTGGTTAAGGCACCAAGATAGAAACTAGGAGACTGTGAGTTTTAGTCCTGCCCTAGGCATGAAAGCTGGCTGGGTGATTTTGGGCCACTCATTCTCTCCCAGCCAACCTCATCTTACAAGGTTGTTGTTGTGGAGAAAAATAGAAGGCAGATGCTTTAGTTACATTCATCACCTTGAGTTAGATATAAAACTAATAAAGGTCGGATAAAAATAAGTCAATAAAAACAAATATGAAAAAGGATGGCACCTCGATCATTTCTGTCATTGTTAAGACAGGGACTGGTGCTGTAGACATCCTTGATTCAGTTTCAAAATTATTTAAAAGAGGGCTTAAGTAGATGAATTTTAACACATTTATCTGAAAGAAAGACACTGCATTTAAAGCTACCAGTTTCCCTAAATGGAATATTAGAAGCAATAAATGATCTGCCTTTATTAATGTATTCCTTACTATATATATACGTAAAGTTTGTCATTTGAAGATTGGAAAGATATCCTCACATATTTAAGAATTAGAGTTGATAGTCATGATCCCCATAATTAAGTGCGTTCCACGATTTTAGACAAGAGTTTTTCTACTTCTACCTGAAATGTCTGTAGTTAAATAGTAAATCGCCATCAAAAGCAAATACTACTTAGCCAGGATGAAGTCAACATTGCATGACTTGAACCCTTAGAAACTCTTAGATAGAACCTCAATAAAATTAAGTTTTTGTTACGTCCACCAAATTGTTTTTCATTCTTAGATGCTGATTCTGCTAAGGGGTTTAGGCTGAAAATGTACTGTAAGTATGAAGATATTTCATAGACTAAATAGGCTTGAGTTTGACAAACCTCTGGCACAATCGTAGTACAGTTCACCTTGACTGGTTACTCTTGCTTTACTCCCAACTGTAACTCTATAGTATCTCTTTAACACCAGTTTCCATGGAAATGGCCATTGTAGCCATTCTCTTAAATGTTAAATTTGTCTCTTTTCAGAATGATTTATTAATGCTTTCCTTAAGAAGTACACAAGCTAGCTGGTCTCTCAATGCATTATTTGCCTTTTCACTAAATGTATAATGTTCAGATAGCTTTATGAGCTAAGTGCAGTTAGGGCTGTCCATTTTTCTGTTTCCATTCATGAAAACATGAATTGTCCTGAAATCCTTAATGGTTTGAGCCCCAGGTGTTCCTGCATTATTTTTTTCTAAGTCTGCAAACTTGCATTGTGAAAATTTATGTGGAACAGTTGAGCTGTTTAATAAGCTAAATACTTGCATCCCACCACCATTCAATAATATAAGCATCTTTTTAATTTGAATTATTCAAGTCTTTCAGTAAATGATGTCCAGTCACCTATGATTCTACGAAAGCCATCATTTTTCAATTTTGAATTCAGTTTTTGGTCATTGCGATACCAAAAAAAATATTGAGACACTAGAAAGAGTGAGAGAAAAGCAACAAAGATGATTAGAGGGTTGAAGACTAAAATATATGATGAACAGTCGCAGGAACTATGTCCAGCCAAATAAACAGAATAACTAGGTTTGACATGATAGCAGTCTTCCAATATTTGAGCAGTGTCACAAAGGAGAAAAACACATTCACCAAACTACCTGAGGGCAAGACAAGAAGTAACTGCTGGAAGCTTAATAAAGAGAGATCCAACCTAAAATTAAGGAGAAATTTCCTGTCATTGAGAACAATTAATCAATGGAACAACTTATCTCCAGAAGTTGTGGGTGCACCATAGCTGGAGGTTTTTAAGAAGAGATTGGACAATTATTTATTTATTTATTTATTTATTTATTTATTTATTTATTTATTTATTTATTTATTCAACTCAATATACAAATAAATGACAAGGAGGAGGTAATCAAAACATTGTACAATTCATAAATAAATAAATAATCATAAGTTAAAAACAACACAATAAAATTTAAAACGATTAAAGTACCCAAAAAATCAGTTAATTTAAATTTAAAATTGTCCAGGGGGGATTAGAAAATGTAGTTGTAATTTAAGCCAGGCCAGCTAGTTGGAACAGGTGGGTCTTAAGTTTCGTGCGGAAGGAGCGGAGATCAGTAGTTGTCCTAATGTCGGGGGGGGGGAGGTCATTCCAGAGGGCTGGGCCCATCATAGAGAATGGGCCCAGCCATTTATCCACAATGGTGTACAGTTGGGTCTCCTGTTTCAGCAGTGAGTTGGACTGGTCCAACTCTATTATTCTGTTATTATCAAGAAAGCTGATTGCCATTCTATACTATCCCCCCCCCCTTTTCTGTTTGGCCATAATAAGTTTCTAGAAGAAAGAGAAAGTGGGGGTGGGTGGGGGGAGACAGAGCCTTTCCTTCATCAATCACTCTAAGATGACCCATACTGCTCATTACAGAGTAACAAAATGACTTCTACTGCCTGGCTGAAAAATGTTATGGTGAGCAAGTTATCTTTAGATAGATGGTAGACTGTGACTAAGTATGATAGATGATTTTGCATATCTCACTGATGTCTCATTAGTACAGCTACCAATATCCACCATTTTACAGCACAAGCCAAGAAAATGGTTTATTTGCATTGTCGTTTAACATAAGAACAATAGAGCAGTAAGAACAGTTAACACAACAAAGGAGAGAATTCCCTGCCTGAAGTTTTAGAGATATTGTGACCTCAGTGAGATGTAAATTAAGAAAGGCCAAATGCTAGAGAGAACAAATGGGTTCTTTTGCAGATCTGTCATTGGACCTTTTCATTATGATGCAACAATGCTGCATTTCCCACTGTACTGTATGGTCTGCCTTGGGCTTTGGAATTGCCATCCCATTATTGTGACTTTTATCACTCAGCAGAGTAAACAGATGCTATACGAAAGAAAAAATGTTCAATATCAAATGAAAGGGGGATGAAATAGACCCCCATTCTCTTTCATTCTTAACGTGTTGCAAAATAAATATACACATATGGAGAAAATAGGCCAGCTACTTCAAAGGATGGGGGGGAGGAAGCTCCTTGGAGGACTGCCGTTGTAGGAATAGAGATGGCAAAGGAAGACACCAGGAAAGAAAAAGCTTTGGGTTAATTACTTCTTCAAGACAAAACAATACAATAATGGGTTTGTGTTGTGCAGAGTGCATAGCTAATTGGAGTGCTGTAGGAGTGTTACCTAGCAACTTAACAGAGTGAAGGAAGATTGTACTGGATTTCTTGTGCAAAATATACTTGGCTCAATGTCATGGGCTACATGATGAGGTAACTCAGTGTCATACAATGTCTAAAATGTGGGACTGAGCAGAGAAACCCAGGTTTCCAGTATACTCTCGGCCACAGAAACTGACTCAGCAACTTTGGGTTACTTATTCTTACTTAGCCCACACTACTTCACAGGGTTATTGTTGTGGGGGAAATAAAAAAAACAAAGAAATATATTGTAAGCCTCCTTGAGCTCCTGGTGTAAAGGAGGGAAATATACGTAGTTTGCTAAAAAATAGAGCATCATTTAATTCATAAATAATGAGTCTTAGTACTGGAATCTATCCTGAGATTTTGGAGAAGTGGTTTGTGACCAGGCGGCAAATCTTTTGATAGACAGAGGCTGCAGTGGGTAAGAAATGATCAAAATAGACAAATTAATGTGATGCTCAGGGATGAGGACAGGATTTTCTGTCTTTTCCAGAGTGTTGGGGGGAGTGTGTTACTTTACCTAAGACAAAGTTAGGTAAATTGTAAGGTCTACGATATAGTTATATATAGGAGATTTTTAGCATAGCCCAGATCAAGCTTCCTCTCCATTTCCTGGACAAGGTAAAAAGGGTAAAAATAAAGGTCAAAGACAGTGGAGTTCATCTCCCCAAGCAGTGGGTCTGATAACCTATGAACAATGATGGAAGAAGATTGAAATGTTCACTGTGGAGGAGTAGATTGTGAAAATGTCAGAATTTCCAGAAATAGAAAAAGTGACCTGTTTCAAATAACAAAAATGTTTTAGAAAGACTGGAAGCCTTATGTCAAGATTGGCCAACATTTTGGGTTGTTTAGGCTGCATTGATTGAAGAGATATTGACTTGGGCTGCACATGAAATATATAGTATAGTTAATGTATATAAATGACATAATAATGTTAAGAGTTTACAATCTTATGGAACCACATTGTTAACTGTCCAGGGTCACATGAGGCCTGTGGGCTGTGGGTTGGACCCATTCGCTTATGGACCTTTTACTGAAAGAAAGCAATGAATTGGTGATTTATAGATTTGAAGACTAAGAAAGAGGAGGACTAATGCAGAAGTGAAGGGACTTGTAAAATACTTAAGGTGGAAGAACAGTAAAAATGTAATCATCTGTTGAAAAGAAGGTCAGAAGTCTTCTACATGTTTCTTAAGTTTGGTTTTCTTTTTTTGTTTGTTTGGTTTGTTGTTATTATATGAAAAGGTTCAATAAATATGATTCTCCACATATCTATACCTCTTTCAGAAAACAAGAAAACAGTTGTCATCTGCTTCACTGATAAGGAACTATGTGCTTAGAGCTCAATGCATTGTTAGAGATCCCACACACCCACTTCATGGTCTGTTTCTGTTGCTCTCCCTATAGGGTGGAGGTTTCAAAGTATTTCTAGCAGGACTACCAAATTCTGTAACAACTTTGTTCCCTATGCCATCTGACTGGTAAACTGGCAAGATTCGTTTTTCTTGCATATATATACATACATGTAGACTATTGTTTCTCTGTGTCATATAATATATGTGGGTACATACATATTTATTTATTTTGCCAAGTTTATGTATTGTATATTGGAGCTGTAGATCTTTTGAGAGCGGTATGCAATGAAATTTCATTTTAATGTATGTCGATTAATGCACATTCAAAGTGACAATAAAGTTATTCTAAGTTCTAAATTCTAATTAAGATGCTCAAAAGAAAACTCTCCTAGGAGAAGGGAGGACTGCAGATAAGCTGGTATACACATATGAAGCCATGATACAATTAGAAGTAGAATTAAGAAGGAAAAACGTTTCCTTAAGAAAGAAAAACCTAGACAGAAGGTTAGAAAAGGAGGGTAAAAGAAAAGAAGGCAGCAAAAATAGCTAAGGTGGAATTCACTCTAAGTGTCTAGGATAAACAATGGATTTTAAACAAGAGAAAAAAATGCCTAGTGGGTCCAAAAAGGATTGAAGACTTAGTTTCAATTATGAGTGATCAAGTCTATGAAGCATTTTTGAGGGAAAACCTGGAGAAATCTGGCCAAACAGGAAAAAAATCACAAATTACAAACCACTGCAGATTTTATGGTGCTAGAAGGGAGATGGAAGATCTAATCAAAGGTTGCCCTATCAGAAGGATGCCATTGGATCCAGGCCAAATGATATTTCAACTGACTGTGAGGATAGAAATTGCCGCTAAGTTCAACATGCCTTTTTAAAAACTCTGGATAGAACTAGGTCTGATATTAGCAAATTAAAGAGGTAAAAACATGCCGTTCACACTTATTTTAAACTCATGTTTTATCCTGCTTAGAGCTACATGTTTAAAATAGATTTGCGCTAAGTGCTAGGGTGCACAGGAAAATAAAATTCTCCTACCCTTTTACAAAAAACTGCTATGCTGGGAGTGGGAGAATTATTTGCAAAAGTATCCACATCAGAGAAATTGGTTGATTTATTTGATGAAGTGTGACTGGATTGGCTTTTATCTCTGTTAGGTAAATAAAATCACAAAAAGCAAAAGTGGAAAGCTATAAACCCTGCCTCTTTGTCTTCCAGATTCTTAAAACTGGTGGCATGGCAATCCAAACGCAGAAGGAAACTGATACTGCATGCCAATAAACCACACAAGATTTATTTATTCCCCTTAGGATCTGCATAAGGGAGGTCAGTCTCCTTGTTAGCTCTGGGATTCTGTCAATATTTCATCCGGTGGTAGAGCACATTTCAGTCACTTGCCTATAATGGAATGGCTCCATAATCAGTCTTGAAGTTCCATTATATTGTTTTATGTATCTGATTTAATCCTGATGGCAACAAAGTGTACTTTACTTGGAGAACACAAGAAAATAATTAACAGCTAGTTGAGAGAGAGAACTCTTTTAAACCATATAGATACCAATGAGAAAAATGATGGGGTTTTTTGCTGACTATTTTATTCAGGTAACAAAATTAACTACATTTTATTTTTTAACGCATGCTCATGTGTTCATTTCCATTAAGGGATTCTATCAACATTTCTATCCCAAAAATAAGGAAGGAACCTGCATTGTTAATTTAGAAAATTATATTCAAATTATTATTGAGGTTCTTTCCCCCCTTACCCCATTTATAATTAATATCAATGATATTGGTCATACTCATAACCACCAAAATAGCCCATAAAGGAGTAAAGCAAACTTGGAAAGTTATCTTATAATCTAGAGAAAAGATTAATATTGGTAAATAGTAGTAAAAGGGAGAGAGTTCTGTTTACATGTATAAAAGCTCAATTTTCACTTCAGTTGTTACAGGACAAAAATAATTTGTGAATAGGGAGTAGAATAGAAAAAATTAGCTTGGGCAAAACACCTATTGGAAATGGATCAACATCCAAGATTATTTAGCAGGCAATATCCAAGATTGTTTAGAAAGAAATAACAATCTACCAACGGAATAGAAAGGAAATAAAAGAAACAGCAATGGGAGAAAATAGCAACTTTTGAAAGATAAAATAGGATTGGAAGATTACAAAAGCTAATAAAATGATTTAAATATGGTCCGGAGTGATTATAAAAATTTGATTCATTACCACATAATTGGATCATGAAATGTTTGGAAACAACTGGAGTCAGAAAAACACCAGAATCTTTACAGAAAAAATAAGAAGACAGAATTGGTGGTTGGAAATGAAAAATATGGGCTTCTTAACATTAGAAGAGACATTTTCCAGGGTGACTCATCATCACTCTTATTATTTGTCGTTGTTATGGTCCAACTTTCAGTAATATTGAAAAAAACCCACCTTGGCTCTTAAATACTAATAAATTCTCACATTTGCTTAATATAAATGAATATAAATGATCTGAAGTTTTATGAAAAATCAGGAATTGAAATCCAGTCATTGACAAATATGATAAGAATTTAGCTCATAACACACCAAATTTAACTGTGATTGAAAAGAAAGTGTGGATAATGGCATAAGCCAACTGTAGTGGTCCCAATGGTTCTTTGCTTCCTGGGTGCCATACCAAAAGACTTGGATAGGACTTAGAAAATCTGTGCATTGACAAATATTTCCATCTATCAATTACAAAAGGTCATATTGCTGGGATTCTCACATATACTACACTGATACATTATGACATCCTAGGTTCTTGGGAAGAACTTGATGAATATGAAAGCTAACACAAGCTAAAGAACTGGCAGCTGTGATTTCACACTCATGTGCATAGAAAAATAGTGCAAAAAAAGCAACATCAAATGTTTTAGCTGTCAATAGATTATAAAAGATCATTTAAAATTTGAAACTAAAAACATTTTAAAATGCAGCAGAGCAATAATATTTAATTTAAAAATGGAGAAACATGAGGTTGAAAACATTTCCCTTTTATTAAAAAGACTTGATATTTTCTCACTTACAGACTGTCAGCGAGGTTTGCAACAGTAAGTAATTTGACAGAAACCAAACAGCACATTTTTTTTCAAACTCTCTTTGGAAATACCTTGCTACAGGGCTTCAAATTTGCATCTCAATTCAGCTATTCAACAATTATTCTTTCCATGTTAGAAATATTACATAAATAATTACAATCTGTAGTCAATGCAGTGTCTTCATGATAAAACATTTTCTATATAGGATGTCACTTGGAGAGCAAAAAATGAAATAAGTTTTTGAAAGGAAAACATTCGTAGTGTTGATAAAGTTGTACAAAATTAAAATGCAAATGAAGACATAAAGACATAAATATAAAATCAAAATATTCATTTTCCTGGCATTTCTTTTTTGTTGCTTCTTTTAAAACCTTTATTTAATGTTTAATAAGTGCCAATATTTTAACATATCAGTCAAATATAATTGTGAAATAAAAGAATATTCCTTGGTAGTCTAAATAACTTTCTACTGTATAAGCACTTCCTGCTAAGTCAGGGAAAGACACAGCTCCAACTATTTCTTAATTTCAATAACCTAAAGGTTAAAAGTCTGTAGGATCAGAGCCTAAAATATATTCTAAACAATATATTTTCCAGATCGGTGCTCTCCCTTCAGGAAATCATAAAACCCTTTTTGTGCAGTTCTATTAATTTTAGAGAAATTCACAACCAATCACACCACATTCTCACAACTTTTTGCTCTTCTCTTTTCCATTTTATAAAGTTGTCAGTATGGTGTGATGCATATTTTCATATAAAGCTATAAATCCAAACTACCTACACTCATGGAGTGGCTCAGAAGTAGCCCATCATTTTGGCATATTGAACGTTCTTACAGATGGCTGCCATATAGACTACTTTATTTGACTAATGCCTGTCATGGTCAGTACAACCAGTCATAAAATACATCTCATTTGTGATTACCTCTAGTTTGCCTCTCCCTTTCTCTCCCCCCCCCCTCTTTCATTTTCGCTATGTTTTCTGGAAAGGTGAGTGTATTTCCAAACCAGGTGCTAAGCTGTACCTGCCTAGCATTTTTGTTTTCTAAGACTATCTATAGCAGGGGTGTCAAACAGATGGCCCATTGGCCAGATAGGTCATGTGCAGGCCATGCCCATGCCCCATCTGGCCCAAGCTCCGCAAAGTGGAAAATGGTCACAATACGTCATGTGAGGACAACGTGACGCTGTGAGTTTGACACCCATGATCTACAGGATCCATATGTTAGTACCTGGTGCTTGTAACATGGCAATATTTTATTCATCATCCTTTTTTTTAAAATTAAAGGCCCTATTAAAAAAAATCATCTGCAGCCTAGAATCCAGAAGGTACCAAGGAAGGGTCCATGAGCACAATATTGTTTACTCTGCTATAGATTATAACAAAGATTATTCTCTGCTTTCTTGGTATTTCTAGATAGGCCGATATCAAGACACTATACCAAAGATTAGAGGGATTGAGAGAGATGGGTAGCTTCTATTGACAACTGAGTCATAGCCTTTGTGTGGTTAAGGAATGAGAGTTTGGAACTCATGACTGTGTACTGAGAATAGGGGAGAACATTGATCATAAATGTGTGGAAAATGTGCAGGCCTTTCAATCTTCTTATTGATCAAATACAGTATGTGTCTCACAATTTTAAGAAGGGAAAAGTGCAGAGGTGGGTTGCTCCGGGTTTGGCCTGGTTTGGCCGAATCGGTAGTGGAATTCAGGCCTGAGGCAGAGAACCGGCAGTGACCGAGGCCTACCACACCCCCAAACCAGTTCCTTCACTGCTGCTGGGCTGCCGCCATTTTGGATTTTAGTTATTATGTGTGTGCAGTTCACTGTAAATTGTTCTGCGCATGCATGTAGAACAATTTACATTGAAAAGTGCATGCAGCACGCATCTGGTGCGCATGCGGGTTGCGAACCGGTAGTAAAACTGGCAGCAACCCACCCCTGGAAAAGTATTATCTCTGATGGGTGCTCTATTTATGTGCAATTAATTGGAACTAACCCATCACCTGATTCTCTACATACAACCCCTGCCACATTTATCTACAATGCTACACTGTGTTCTTAAATATAAATCTATTTTGATAATTGCAAAACTTCACTGACTATTTTACAACTAAGTCCCCTCTAAAGTACTTTCTCTAGTTTGTAGAAAACAACCCGTGTTAGCTTTTCTGTTTTCTAGTTTTTATCTCTCAAAATGGAAGATCAAACATTTTTCTTTATTTACCATGCTGCTTCTTCCCATCTGTGTTGCCCTCATTGCTTTGCAAACACATTTTTAAAAATTTCCTCAGCATTCCTTCTACTACATCCATTCACAACGGTGGTACGTCTCTTCATTTTGCCATTCTTATGTTTACCTTTCCTTTCTGCATCCATTAAAATATTTCATTCCCTTCTTGTTTAAAACAAGACCCTGCCTGTGTTAATTCTAATCATTCTCAGGCCTTTTTGATCTTACCTTCAACATACACCTCTACTGACTTTGCATACACATGGATCTATCTGGATGTGTTTAAAAACAATTTTGTACAAAGCATGACTTCTTTCTTTGCTTTGAGATATCCTTATAGTTGGTGTTTATAACTGGGTATATTATTTTGACAATTGAGAGACATCTGCTGCAGTTAAAAGCCAGTGGATGGCTTGGCAAACTGCTCTTATATTTTCCTTGTTGTTTTCAAAACTAAGGAATACAAGAATAATTTAACTAGTGTGCTTCCCCCCCCCCTTACTTTGTTCATGATAAATGAAATGGAACCAGAAATTATGGGTGTCACATAAGCACCCCAAGTTCTATTGTGAAAAAGGCCTGCATTTGAGATTAAAGATACAGAGATAGTATAGTTATCATAAAGAACTAAGTAGCGTGGATGTAGGAAAATGACAATAATTGTTCAGCTTAGCTGGCACTGTACTTTTAATAAACACTACTGCAGTTTCTGGAGTGGCATCCTACAAGTAATAAAATATTGCAGACCTTCCTCCCAGTGAGTGGGAAAAGAGATGGTCCTCCATAGAGAAAGAGGTCAATGACGATTTTCATTGAGGAACCTCATTATGTGACAGTATACACTTCAGCCTTTGTGGCTGTCTAACTAATGAAAAAGGAAAGCTCAGCCAAAAGAAAGAGGAGATGTCATGGCCACATCTAGTGCTATCAGTTCAAACTTCCAATTCTCTGAATATATCCACAAAACGGAAAGGAAATATGCTAGCCCAGAAACTGGCATAATTTCCATTCCCAGTAAAATTAAGAGAAATTCTGAAAAAAAATAATAATCAAAAACAGAGACAAAAATATATGCCTCTCTTTCTTTTCCTTTGCCCTTATCAATAAGAATGTCCCTACTATCTGTTCTTTATACTGTGCTGCTTTAGGGTTATTTTGTCTGCTATATCATGAAATATTGCATTTCTCATCCCTATCTGCTGTTAGAAATACATGCACAACAGCACAATGGGGCCTCTGCTTTTGGGATGAAGACTTTGTCTATTAACATCAAACCTTAATGTGGATGCCAAGTAAACAAATGTTCTCAGCCTTGAGAAATCTGACTGAAAGTATTAAGGATTAGAACATGAAAAAGAATTTTATTTTAGGATTTTAAGTGAATTTGTGGCAAACTATTCAGTGAACCTCTGCCACGTAGAAAGACCACAGTTGTTTGGTTCTTGGTATTAATTAAAATACCAAGATAAATAACAATATCATGAATCACTGCCCTGTCAAATAATCAAACTGAGCTGTACCTACCATGATACCCCTTGACATTTTGTTTTGCAAACCAACAGTTAAAAAATGAATACAAACATGTAATTCAAATAATGGCAGGATTTTTGATTAATCTGATGTCTGGATGGATGCAATAAGAAACTTCTGTTTTAAGCAAATGATTAATGCTTTTGGAATCATTGACCATTATGTGAGATTTTATATTTTGAATTTCTCTGAGTCAGCTGGATATCCAAAGGGAAATGTCTTCTCAAATATGCTATTGCACTTGAACCAGTTATAGGGAATTGGGATATACTTCAATAAATCTCAGTTAAACAGCTTTTAAAAATCTAAATAAGGTTACCTACAATTAGCAATATTTCAAGAAACCTCTAAGAGAAATCTTGTGCGATTTGACTAAAAACACCCATTTAAATCAGCAGGTCTTTGGAAAGCCACTGAAACTATGCTACAAATAGCAAAATAAATGAATTATAAGAAAAGTGAACAGAACCCTAGGTTTCTGTTTTGGGAAGATCAGAGGTAGATATGAGCCATCTAAAAGAGGCAGACTTCAAAGTTACATTTGAAACTTCTACACTTCTGCACTCATGGTGGCTCATAATTCTTGATATGGTTGAGTTGGTGACATTAATGCTATGCCAACTCTACAACTCTACCATATAAACAAGCACAACGTATAAACATTTTCATGTCACTTTTGAGGTATCATCATTTATAAAAAGTTTGAGTGCTTTCATCAATCATGATGCAATATTAACAACACCAATCATCTTTGAATCAGTGCATATACCTTGTGACATATCAAAAACATATTTCGTAAAGACTGTGGTCTAGTCTTTAATTCTCTGCTTTCTTGATGCACCTCCTCATTTTGCTCATCCAGCAATGGGATAAACCAAAGTACATTGTTTAAGTAGTAAGGTAAAGGTAAAGGTTCCCCTTGCACATATGTGCTAGTCATTCCTGACTCTAGGGGGCAGTGCTAATCTCTGTTTCAAAGCTGAAGAGCCAGCGCTGTCCGAAGATGTCTCCGTGGTCATTTGGCCGGCATGACTAAACATCGAAGGTGCACAGAACACTGTTACCTTCCCACCAAAGGTGGTATCTATTTTTCTACTTGCATTTTTATGTGTTTTTGAACTGCTAGGTTGGCAGAAGCTGGGACAAGTAATGGGAGCTCACTCCATTACGTGGCGCTAAGGATTTGAACCACTGACCTGCCGACCTTCCTGATCGACAAGCTCAGCGTCTTAGCCTCTGAGCCACCACATCCCTATCTTTAAGTAGTACATTCTTTTATTTTTATCAAAATAATCCTAAATCACTTGTCTGTGATTTAGCCTTCAGTCTAATACAGAATAAACGTTACCATTTCCACAGCTGATAGTAATCAAGTATTTCATTTATCTGTATTTGTTTTTCTCCCAATAAATTACTTTCACAATGGGAAAATCATATTAGATCAGGTTGCAAATACAGTAATGGAAATTGCCTAGGTAGCATTAAATTCCAGTCACATTTTAGTATGACCCAGACATGAAAATATGAAATATGTAAAGAGAGAGACAGAGAGGGAAAGCCAAACATTGTCATGAATTGCTTCAACCTCATTAGGCATAGTTACCTAAACCTTGTACCATCTCTTCAAAATAAATATCAGCATTTCAACAATAGTCTCCCTTTAGAAACTTAGGAACTTGATTCAGTTAAAGACTTCAGATGTAATTTTTGTGTAGGGAGTTGTCTTTACACAATTTGTGTAAAAACAATACATAATTTGTTCAGTTTGACATTGCAAACAAGTATAAAATTATATACACAAAATACATTTAATAGAAATTAAGAACAACTACTTACAAAGATACAGTATTATTTACAAAGCAAAACCTATTTTAATACGTAGCCAGAATAACATCTTTAGACATTTTTATTGGGAGCATTATATATTTTTTTCTTTTGATATTGAGATATCAGTCTGTTATTTCAAATAGGAAGTAAAAAGAAATTGATATTCTTAATTCAAATACCTCTCTAATATGTAAATAGCAAACATTTTATTGCTTGCTTTTACAAAAAAAATCATATGTAGAACATAAATTTTATTATTAGATTCTGGTCACTCAAAAGTTTAGTATGGACTGACTCGTGATTTCATTTAGCACTATCGTAGATTGCAAACTGTACTGCAAATGACTAATTCCGTTTCAACATTTTCCAAAACTGATACCATGGAAAATGTTTTCCATACTAGCTAGGTCTAAAACAGAAACTACAAACAGACTTTGACAGAAGATATAAATATACATACACCTGCACACAGAACTTACTGTCAAGTACTCTTTCAGCACCATGCTTTCATTCAGAGAAGTATGGTGGTATGGATATCCTTAATCACATAATGCCATCAAATTGTCTCTAGTGCTCTAACAACCAAGAGACAACCTTTACAGGTGCATGTGATCAGTCAGGTCATACTTCCGTTGTCACAGGTGCCAAGTGAACTTCCAGATAACCCCGTGCATTGGGTGCAAAGTGCAAAATTGTTGCAATGTCACAGGTTGCAGGACATTATTGTTTCCTTGCCTTCAACTTGGGATCAGCAGGTTTTTCTTGAGTAACAGAATATCGAGGAGTGTAACCATTAAGTCCATTTACAAAGACACATTGATAGTAGCGAACAGCAGCTGAAAAGAGGGGAATAAAAAGAATGATCAGTGTATTTAGCTGTAAACAGGGAAAACATCTAATCTAGCAAAGCATAGGTCAACTTCCCTAGCCTGTTGTCAAAATATGTGGCTATCAAACCAACTCCTTGATAGAAATTCTAGGAATTGAAGTCAACACTTTGAGAGACATTTGAGAGACATTATCAATGTCCAAAATCACTTTCTTCCCTGGTCAGGCATGGATGGCATCAAGTTACATTTAATAGTTACATAAATGGCAAGCAATGTTTTATCCCATATTTGGTTTTTTGACAAATCGAAAAAGACCTTTTTTTTTACTTTGCCAACCAAATCTGAGACTGAGCGACACACATTATTCCTATGTTATTGACTGACACAAAATACTGTGAGCAGAAATGTCAGTTATGAAGTGACATTTCTCTTTCTTCATTGCAGTTATTTCAGAATGTACTCTTCTGGGCGGGAAAGAATTATAAATAGGCTCCTTGGTATTAGTAAATAGAAAATTAGAAGTCAAATACACAATGGAAATGCTAATGTATATGGACCCAAGATACAGTTTATGCCCATTTGTATTCATTATCATATGACTTTCATATACAAGCTGCCTGAAATAATTGGATGGAGCTTTGGAGCTTCAAATGTGTTTTCTTTCTCAAACAGAGCTGGGCAATCTATGGCCTGTGGGCTCCATGTAGACCCCGATTCCCCGGTTGCCACTTCTAAAGAATCTGAGCATACATTGCAGAAATTAAAGGATCCCAAGATCCCATGGATGAAATTTGATGATGGCATAATTGGAAATACTAGTTTTTATTCACAACACCAAAAGTAAGAGAGGTGGGGGAGGGAGGGAGAGAGGGATAAAGTAATGCTTCTTTGAGATGTAGGATTTCTATTTTGACTTTTAGAAGTACGGAATGGTGAAAAGGAAAAAAAAAACCCAAATTCAGTCAAGTCATCTAATGCGGTTGTGTCACCAGCTATCACTGTGCCCATGCCTCATGAAATAACAGCAACAACAAATAACAATAATAATAATGGTTTGTCAGACTGAGAGAAATGATTAGTTTTTGCTCAATAGCACTTAGACTTATATACCACTTCATAGTGCTTGACAGCCCTCTCTAAGTGGGTTTACAGAGTCAGCACATTGCCCCCAACAATCTGGGTCCTCATTTTACTGACCTCGGAAGGATCAAAGCTGAGTCAACCTTGAGCGGGTCAGGATCGAACTCCTGGGGTGAGCAGTTAGTATGCAGTACTACATGCTAACCACTGCATCACTAAGGTGCAGAATAGTATGAGATGCAATGATACAAAGTACAATGTTCAATGTTTGCTGCCTAGGTCCATGCCTTCTCTGCATGTGATGGTGATCCACCCTGTCAGCCTCTATGGAAATTCCCTCTGCCCTGCTTTCCCTGATTTATTTATTTTATTTATTTGTTAAATTTATTTGCTGCACGTCTCGCTCTGGGGTTGCTCTGGGCAGCTTACCATAGTAAAAATGGAAAAAACATGATTAAAAATGTAAATGCAACAATAGTAAAGCAATAAAACAAAACTAAACGATGAAAGTTCAACAATGTGAATTAAAAGATGGGTAGGAGGAGAAGTAGGAAGTACAGGGGGAAAGTGGGGTCAGCTAATTAATCTAGTAGCCACCTCCAGTATGGTATTCCCTCATTAGGTCCCCAGACCAACTGACAGAGCCAGGTCTTCATGCTGTCAGAGCCTGTGACTTAGGGGAAAGAAAAGAGCGAGCTTTCCCCTGATTTTCCTGCCCTCCAGGCAGCAGGAAGACAATACCAGTCCTGGATTTGGAATCTTTGCCTTATCTCCCATGGATGTCAGTGGGTGAGAAATCATTCAGAAAGGAAATGGAAGAATGGTTCAAGGCTCTAGCACAGGGGTGTTATACTCGATTTCATTGAGGGCTGCATCAAGGTTGTGTTTGACCTTGGGGGGGGGGCAGGGTGGGTGTGGCCAGGGGGGGATGGCCAGCTCGACATCACTCGTGTAGAGTGTGCCTATAGCACTCTGCCAGTGAAAATGGGCTCCTGAGCTCTGTTTTTGGCTGTGATATGTCCTGAAACCCTCTGCTGGCAAAAATGAAGCTTTCTGTTTTTGCTGGAAGAGGCAGCATGGGCTGGTTGTTTCCTGTTTCCAGGGTGACTGTTTCCACCGACTTCCGCTCCTTCCATCAAAAACTAAAGACTCACCTGTTCCGATTAGCCGGCTTGGCCCACTCATAGTTTTATCCTACCTCCTGGCAGATATTTTTAATTGGGAATTTCTAGGGTCATTATTTTAAATTTAACTTTTGGGGTATTTTTAGGGGTTATTTTTAAATACTGTTTTTAATTACTTTACTTTAAGATACAGTTTTTATAGCCTCCTCATTCAAGTATTTAAGTATCTGTGTATTTATATATTTATTCTTATGTATTCCTTGTGTTTTAATTTGACTGTACACCGCCCCGAGTCCCTTTCGGGAGAGGGGGCGGTCTAGAAATTTAAAATAAAGTAAAAGTAAAGTAAAGTAAAGTGACCCCATGGGCCAGATCTAAGCACCCCCATGGGCCAAATCTGGTTCCTGGGCCTTGAGTTTGACACCCCTGCTCTAGCATCAGTCTTTTCATTAACCAAATTGCTTTGTTGGTTGTCTCCTGTGTGCCATGCCTATATTTCTTATATAATTTGTACAAGGAGATGGACAAATTATACACATGTCTGTGTACATCTGCAGGCATGCCCCCCCCAAACAGGGAGTAATATGAAGATATATTATTGCTTGGTTTTCCATACCAGACAAAATGAAACTAGAGAAAAAAATGTAGTAAGATTTGCTCAAACACAAATCTTATTAATGCACCTCCAAGTCTTTAACAATTAAATGCCTGTCCTCTAAAAGGGACTCTTTTTTTCTTGATGCACATTTTTGATGCTGGTCATCATATTTGACATGTCAAATGGTTTGCAGCTGCCTAGGAAAGACTGTTAAATGTGAAGCCCTGAATCTTGACCGGAATATAAAATTTTTGCTAATTAGAGATATCTCGGTGCAATTCCATCTTGAGCCAAATATGTAATGAGTTATGCTTGTGGGTCAGGAGCAGGTCACTCAGCAGACATCTTTCATTAAAGCAAAGTACTTTGGCAGCAAAGGCAAAGCAGATGGAGAGTTCATTAGCACACTGTGTCACGAAACAACATCATAGTTCACTTTGATTAACTGGTCCACTGAGAACCGGATCCTTTTATTAAAAAAAAAATCCGAAATAACCAGGCACTCTTTGTCACTGTAAAAGACCAGCAAATATCTGATGTTATAAGATTGTTATAAGCCTTTGGCAACTTATGATGTCATAGGTACATCAGTCTTAATGTTCATTTGGGCTGCAAGAGAATAAATAGCTAGCCCTTTAGTAACTATTTTTCCCCAAATTGTTTCCTCAAAGTGCTTGCATTAGGAAAACAGTGGAGGAAAGCAAAAGAAAAAGAAAAACACCCAAAACCACAACCCCCAAAACCCACTCTCAATTTACATCCTGTGCCCAATCTGTGTTGAAGTTATCTAGCTGGACCAAAGGGGCATGTTCTTTATGACATTTTTAATTCCCTGAACCTTTGCATGTCACTTAAAAGAAAGAAGTGGTTTCTCAAAGAATTATCTCTAAAGGGATTGGCAGCCTTTGGTGAAGAAGAGGAGGAGGAAGAGCTTCATTAGTGTCATGGGCAGCTAGGGAGGAAGAAGGAAGCCTGAACTGAGATGGATAGACCGAGGGTACAAGTATCCAAATAACAGATAGAAGTAAAATATGTTACATATTTAGTGCCCTAATCCATGCGAGACGTTCCTTTAAAAACCCCAAAGAAGATACTCTCTACAACCCTACAACCGAAGATTACATTGGCAGCAGTTAAGGTCTTTGAATATCTGTTGGGCATCTGGAATGAAGTTTGCAAAGTATATTAGATGTTTTGTCCACAATAGATTTGTTATTGAAAGAAATAATATTATGGTAATGAATTTCTCCATGAGCATATGATATGAAGGCATGTATAAATCTGCATGTCTGCCTTCACCAAGTTACTATTTATACCATTGTCTCATAGAATTAAAAATGGGACTTCTTACTCATTTTCTGTTGCCTTGCATTGGTTGGCAGGAGTTTCTCCAGGCATACTGTTTGAATACTTGCCAGTGCTTTCAATGTCACCAGTAAAACATAACTTGTACACATTATTTTGGTCTACAACAATTATTGGAATAAGAGAAAGGACATGGCTGCTAATTAGTATTGTTATTCAATCATTCAGTCTCTTCCAATTCTTCATGACCCAATGGACATAGTTTTGCCAGGATTGTCTGCCAGTAATTGCTTCTCATCGTTTCTATTCTGATAGCATCAAGTATGTTTTGTTTTGACAATCCAGGTACAAATCGTATACATATTTTTGCAGCCCTAAATTTCTTTTTTGCCTCTGGGGACTTAAGAGCTGAATATGCTTTTAGCGCTAATCTAGTCTTATCATGATCACTACAATACTTATGTCTGTGACTTGCTCTTAAGTCTTCTAATATCATGTTGCCATAAATCTGAATATTCTATCCTGGCAAACTGCTGGAGTAGGTTGTTATTTCCTTCACCAACAGATTGTCTTTAATCGAATTCATCATTTATGACCTACTGTACCTATCAATGGGTGGCTCTGTACATAGCCAACAGTATAGTTCACAGTCTTTTCTGGGATGCACAAAGTTTTTCTAACCACTATCAGGTAATAAGTATATTACCAAATTATTAATCAAATTATCATTGAGCCAACAAAATTGAGTAAAAAGTATTAATTATAAACATTTAGCTAAAGATAATTGAACAAGTCCAACAGTTCCTATGTTAACTAAATCTGATTTAATACTGTCAGTATGTTCATTATTGTTTACTCCCTAGATTTCTGTATTGGATAAAGTCCAGTTTTTCTTTCTTCAGTTGTTAATTCCTCCCTCTAGATGTTTATAACCAGCAATCTTATTTGTAAGCAAGACAATGCAACATAAAATGCACAATATGTCACAGATATGCTCTCATACTCTTATGACATCTCTTATAGAAACCATTAGGTTGCAATTAAACTCCAAACATCCTAGGATATTATGCAGGAGGGTATTTTGCTTAGCTCTAGTTCATCGGTGAAACGTTTATGCTACAGAACAGCCCTCTCACTCTGAGGTTGATCAGAATGTGGTTATAGAAAGCTATTTGTGATCTCTGGATGAAACAAACAACTGTAAAGGTTCTCACACAGCCGAATACCAGATCTGGCTACCAAAACATGAAATGGATGGAAATTGTATCTCCCAACCAAAACAATTGCTTTTAGAATGGGTAGAAGAAATGGATGCAAAAAAATGTGAACATGAAACCTTATAAACAGAGCTTGCATTTGATAAATGCAAGATGCCCTCACTGTTTCATAATAGCTCCTTAACTTTTCCACAATTAAACCAGGGGTGAAATTCAGCAGGTTCTGACAGGTTCTGGAGAACCAGTAGCGGAAATTTTGAGTAGTTCGGAGAACCGGCAAATACCACTTCTGGCTGGACCCAGAGTGGGGTAGGAATGGGGATTTTGCACTATCCTTCCCCTGGAGTGGGGTGAGAATGGAGATTTTGCAGTAGCCTTGCCCTGCCACGCCCACCAAGCCACGCCTACAGAACCGGTAGTAAAAGATTTGAATTTTACCACTGAATTAAACTACCTTATCAGAAATTCCAGGATTCCCGATGCCCATTTAATTAGATCCAGTCCAGCCTGCTAGAGAAAGGTGGACAACAATGGTAGGTATTTCAGCAGCCTCATGAGAAGAGAAATTTACATCATGTTGAATACACAAGTGGTGCATTACATCAAATGGTCAACACTGCAGCTTCCATATATGAACCAGGCCTTAAAGGACTTCTCAAAACCATTAATTGGCCATAAACAAAGCTGGGAAGCAATAGTATTCTTTGTCTTTTTTGTTTTATGGCTCATTAATACACTGGTTCAGATAGGAGACTGTCCCTAAAAAGAAACTTTCTCAGTGAAGACATCTTCCCTCTCACTGGGGCAATCAACTTACAAGATGAAGATAATAATTCACATCAGAAGGAAAACAAAACAACCCTGCTCTCAGCAGTATCATTCATGCAGAGGACATATGAATGGGGAGGAAGTAAGCCACTGAATCTACTTGGGTGGTTTGTCCATTCCAATTACCAGTAGTTAATATTCTGTCTTTAGTATTTTTACAAATAACTCAAGATGGCAAATATATGCAACCCATTTTCCTCTTCCTAATACAATACAATACAATACAATAGAATACAATAGAATACAATACAATAGCAGAGTTGGAAGGGACCTTGGAGGTCTTTTCGTCCAACCCCCTGCCTAGGCAGGAAACCTTATATCGTTTCAGACAAATGGCTATCCAACATCTTCTTAAAAACCTCCAGTGTTGGAGGATTCACAACTTCTGGAGGCAAGCTGTTCCACTGATTAATTGTTCTAACTGTCAGGAAATTTCTCCTCAGTTCTAAGTTGCTTCTCTCCTTGATTAGTTTCTACCCATTGCTTCTTGTTCTACACTCAGGTGCCTTGGAGAATAGTTTGACTCCCTCTTCTTTGTGGGAACCCCTGAGATATTGAGAGGGATATTGAGATATTAAGATGGAAACATGCCATTTGATTCACATTCTTGGATAAAAATAAGGGTTTTCAATCTTACAAAAATAATGAATCAGCATGGACCAGTACACAGATTCTATTCAACTAATCTGAACTTTTCTTACATTTATGCAGGTCCATTTTTAAGAGTTGCAAAACACTGCTTTATTGATGCTAATGCAGTTCTAAGGAACCCCTCTTTCTTGAAGGAAGATGATAAAGTCAAGGCTAATATAATTATTCTAAGAATGTAAAGCAAGTCTTCCATTTAGTAGAGTTATAGCTTAGAATTTTAAAAATAGGTTCATGTGGGCTTTTGGCCTCCCATGAGCACAATTTTCACCTGCAAAAAATTAGTGGAAGTTGAAATTCTAACCCGTACTGCATATGAATTACTGAATTACAAATTAATTTTGCTTACTTGAGTCTTATTCTTGGGATTAAATAATCATTGTACTACAACTCTAATAATGTAAATCCTTCCCATCCTAAACTTCAAAAACAAATTGTAGAAGATGGCGATTTGAAGATGTATGCGATGGCCATAATCTATGACACAATTACTGGAAAGGGAAGGAGTGAATAGGTATGTTTTATTACATTTTTATTGCAACTAAACTGAAGAGCAGAATTCAATACATTGTTCCAATAATTACACAGCTGTTGGAAAAAGTCTGATATATAGTAGCTGACCTATATGGAAATCATTTTTTGGAACTATCCCCTCTTGTAATTGTGCAGGTAGCAACACGAAACGTATAAAAGTAGATGTCTTGTTCACATTCTTTCTCCTAATTTATCTTTTCTCCTACATAATGCAACTGCTTTCAAGATTAGTTTAATCTTACAAAATATGTAAAATGAGCTTTCCCTCATTAACTAGTTTTCAAAGGCAAATTGTTCATTCTTTCTTAATCTGACAAGATGAGGTAAAACAATACTGCGGATACCGAGTTACATGTCCTGACAAGGAATTAAAGTCACTTGAAAAACAAAGATATTTGCAAGGCCTTTAACTTACCTCCTGGTTTTGCAGCTTTTGAAAATTTTTCTGAAAAGAAAGAAAGAAAATCTCAGAAAGAGGGAGAGAATCTGCAGAGCAAGTTTCTTTGCCAATTCTTTGCTTTCTTTGCTAATCAATTAATTCTTTGCTTTCTTTGCTAATTTGCTTTCTTTCAATTGCTTTCTTTGCTACTTAATTAACTTAATCCAGCAGCATTTTTGAAGTCACATCATACTGAAACTCAAAACAGCTATGACTATGAATGTCTTTCATAACGGGATGAAAGGATTTTTCTTTTTTGCACAGTTGTATAAGAAATCCTCTTGGGTGATACCATGTGGATTCCGTATTTGTCCATTTTTTAATATACTTTTCAGGCACATGGAAACCACTTCCAAGACCTTCCAGAAAAGACCTATTTTCAGCTGCTTCCAAAAGACAGTCAAGTTCAGAACTAGCCTACCTTCCAGAAGGAGGCCATTCCAAAAGACTGGTGCTGCTACAGAAATGCAACATGATTTAGCCTCCTATACCACGCAAACGTGAGGAGGGAAGATCACTTTCCCCCCAAAATGTTGAATCGGTCAGGTGTGATTCTCATGGGTAAAAGCAGCCCTGAAACTAACTTGCTGCCAAGTTTAAATTTTACCTGAAAACCTAAGGAAGCCAACATAGGGTCCATGCGTGAGTGCCAGATTCTACATCAGCCCCATTTTGGACTGCCTACAGCTTCCCAAATGGTCTTGTAGAATAGCTGCAGAAAATCTAATCAAGTGTTAATGAGGGCATGGATCACTATCAGAAGGTCCCAGGTAGGGCTGCAGCTGGAGCACCTGCTAAAGTTGGACAAACCCCCCCCCCCCAACCATAGTATATCAAACAGTAGAAAGTTACGGCTTGGGAAATAGCCACATATGAGTTCAAGTAAACTCAAGTAAAAATGTGGTTTTTCATTGCGATCAATGGATCTCAATAGTGAACAATTAATACTAAATTTTAATAGCCACTGGATTTAAAGAGTAAGGGAGGAGGAGGAGGAGGAGGAGGAGGAGGAGGAGGAGGAGGAGGAGGAGGAGGAGGAGGAGGAGGAGGAAACCAATCACCAATTACCTGTAGTCATATTGTAATAAAAATGAGCTGCTTTTTCTGCAGGAACTGTTAAACAGAACAAAAATATTTAATTGTTTTGGATTCTAAATACAAGAGTTATAGACATAGAAATAGACAGACAGACAGACAGACAGACAGACAGACAGACAGACAGACAGACAGATAGATCTCAGCCACTGAAGCTCACTGGGTGATTCTGGACTCATTCTGCATCACCCCAACCTACTTCATAGGAAAAGGTTTGTGCAGATTGCCTTGAATGAATGGCTGGATAGAAACCTTATACATACACATACATACATACATACATACATACATACATACATACATACATACCTTTATCATGTTTTACTTTCAAGGGTGTCTTTTCAACTGTTTTTCCTGTATAAGTAAAAGAAAAAGAAAGAAAAATCACATACAATATTTAAACTGAAGCTCATACAATCCACTTTATTAATATTAAGGTAAGTGAAGAAGGAAAGATATTAGCAAATTCAGAGAATGATTACTTTTCATACAATCTTTTAGAAGGAGGAAAAATACCCCAATCTTACCATGTTTTTCTTTCTTTTCTCTCAAAGATTTTTCTGCTTTTTTCCCATCTGCAAAAATGTCCAAATCATAGAGGTTAAACTTTAGGGAACTTGGATATTTGCATACTGTTTCACAAACCCTTGGAGAAAACAAACTTCTGATTTCCATCTGTCAGCAGCAGGGAAGTTAAATGTGGTTGGAAACAGAGCAGATCTTATATTTGCACATTTATGTGCTCTTCTATGGACTTGGATTGAATCATATCTCAAGTGATTTGATATATGCACAGATGTCTTTCTTCGGCATCCATTTTTTTCCAGGCATCCCTGAATATAGTCAATCAACTGTGACTTCATACAAGGAGACAGACTGAAATTAACTAAGGTGCAGAGCTGGAGCATGGCTGTCACTCTGATACTTCCTGCTGAGAACAACAGCAGGTAGTTGGCAGTTTACCATAAAGCTGTTCATTCTATCTGTCTCCCCCCCCCCTCCGATCCAGCTCACTTTAATGCAACTTCAGTCTCTATTTGCTCAACTGTGAGCAGCCTAGCATAATCTCTCCACATGCTACATTACCCTTCCAGACACTAACAGCCAGATAATTCCAAGTAAGTGATTAAAGTTTGCAGCTACCATGAAGATGAAGTGAGTGATAAAAAAATAGAATATTTGACACTTTGAGGCAGATTATTTAATGGGACAGGTATAATTAGTTTTTATGATGCTCAGTAGATTTATCAGGTGAAGTTCTGGGTACATCAGGTACACGGTTCTTATGATTTATTACATAGGCTATATGTATGTATGTATGTACTATATGCTATGTACATATACTATATGTTTACCTGCAACTTTGAGTTCAGCTGTTGTTTTTTCTGGTCTTTCTATTGGGTAGCATGAAGATAGAAAGAGAAAGAAAAAAAAGTACATCTATATAAATCTTCATACTTTGAGAATATGAGGTTGTTTTCCATGCAGGTAGTTATTTACATATGACTATAATAGAATCTGCCCATTATGGTTGTACATTGTAAAGTTTATAAAACATGATCAACCTGATATTATGACCTTTTTAGTAGTAGTCATTAAGTGGTGGTTATTAAGCAAATCCATGGTTCTCTATGGGCGTGGTTTTGCAGAAAACCGGAAATAAATGTCCAGTTTTCAGCCAAACAATCGTAAAAGAGTAATGTGATCACAGGATGCTGCAAATGGCATCAATGTGGCTGTATTGCCAAGCGATCATGTGACCCTGGAGGGGACCTGACCATTGGAACTTTGAATCTGGGCTGTAAGTACTCCCAAAGTAGGTCTGTTGTAACTTTGAATGGGCACTAAGTGACCAGTTGCAAATCAAAGACTACATGTATAATATATATTGCATACACTAAGCATACAACAACACTTTTGTTAAGTGAATGTAGAAATATTTCACTTGTAAAAACAAGCTGTACACGTTGTCCCAAATATACGTTTTCCAAAGGCAACTGGACTTTGGTTTTCCTTGAAGATGTTTCGCTTCTCATCCAAGAAGCTTCTTAAGTTCTGGCCAACTTCTTGGATGAGAAGCAAAATGTCTTCAAGGAAAACCAAAGTCCAGTTGCCTTTGGAAGAAGCACCTTTGGAAAAAGCAACCATGACTGGGATGACTGAGAATCTCCACAGACATCAAGCTGTATACGTTGAATTACCCTAATCTAGTCCACAAGATATCTGAGAAAATATAAGGGCAGTCGAAATGGAAACTTTTTAAGATATAAAGAAGTTGACAGGATTTTTTGGCAGATTATAGATATTATGAATTAGATTTTTGTCATTTTATTTTCTTGCAAGGGCTAGTCTAGACTTATTATTCCAGATATAGACTAGTCTGCTTAAATAAATGTCTTTCAGATATGTTGGATTATGTTTCTGACAATCTATCAGCCAGAAGATCAATGGACACCGGTTCAGGATAAAAGTGATAGCTGGAGGATGCCCATTAGGAAAGCCTGATCTGTTTTAATGCCAAAGCTGATATATTGGATTTTGCCTTGGGACTTCATATTATTGTTTTAACATGATCTGTTCTGCAGATTATCTCCAGTCAGTATCCATTTTACATCCTTGCAACATGGCAGACATCTAAAGTTATTTGAAATATTGATTACAGCTGCAAATAAGATGCAAACAGTTTAACATTTATTGAGTAGAAATATAAGACATAAATAAAAAAGTAAATATAAATGTAGATGGCAGAGCCTTGTCTTTTCATGGAGCTATGTTACATGAAAATATTTTCTAGATTTAAATAATTAAAAAATAGAATGCACCAGTAGTCTTTTTAATGCAAATAAAGTTCCTGATGTTCCAAAATACTAAACATCTTCCACAAGGAATTAATTAGAGATCTAGCAAAATAGATAAGTAGTGAAAGAAATATAGAAATTGATAATAACTTTTAAAATATAATTCCAATTACTTCTGTTCATTCCTATTATGATTGATAGATATAGAAATAGATAATTTAAGGTTTCCTTCATGTTACTATCTTTACCTTCCTCATTTTAAAATAATGCAACGATTATTCACATTTATCTAAGTTAATACATTGGTATTCATAGATGTTCTTCAGTTACCCATCAGATAGGAGACAACTGATATTACAACACAATAATTCTCTCAAGAGCAGCAGTCTATCTGTACTTGAAGTAGGGGCACAGATATTTGAAGAGATCTATTTGCAGCATTATATTACATCAATTATATGTTGATCAACCCAGCACTGTAAAAGCTTACAATCTTTTGACAACGTGAGTAAGAATAAAGTTTGAAATTTGGTGCAAAATCTTTTTTGGCATCAAGACTAAATTTGGCTAGAAGAAAGCCATGTTATCATAATGTGTCGCTAAAATTTGTATTCAAGTTCAGAGACAATGTGATCAGAGGGAGTTCATTTTGTAGTCATGGAGAACCTGAAGTAGACAAATGGAGGGATTGTGGGATTAAAGAATAATATGCAACTATTAACGCCTCTAAACAGCGGTTCCCATACTCTTCAGCTTATTAACCCTTCATAAAGTTTTAGATTGTTCATCAACCCCCAAACATTTATCATATAAAATAATTTAATAAATGCTGCTACTACTACTACTACTACTACTACTAATAATAATAATAATAATAATAATAATAATAATAATAATAATAATAAAGCAAGATGATTTGGAGAATAAGGAGATTGCAGTAGTAATTGAAGAGCTGAAGCAGAGGGTTGTTGCCATTGCTGAAAAGATAAAACGGTACCGTATGAAAATCGAGTAACTCAGTTCAAGGAAAACTCACAGTTCAGAGCAAATCAGCACCAGTTTTATAAGAGCTTAGAAAGTGGAGATGGAGTAACAACAAATGAAAATCCTGATAAAGAGAAAGCTCTGAAATTCTGGAAGAATTTGTGGGAAAACAACAAGAAGCACAACAGAAATACAGCACGGATCAAGCAGGTTGAGGATTCTATTAAAGTACATTAAATGGAAGATGTGAAAATAACAAAAGAAATGGTGCAAAGACAGTCAAGAAAAGTGAAGAATTGGAGTGCACCTGGACCAGATGAGCTACATGGTTTCTGGCTAAAGGCACTTACAAGTATGCACGAAAGATTGGCAGCCCAAATGAACCAGATCTTTAAAACACCTGACAATGATGAATGGATGACAATTGGAAGGACATTTTTGATCCAAAAAGATAAAGAAAAAGGAAAGGACCCTGAAAACTATAGGCCACTCACCTTTTTGCCAACAACATACAAGCTCCTTACTGGTATCATTGCAAAGCAAATTTATGGATACTTGGAAAGAAATGACTTGCTTCCTGTAAAACAGAAAGAATGCTGCAAAAATTCAAGTGGAACAAAGGACCAGCTGCTGATTGACAAGCAAATCCTAAATAATTCAAAGAAAAGATGAACCAAGCTGTTCATGGTTTGGATAGACTATAAGAAAGTGTTTGATTCAGTTCCCCACAGCTAGATCAAGAAATGCCTGAAAATCTTTGACATTAGCAGCAACATACAAAAATTCATGGAAACTTCAATGAACCTCTGGAAAACGAAGCTTATGGCTAATGGAGAAGAACTGGGTGAAGTTGAAATTAAACGAGGCATTTCCCACGGTGATTCCCTTTCACCCCTACTTTTTATACTCGCAATGCTACCACTGACAACCATTTTGAAGAAGGTGAACTGTGGATACAAACTTGCAAAGAAAGGACTGAAAATTTCACACTTGGTGTTCATGGATGATTTGAAGCTGTTTGGTAAAACAAAAGCTGAACTGAATTTATTAATTGAAAGCACAAAAGAATTTAGCCAAGACATTGGTATGCAGCTTGGAATTGACAAATGTGCAACAATGGCAACCAAGGCAGGCAAGGTCCTAGAAGATGATAGAATACAACTTGAGAATGAAGAAATGATAAAGGCAGTAAAACCAGAAGAAGTCTACAAGTACTTGGGGATTTTAGAGGCCTCTGACAATGCATAATAAAGTCAAGGAATTAACCTCAGCCAAGTACATTCGACAAATTCACAAGATATTAAAGTCCAAACTGAGTGGAGGAAACATCATAAAAGCCTGGGTAACGTGTAACTCTGCAGGAATAATTGACTGGACCCAGATGGAGTTGGACAATTTGGACAGAAAAACAAGGAAGCTTATGACAATGAATCATGCTTTGCACCCTAAAAGTGATGTTGACCGACTGTATCTACCAAGAGCAGAAGGTGGTCGAAGACTCCTACAAGTAAAGCAGACTGTGGAAGAAGAAAGACACAGCTTGAATGATTATATCCAGAAAAGTGAAGAACCAATGATTAAGGAAGTAAATAAAGGAGGCCAACTAAGTTAAAAACTGAATATAAGAAAGAAGTAATTGAGAAGTGAGCTGAAAATTGGAAAAGCAAAGCTATGCATGGCCAATACTTGAAAAGTATTGAAGGCATAGCTGACCAAAAACTAACTTGGAACTGGTTAAGATCAGGAGTACTGAAAAAAGAAACAGAAGGCTTTATTTTGGCAGCTCAAGAACAAGCCTTAGCCACAAACTGCATGAAGACAAAAATTCAACATGTTACCACCAACAGCAAATGTCGCCTCTGTAATGAGAAAGATGAGACAGTTGACCACTTGATCAGTGGGTGCAGCAAAATTTCACAAAATGACTACCTACAACGCCATGACCACGTTGATAAAATTATTCACTGGAAATTGTGCCAAAAGTTTGGATTTGAGTACAGCAAATACCACTGGGACCATCAGGTTGAGAAGGTTTTAGAGAATGAGAAAGTCAAGATCTTGTGGTACTTCAGAATCCAGACTGACAGGCACTTGGCCTACAACATACCTGACATAACAAAATTTTTTTAAAAAGTATGGTTCATTGACATTGCACTACCTGGTGATGCACGAATTGAAGATAAACAGCAAGAAAAAATCACAAAATACCGGGACTTGCAAATTGAGGTTGTGCGACTGTGGAAAAAGAAATAATATGTTGTCCCAATTCTAATTGGAGCCCTTGGATCAATACCTAAAGGGCTACCTTGCTATTAGAAAATTCTAAATTTACCTGACTTGAACATTCTGACTCTACAAAAAACCACCCTACTTGGAACAACTTATATCCTCCGACGTTACCTTAACAGTTCCTAAGTCCTTGATTAGGACTCGAGCTGTTGAGCTATCAACCAGCCCCAAAGGCTGTGAATCTCACCAAAGATTATCCAAATAATAATAATAATAATAATAATAATAATAATAATAATAATAATAATAATAATAATAGTAGTAGTAGTAGTAGTAGTAGTAGTAGTAGTAGTAGAAGAAGAAGAAGAAGAAGAAGAAGAAGAAGAAGAAGAAGAAGAAGAAGAAGAAGAAGAAGAAGAAGAAGAAGAAGAAGAAGATGGCAAAAGCAAGCAAGGGTAGTACCAATAGTAATAGGTGCCTTGGGTGTAATCCCAAAACAACTGGAGCACCACTTGAACACCATGGGGATTGACAAATTTGCCATCAGTCAATTGCAGAAGGCAGCTTTACTTGGAACTGCTTCCATCATGCGACGATATCTGTAACACCATCAAATATCCAGATTTGCCTATCCCAGGTCCTTGGTAAGGACTTGATAGGTAAACAAAAATCCCAAACCCAGACTGAACATCTGGCTGACTATGATGAAAAATAATAATAATAGACAGTCCCATTGATCCTTGGAGGTTGAATATTGACCACTCTGGATAAACCTACTCTAAAAAATATGTAGACGATCTTCTACTGGCTATATTGTAATGGCACAAAAATAATAGCAAGTATATGAGAGTCACAGTAATTTTTACCAATTATTCTCTATATTTAAACATTTATTTTGCAGCAAACTGCAAGTTGCAATTCACTACAGGGAACACACTGCTTCTTTGCACATGGATAATTTCCATAAATCATAAAAAGAGATGCCTCCTGAGAACATCTACATCTTACATTCTCTATCCAAAGCCTCTTTTAATTACATTTACCTTGCAATGTAACTAATTCTTACTATATTACTTAATATTATGCTCTCCGTGGCAATAAAACATGATATGTAGCACAAAGATGTTCATTACTGGTGCTGAAGGAAAGAGTTTCAAATGTGTCAATCTGCTATAGATTGAGTTATTGCATTTAAACTCTTCTTATATCAAGGAAATTCATCTTGGGCTCATTCATGGGGCAGCCCTGAAAGTTGTTGATGGAACCAGGGATGCCTGCAGAGAAAGGGATCAAAAAAGCCAACATGCAATCAAAGCTCCACCCCTTTTTTCAGGCATCTTGATGCATGTTAAAAAGAGGCAGGCTTTGATCACATGGATATAGACCCAACCTTGACTTTTGACCTTCTCCTTAAAAGCATCCCTGAAAAAAAACACTGGTATTTCAGTATTCTAGCTCTTTACATGTGACTTATTTATATTCTTTACTATTTGTTTTTTTAAATGACATAAATAAAAGAAAGTAAAATATTAATCACAGTTAATTGTCAAATGCATTATTTAAGCTATTTGACTAACAATAGTTAGGAAATTCTATTAATTCAATATGTTAAAGTGCATAACCACCTTTTTAGAAAAAGATGGAATAGCAGCAAAGACATTATTAGCAACCAAGTTAACAAGGCTATTTAAATTGCAGGTTTAGAAAAAGCATTCACATGCAAAGCAGGGCAGCAAATATAAATATAACATGACACATCTTGTAATTTCTTTGGACTTGGAGAGAAATTAAAGAACCTTACTTCAATGGAGGAAAAGGAGAAAAGGATAATGTTGGGTTATAGTTCTTAAGCTTGCTCTTGGCTTAGATTCTACATATATTGCATGCCCCCTCCCCCCACCCAAAAAAATCATGCTTACTTTTGAATAAGGACAGGATGGTACATCCCTATTATTTAAGCCAAGAGTAAGCCAAAGAAGTATACATAGTATAATAGCAGTAATGTCAGATGCCTTATTATTTTGCTCAGTTTGTCAATTCCTTCTTCTACTTTGCCAAGTGATTGTGTGAAGTGTGAATATTAGAATAAATACCTGGTTTTGCTGGATGAGCTCCTTTTTCATGCCTAAGAACTTCTTGTTCTAAAAAGTGGGAGCAATACAATAATAATAATAATAATAATAATAATAATAATAATAATAATAATAATAATAATAATAATAATAATAATTTATTTGTTAGCCGCACCCTCTCCAGAAGGACTCGGGGCGGCGTACAATAAAAACACATAAAATACAAATATAGACAATACATACACATAAATATAGACGTATACGTGGAGGAGGTAGACAGATAAATGGAAATAGAATTAAGATTGCAATTTAAAATCCCCTAAGTAAAATTACAAGATTAAAAACCCGTCAGGAGCGATATGATCAGACTATGGTTGAGCCAGGCCAGCTACTTGGAAAAGGTGGGTCTTGAGCTTTGCACGGAAGGAGTGGAGGTCAGAGGTAGTCCTGATATCCGGGGGGAGGTCATTCCACAGGGCTGGGCCCGCCACAGAGAAGGCTCTGCTCCTAGGCGCCGCCCCCTGACACTGTCTGGTGGACGGCACCTGGAGAAGTCCCTCTCTGTGCGAGCGAATTGGTCGTAGGGATGTATGGGGCAGGATACGATCCCGCAAGTAGCTAGGTCCTGTGCCATGGAGCGCTTTAAAGATCGTTATCAAAACCTTGAAACGCACCCGATAGACCACAGGAAGCCAGTGCAGTTCGCGCAGGAGAGGTGTCACATGGGAGTACCTTGTACTCCCCATAATCACCAGGGCGGCCGCATTCTGGACCAACTGTAGTCTCCGAGTGCATTTCAAGGGAAGCCCCATGTAGAGAGCATTGCAGTAGTCGAGCGAGACATCACCAGCGCATGAGTGACTATGCGTAAGGCATCCCGGTCCAATAGGGGGCGCAATTGGCGCACCAGGCAAACCTGGTGGAACGCCCCCCTTGCCACGGCTGTCACATGGTCATCCATGGACAGCCGGGTATCCAGGAGGACGCCCAAATTGCGCGGCTGCTCCACGGGGGCCAGCTGTACGCCCCCGATGGCCAGAGATGGAATTAACTGGTTGAACCGGGGGCCGGAACCCACAGCCACTCCGTCTTGGAGGGGTTGAGCTTGAGTCGGTTGTCATCCATCCAGACCCGTACGGCTTCCACACACCGGGACATCACTTCGATGGCCTCGTTGGGGTGGTTCGGGGTGGAAATGTACAGCTGAGTATCATCAGCGTACAGATGATATCCCACCCCGAAACCACGAATGATCTCACCCAGCGGCTTCATATATGTGTTGAACAGGGGTGGCAAGAGGGCCGACCCCTGTGGCACCCCACAAGTAAGGGGGCTTAGGGTCGACCTCTGCTCCCCTGCCAACACACGTTGCGTCCGGCCGGAAAGGTAGGAGCCGAACCACCGCAAAACGGTGCCCCGAACCCCCAACCCCTCCAGTCGGTGCAACAGGATACCATGGTCGATGGTATCAAAAGCCGCCGAGAGATCTAATAGGACCAGGATAGAGGAACAACCCCTATCTCTGGCCCTCCAGAGATCATCCACCAACGCGACCAAGGCCGTCTCCGTGCTGTGTCCGGGGCAAAAGCCGGACTGGCGTGGGTCTAGATAATCATTTTCCTCCAGATGTCGTGGAAACTGATAAGCCACCACACTCTCTACAACCTTCGCCAAAAAGGGAAGGTTGGAGACAGGACGATAATTGGCCAGCTCCGTAGGGTCCAGGGAAGGCTTCTTGAGCAAGGGTCTCACCACCGCCTCTTTCAAGGCGGCCGGAAGAGACCCCTCACCCAACGAAGCGTTCACTAGGCCCAGGAGCCAGTCACGTGTAACCTCCCAGGATGCCAGTACAAGCCAGGAGGGGCACGGGTCCAGTAAACATGTGGTAGGTCGCAGTCGTCCACGCATTCTGTCCAAATCCTCGATGGCAACCAAGTCAAACTCCTCCCAGACTGGTCTCTCAAGACTCGCCGTGGACGTCTCCACTAGACCACTGAAAGGGACCCAATCCTTCTGGATTTGAGCGATTTTATCCTGCAGATATTTCCCAAATTCCTCTGCCCTACCCTGTAAAGGGGCCTCCCGCGGCCTCTGAAACAGGAGGGAGCGGGACACCCGAAACAGGGCGGCAGGGCGGTTCTCTGCGGATGCAATGAGAGCGGCACAATATTGACGTTTGGCCGCTCTCAATGCCACAAGGTACGTCCTTAAATGGGTTCGTACCTGTGTTCGAATTTACAAGATAAATTCAACATTGCTTTGCCGATGTATTGTATAGTCTCTGCTCTTAACTTTTAAATTCTTTTCAGATTTCACACAAAATGAGTCATTCCAGAATTACTGAGAGAAGAGCTATAGTCTTAGCCCTGTCTTCTGATGTTCTCAAACTAGCATACAGTAGATAATGAACTGACATGTATGCCCATGCATAGGTTTTCTCTGAGAAGATAAGCCTACACAAAATACAATTCTGGAATGGGTATATATTAGCGAGAACATGCAAATGGTAAGTCTTGGTAACTTCATAATATCTCCTTCATATAAAAGGAATAAGGGCCTATGTTAACTAGGGCCATCAACCACTGCAGGGAGGAGAAACCTTTTAAGATGATTAGACCGAGCTATACTATAGGACATTATTATATAGTCTGAAAAATCATGTGACAGTCACATATATTACAGGAGTAAAGCTATTGTGACTACTCCATACAGCTAAAGTATGATTATAACCACATTTCAATGAGAAAATACAACATCCATCTGTGAATGGAACTCAATGTACCTCCTTGTGGAACCTCCAGATCTGCTCTGGAGAATTTCCAAATCCTACAGCTGGTTTAGCAGATAGGCAAAGGATGCATGTTTGCCACTGTCAGTGAAAACCCAACTGGCAAATACCATCAAATTCTAACCATCATCATTATTCCTGTATTTTTCAATAGTTGTAAAGTTTAGAGACTTACTTGGTGTTTTATGTTCTGCCTCCTTGCCTAAAAAAAAGGAAACAAAGAAAAACAAAACAAAATAATTAATTTTAGTTCCTGGATCCCTCTAATCTTTAGAAAATGAAGATTGTAAAATGAAACATTTTTATGGCTGAAAGTCACAGTAATGTAATTTTCTATGCAATGGTTTTCCAAGCAATAAAAGTCAATTTATGGTAATAGTGTTCCAAATTATGCATTTATGTTTATATACCACCAGAGTCATAACAGTGTCAGTACACAGTAGGCAACTTCCATTCCCCCCTTTTAAAAAAAATAACATTATTAAAAATTATAAATGAAAATAATAAACATCAATGCATAGAGTACTGCAAAAATACAAACAGAAAAATATAAGAAAAAGAAAAACCAGGGAATGTGTAGAAGGAAAAAAAATAAAGGAGAAAGAGAAAGAAAAAAGAAATGACTTTTTCCTTCATCCCAGTGGGTAAAAACAATTTTAGTAGCTTATCACTGTCTCTAGTTAAAACATAATCTCTCTTCTCCCCATAGCTCATCTCCTATCAGGCACAAAGAATCAGGACTATTCATAAAGTTGCAGCATAGAAGATTTATTCAAGCCTATACATAAGAATCTGGTCAAATAAAGTTCAAAACTAAATTGTGCCAGGTAAAGGGCAACAGAATTCAAGAGAGAGTGGACATGGATCACTTGTGGGAACAAAATCAGTGGTGGGTTACAGATGGCACACCCCGGTACGGGTGTACCAGTGCCTGCTGGGAGCAGCAGGCACCGTTCCGGTATGGTGCTTCAGAGAGCCCACCTGCCCGTGTTCCTGAGCTGTATTTGACCCAACCAGGCCATTTGTGCATGCGCATGCAGCGTATGGCACCTGTGCAATGCTCTGCTGAGCAGCTGGATCTGCATGTGCACGTGGTGGATGCCAGCCCTGTTGCAGCGTACGGGTTGCGACGGGATACGGAACCCACCACTGAACACAATGACTCTAAAGTGATGATGCCCTTCCCCCAGCTTTGTCTGCTCTTCTCTTATACCACTCAAGTAAAAAAATAAAAAAAAAAACTAGTCAAAATGCTATGTCAATCAAGCTTTGTCAACAAAAGCCCAGTAAGGGAAATCAGCTATAACTGCTTTCTTTTTTTTAACCCTGGCCAATAGCACTTATGCTTATATACCGATTCACAGTGCTCTACGGTCTTCTCTAAGTCTTTTTACAGAGTCAGTATATTGCCCCCAACAATCTGGATCCTCATTTTACCCACCTCAGAAGGATGGAAAGCTGAGTCAAACTTGAGCCTGGTGGGATTTGAACTGCCAAACTGCAAGCAACTGGCAGTCAGCAGAAGTAGCCTGCAGTACTACACTCTAACCACTGCACCAACAAGTCTCATAATCTTCTCATAAGCAAGACAGTCTTATAAACTTTCCTCAGTTTTCAAATTACTCTTTAACCCCTTTAAAAAAAAGTCCCCGAGGTAATGTGCTGATCATTTATCACAATTTTAACATATTTATTTTGTATCAATAAGTAAATTTTATCCTTTTGTTTGTCACTTCTAAAATAATCTTTTCATATCTTGACAGAACTCTTTTGTATATCAAGAAAAAAAAATCCAAAGCAGTTTCTTGGTTTAATATCTGTTTATCCCCTTTGGGGAATAAATCATCCATCAGAACCATTTGTATTACATTTAATGTCTCCCTCAAATTAATTTCATAGCTATCAATTGCATCTCATTCTTGTTTTACAACTTCATTAGAACATGCTCTGTCAATTTTATCAAGCATTTGATCCATTATGTCAAAGGTTTGGCTGAGAAGTATTCCAAAGTTTGTACTAAGGATTTCTGCTCCATTTTCTTTATTCTCTAGCTCTAGTGCTCAGCCTTCAAGGTCTGATTATCATTAAAAAACAACAAAGCAATCTCCATTTTCCTATGTGAAAATATCTTCTAAATAATTCAAAAAGCTACAATTCCGAATTTCTCTGGCCCATTAATCCATTTTTAACTTTCTTGCATACTAAGGATTGTTTTGCTGCAGAGTTAAAAGAAATCATACATTTTTAAAACTTTTAAAATCAAATTTACACCATCATCTTTTTAAGGAGACAGAAATTCACCCAATGAATGCAATAAAAACTTATCAGTCCAAAGGGTTTTAATCTCTCCAATATCCAAAACAATAAAAAAACCCAACATTACATCTTGTTAGAGTTCAACCTCAGTTTTTTTTACCACATCCAGATACTTATAGTTTCCAATTACAGGATGATTACACCTCCATGGTGGCAACATACTGTTAGACACTTTGTTGTAAACCAGTGGTGGGTTGCAGGTGGTACGCCCGGTATGGTACGGGTGTACCGGAGCCTGCTCGGAGCACCGAGTACCGTTCCAGTATGGTGCTCCGGAGGGCCCACCTGCCCGCCCACGCTCCTTACCTGTCTTTAAAACCTTTAGTGCTTCCGCGCATGTGCATGACGTGTACAGCGCCTCGTGACGCTCCGCCGAACAGCTGGAGTGTTGCAGAGGCGTCACTGGAAGGTGAGATGCATGTGCACGCTGCGTGCTTGCGCGTGCTGCACACGTTCATGTGGAGGACACCGGGCCCCGTTGCAACCGTACTGGCTGCAACGGGATCCGGACCTCACCACTGCTGTAAGCCTACCAATGATCTCCCTCAATGGCTTCATATAAATGCAGAATCAAGAGGAACAGTCTATGTGACACTCTTGGGAGAGTGCTCAAGAGATCAATCTTTTCTTTCCTACTACTGCCTGCTCAAATCAAATCAAATCTTTACTGTCAATGCACAATATGTGTACAGTGAAATTGAATGAGCCTCCCTTGGTGCAGCCCCCTCGAAAACACAGAATGCGTCTCAATAACCCAATAAATAAAAGAAAAAAGAAATCCTTAGAACCAAAGAAGTAATAACTAGCACACATTACCAAATACATATATGTACGTAACATTATATAACACCAGTATAAGCATGTTGCACATTATGCTGGCCCTGCAAGTCTATCGTATTAAACCTGATTATGGTGTTATGCTGCATTCAGAACAGTGGTGGGTTCCGGCAGGCTTTACTGCTGGTTTGCTCATGTGCATATGCTGTGCATGTGCACTTGATGTGCGCTGCACATGCATGCGCAGTCCAATTAAAATTGTTCTGCCAGTTCCAGCGACACAGGCTGCCAAACCACTAGCAGTTCGACCGAACTGGTCCAAACCAGTAGGAACCCACCACTGATTCAGAAGTCTGACAGCCCAAGGATAAAAGCTATTTAGAAGCTTTTATGAAAGAGTTGCAGAACCATAGAGCTAGAAGGGATCTTGAAGATCTTCTAGTCTCACTCCCTGCCCAAGGCAGGAGACTTTATTCCATCCTGGTCAAATGGCTGTCCAATCTTTTCTTGAAGACCTCCTTGGGGGTTGGACTAGAAGACCTCCAAGATCGCTCTCAGCCTTGTGTTTCTTTGATTTTTAGTAATGGAGCACTCACAACTCCAGGAGACATGCTGTTCCATTGATGGAAGGAGTTCCATTGAAGGAGCTAAACTATTGTAAAACCATGCCTCCTATTCTTAGCCCCTGCAAGTGGCCCAAAAGGGGATGATGGTCTAAAGCAGCGGTGTCAAACTCATATCGTTATGGTGGTGTCACATGATGTATTGAGACTTCCCGCCCCCTTCACTAAACTGGGCAAGGGCATGGCCAGCACATGATGCATCCAGTCCACATGCCAGAAGTTTGACAGCCCTGCTCTATAGTACCAAACATCAGTGAGACAACAAATAAGACCAGGAGAGATTCACTGCCCATATCCGGGTCTTGGCAGAAGTCATCCACCATAGGACAAGTGTTGTACCATATGTTAAAAGTCAGTGGAACTTTTATAAGGATTGCAGACTATTCATTTATAACTTTTCTATTCTACATTTCTACTGAAAATAACACAAAGATGCAGACAAAATAATGTTGGAATGTAAACATAAATAAGAAATACATAATAATACTTAGCAGATTACAATCTGCTAAATCCGTTGTGATGCATAATGCCTGTCTAGATAGAACTAGCTTTGCCTGCTGGCTCCATCCTGGCAAAAGTTACCCAATATCATGGGATTCAGAAGGAAGGAGATGGGGTGATTGATTTAAGTTACAAAATCACACATTCCAGTAGACTGCTATAACATTACACTGTGAAACCCAGTATCCAGATGTATTTAAATGGAGACAAGTAGTCTATTGGAAATGTTGTATTTTTGATCCTGCAGGAAGCAGGGAATTGGACTAAATAGATCTGTTGATCACTATGATTCTATGCATATTGTCACAATTTGTTTAAAAGAAGCCTTCACTGTTGCTCCTATTACTTATACACCCCCCCCCCCCCCCCCGTTGCTGAGTGCACAAAATGTGATCATCTAACCATGGAGAAGGATTGCTGTCAGATCTTCAAATCCTGATGGTAAGTAGCCATGAAGACCTCCACTGTAAATCTGTACAATCATTAAATTACCAGTCATAAGTCAAAGACTACCTGTGTAACATTCCTTTTCACAATAATGAAACATTTTGGCAGTGGACTGGGACTACTCCAATGATAAAAGAAGAGATGAGCATATAATGTACAAAAGCTGAAATAAGGTAATTAGTAGTCTCTGCCTCAAAGGTATTGTTCCATAGGGAGCAAATTAATGGTAGTGATTCCGTGCCATTGTTTGACAAAGCACAGAAAGAGTTCAGGAAATTCCTTACTTTTGTTGTCTACAATATAAGCATTTATTCTGGTTACATCAGAGGGACTTGTAAAAGTCAAAATTCCCAGGAATATATTTAAGAAGCATGCTCCTATTTCAAAATAATCAGTTCTTCTGGGCTCATTAATTTTGGACAATGTTTTGGTTCCTCTCTTGGTATCACCTGTCACTATTCTTTATAATTATTTTATAGTTTTAATTAGTCTCTTCTTTCTAGAATGCCAAGAGGGTATTAATTTTTATGGGTACTCTTTTTATGTATGTGCAAATGGGCCACAGACAATGTTTCCGAATGAAAATTCTTCAAGCAAGTGAACCATAGTGTCAGAAAATATTTCCTGATTTACTACTCTAAAAAAAATAGCCATTTAATAGAATATGTAAGAGAATGTATGTCCATGCCTATGCACATGCACAAAAGAAAGGGTAAGGGGGAAAAAATCATGAAGTAATATATGTATATAATGGCAAGAGGAAAACAATCAGTTTAGAATCATTATCTATGCTGAGCAAAAAGCCAAAAATAAAATGATAATGAAAAGAATATAAACAATGCCTATTGTCAGAACAGAGGGGGGGGAGGCATTTTATTTCCACGGTATCCAACCAGTTTTATTATCCAGAACCTGCATTGTCAGAAGCATCCTGCCTCTGATATTGGACATAATCTATAGACAAATGATCAGGAACCATTAATAACTTTATTCTTTCTGAAGTCTTGGTTTGGTTTTATTTCTTTGATGTATTACTTACTTCATATGCTTTTTATACTGTTGGCTCTTGAAGTCTTTTGATGCTCTTCAATAAGAACACCCAAAGTTTAAAAATGAAAACCAGAATTTAAATAATCAAAAAGCCTGTTAAAAAGTATCTTATTTTAAAGGGCTTTAAAAAAAAAAAAAAGCAAAGATATCCGTGCTCTCAACTCATTAGGGAACACCTTCCTGATAATGTTTGAAAAAGCTTGATTCCAAGTCACCTCACAATGAGCCTTCAGCATCTGTAGATTTCTGAGAATTGGGAGACCATCTCTCAATGAATGAGGTAGCTTGTTAGGCTATGTGAGCTTTTAAAGGTAATATCTAACATCTTGTATAGAAACTAGAAGTAAATTGGCAGCCTTTTAATACTTTTAATACAAGCATAATACACTTTTTCCAAAGGTCAGTGTGATGCTAAATGCATGTGCTATGTGAAATTTCTGGAGAAGACAAAAAGGCATCCTTAAGTAGAGGTCTAATAATTACATCCTTTAAACAATGAGGCATGGTACTCTCTTTCAGAAGAACATTCATGTATTAACAAAAGGATCTGCAGTCATTTCCTAGCTAGAAATTACAAGTGAAATTGGGCTCAAGATCAAGAGAATAAATTATTTTATACTGTATTGGTTAATTTCAGAACTGGCACTTAATGTTCAGTAATTTGCATACATTGTGAAGAAAAGTATCTTAAATATATCATTAAACATGGATTAATGCAACATTTTCAAGATGTAACCGTGGTTTCCATCCACTTTATTTCTAACCTGAGAGAAGTCGTGACTTTGGTTATCCATTGGTTTTGCTCTCTACAATATAATCCCTAACATAAAGTCAAGCTCTTGACATCTCTATTCTCTCTGAACAGGGCAAAATCATGGGATTTAATTTAGGCTTTACTGGACCAGCATACACAACCAATGAGCTATGTTCAATTTAATGTGTTACATTTCTGGAGACCTGCATCAGGAGGGACAGAGAGGTGCCCTTTGCAAGAACCCTTGGAATTAAGATGCTTGTGAGAATAGGATCTCCTCACATAGTCATGAAATGGTAGCAATCCCATATCTTTGAGTCTTGGAGTGTCTCCACCCACAACCAAGCACTTCCCTTCATTCCTGTCACCATACTATAGCTAGAGATGTGAGCTCTGTTCTGACATAACAACAAATTTCATGCTTTTGTATGCTATGGTTGTGACCTTGTATGCATGTATGAAAGAAGCAGAGCTTGCATTGTATGGTACAACCCTCCTTTTGTCTTTTTGATGAAAGTACTGAATCCTGTGGATGCCTCTATAGTACTCAATAGGATAAATAGTTCATTGCACACAATCTGTTTTAGAAAGCCCTGGGGGATTTCCCATATGCAGTACACAATTCTTATCTTCTTTACAGAGTCTATTCTGCTAACATAGCAGATATGTATAAATGAAAAAGTTAGTATATCTGTCTGTCTATTGTCTGTCTGTCTGTCTGTCCGTCCGTCCGTCCGTCCATCCGTCCATCCATCCATCCATCCATCCATCTCTATTATATACCTATCCTATTTATATAGCTAGCTATCTTGCTACTGCAATTCTAGGTCACTAATAATGAATGAAAAATGAAAAATAGCAAATCAATGTTTAAATGTTGTCCCGGTGTTTGGAAGCCATCCAGGTCTGGATGGGGGACAACAGACTTAAACTCAACCCCTCCAAGACTGAGTGGCTGTGGCTACCGGCGCCCCGATTTAACCAGTGGACGCCATCGCTGGCCATAGGGGGCGAATTACTGCCCCCTGTGGAATGGGCGCGCAATCTGGGTGTCCTCCTTGATGCCCGGCTGTCAATGGATGACCATCTGACAGCCGTGGCGAGGGGGGCGTTCCACCAGGTTTGCCTGGTGCGCCAATTGCGCCCCCTATTGGATCGGGACGCCCTACGCACAGTCACTCATGCGCTGGTGACGTCTTGCCTGGACTACTGCAATGCTCTCTACATGGGGCTCCCCTTGAGATGCACCCGAAGACTACAGCTAGTTCAGAATGCGGCCGCGTGGGTAATCATGGGAGGAACAAGATACTCCCATATAACACCATTCCTGCGCGAGCTGCACTGGCTACCTGTGGTTTTTCGGGTGCGTTTCAAGGTGTTGGTTACTATCTTCAAAGCGCTCCATGGCATGGGACCTAGTTACCTGCGGGACCGCATCTCACCTCACACATCTCTACGACCTATCCGCTCTCACAGGGAGGGACTCCTCCAGGTGCCATCCGCCAAGCAGTGCCAGCGGGTGACGCCTAGGAGTAGAGCCTTCTCTGTGATGGGCCCAACCCTCTGTAATGACCTCCCCCCGATATTAGAACTACTAACGACCTCCGCTCCTTCCGACAGAAGCTTAAGACCCACCTGTTCCAATTAGCTGGCTTAGCCGATTTATAGCTCCATCTTCCACCTCCTGGCAAACATTTTATTGGGGAATTTTTTAAGGGAATTTTAATTTTATTTGTATTTTAACTAAATATTGTACAGTATATTTTCTACCTCCTCCGTCTACGTCTATGTCTATGTCTATGTATTTGTATATGGTTTTAATAATGACTGTACACCGCCCCGAGTCCTGCTTAGGAAAGGGTGCGTTCTAGAAATAAAAGCTTATTATTATTATTATTATTAAAAAGAAACCGTAAGAGACAAAATCATACCTGTAATGGCAGGGTGAGAAATGTTCTTGATTTGTTTGATCACACTGGAGGCTAAAAAAAATGTAAATCAGATATAAGAAATAACAATTGCTTTCTTTGAAATCTACCTACCTATCAGTACTTTTAAGCTGTAAGCCAGATATTTATTTATTATGCTTTTCCAACTATGTGCTCTCCAAAAGTGTAAAACAGTAATTTCTCTTTGACCCAAAACCACTTAATTTGAAGAGTTATTTATTAATTTATTAAATAGATATACATAGCAAAGAAAGATTTTATAACACATTAAGTAAAACAGTCAAGGGACCAATAAACATTTCTTTGCCAATTACTATCTTCAACAGTTTGTATAGGTAAAACAATTCTGCATTCATAAAATAAGAGAAGGGGGAACATTTGTATGACCAGTTTGTGCACTGCATTGGATATTGTACAGGGTTTAACAACAAGTTAAAAGTAGTGGAAAGTTTTAAAAATATGCAATATTTTTGTCAAAATACTTCTGATTTGACATGATATCACAAATTTTATGGTACAGATTAGACAATTAGACAATTGTACTTTTAATCAACTATTAATGAGTTGAGTCTCTTAATGCTAAGAGAAAACAGCACATAGTTGTTATTAATACAAATAAAAGAATAATTAAAATTAGCGATTCTGACACCTGAAATTATGTTTCCCAGGTTGAGCACTAAAGCAGTGTCCAAAGAATTAAGAAAATCTGTAGCAGACACTTTTAATCCAAATTATTTAGAATCAGTTAGTTACCTGTTTTAGCTGGGCTTCCCCCCTTTTTAATGTCAGTTTCTAAAGAAAAAGGAACAAAAACCAATAGTTTATTTTTAAAGTCAAGATTGTCAGCCCATCTAATTTTTGACTGTATTTCTTCTCTTTGCTATACTGTACTGTAGAACACACTCAAGGGAAAAATAAACACTTTTACATAATTTGTAATAGCTTGAAGATTATTTAAAGCTATACATTAGACTGGAAATTGAACTGATAACACAAGAATGAACTCACATGTCCATATTTCCTCCCCATTCCTGCTCAGCTTTTTTTTTTTAACATCACCATATTAAGTTTCCATAGAGTAAATAATATACAGACTTGCTAACCTTGCTTGATGTAATGGTATGTGGGAATGACCTTGGGGGAACTACAAGTGCTGCCTGGGGAAAGATCAGGTAAAAATTGGTAGAGCTCTCTGATGCATAATGGTTAGAAAAATTAACTCAGAAAGGATTCTCCCCAACTTATCAGTTGGGAGAGATTTATACTTTCAGACTTGCATGATTTGTTAATGTAACCCGTGAGAAAAATTATCCCAGATAATTTTACAAATAGAAAGAAAACCAAAACAAAGAGATCAAAAGCAACAAAAAGCTTTATTCATTGACAAGAAGCTTCTTATCAATAGACTGCATGCACATGTAGGGTACTCTAGGCAAAAAGAGAATGGTTACAGGTGGAACAGGTAACCCTTAAATACACAAAATGTTATCTCATACTACATCATCAAGCAATTACAAAAATACATGTGTGTGATACATGTGATCCATGTTCGTGCTAAATGACAATGTTGGCAGATACTATGTGACTGGCATGGAAATATCATGTCTCAAAATACATTTGAATACTTTTAGGTAGTTTCCAGTAATATGAATGTGAAACGTCAGCTGCCCCCTCCGGAATGTCCCCAGAATACCCCAAAGAACTTCTGATCTTGTACTTTCTCAGGGTTTAAACAATAGCATGATACTGACCACCTTCCATCAAAACATCTCTGGAACATAGAGGACTTGCCAAGGGGACTGCCAAAACCCATTAAGATATTTTCAGCCAGGTCATGATAACTTCAGCCCTGCATATCAGTTCCAACTTGTAAATTTTTAAGTAAGCAAGCAATTCATGCTAAGCTTGTAGCATAGTTAAAATGGAGATTCAGACTGAAAATGGGATTTTCAGATTTTCCCAAATAATCCAATTATCTTTATTCTCTCAATTCACCGTCTCTCCGATTAGGACAGTTATTTGGGAAACCCCAGAGATTAACTTAATTCTCAATCTCCTGCATCATAATTCTAGCTTCCCTATTGCTTAATTTCTTCTTCTTAGAGCACTTAGATCCTTTAAAGCAAATCAAGAAGCACTGGCTACATTTAAAACATAAAGGAGCACATCTCATGCAGACACAAGTTATCAGGCATAACACAATGACCACTATGGCTCCCACAAACACCTCTTTCAACCAAGAAAAGTCTGGCAACCATGAAGTCAAGAGGTTCTAGACACCCCTGAAAGCTGAGCTTTCAGTTACATGCCTTAAATGGGTGGTTATATTATGCAAAGCTTTCAGTTTAGCTTCAATAAATTGTGACCGGTCTCCAATCTTGAAACAGCAAAGCCCCTCAAATTCCTCGCACCCATGGCCGATTTGCAACAATAGGTAATCAATCGCAATATGATTTTGCAATAATGATTTGCGAATCTCACCCATCTCATCTGCCAACGCTGCAATGGCTGATGAAGTTTCATTAATGCTCTTAGCTAAAGCACAAGCAAGATGACCAATCTGAGTGGCATTGTATTGAGTGTTCTATGATAAAGATCTTGATTCATCATCTCATAATACAAATCAGTCTTCTGATTAATATCTCGCCCCACTGCCATATATGTAGTCAGGTGTCCTATAGTACAAGGACCCCCTACAACATGTGAGGGCACATATGTATAAGCATGCAGACCATACAATAGAAACCATCCTTTTGGTAAATACAGCACTGGTCCCACTGCTTCTATCTCTTCCACCTCAGTGCATCTGATGGGATTATCAGTGAGTACCTGCATATAGATCACCTTCTCCTGTCTCTTTTCAAGATGTTTATAATAAACACAATCATAAGCAGGTAATGGTTTACAAGCAATGAATTACAGATAATAAACAAGCCACACATGAGAAACATTTTGGAGAAACTACATGAGGGAAGTCATTGGGAACCGCAAGCTTTGATTGATTTTGTGAAAAGGAAGTATGTTTGCAGGGGCATGTATACTCTGGCAATGCAGATTGTCAGAAAATGCTTACTTTGTGTGCGTATTAACAAGAAGATCATGAAACAACAAATTAGGGGGGGCAGAGAGTTAGCTGTTTGGTCATTTCAACGAATCCAAGTGGATTATACAGAAATGCCAGCAGTTGGTACCTTGAAATACCTACTGGTGATTGTGGATCACCTGACAGGATGGCCAGAGGCATTCACTTGTGCTCGATTGAATGCTCAAATGACTGTAAAAATCATATTGGAGCAAATAACACCTAGATATGGGTTGGTGGAGACTATTGATAGTGATAGAGGTACACATTTTGCATCACATATGGCGAAGCAGGTAATGGATCAATTGGGAATTGATTGGCAATATCATCTTGCTCACATGCCAAGTACCTCTGGAAAAATTGAACGGCAGAATTTAACCCTAAAGAGTACATTAAAGAAATTAATGTTAGAGGTCCATTTACCTTGGACTAAATGTTTGCCTCTAGCTCTTTTGCGTATAAGGACCAGTCCGAGAAAAGGTGTAGGAATTTCACCTTATCAGATGATGTTTGGGTTGCCTTACACTGAGAGCGTGGGGATGCCACGAATTGAGTTTAGGGATGTATTCCTAAGAAAATATGTGCAAGGACTGTCCCAGTGTTTTTCTCATTTAAGGTCAAAGGGACTTTTGGCTCAGACTCCTCCGCTTGATTTCCACGTCCATAATTACAGGAGTGGTGATTGGGTCCTGATTAAATCCCTGAAGGAGAAGAAGTTGCAACCTGTGTGAGAAGGTCCATTTCAAGTACTGTTGACAATTGAATCAGCTGTGCGGACGAAAGAGAGAGGTTGGGTCCATTACTGCAGAGTGAAGGGGCCGGTGGCTGCACCCTAAAGATGAACTGAGTTAAACCATTGAAGCAAGCTCCTTGAAGACCAACGTTAGCTCAGTTTATGGATGTGGGTGTGGGAATTGCTTAGTTGGCTGGGGGTAATAAATTTCTTTATCGTGCTTTTGCTTTTGCTCAGAAAAGAATTGGCAGCGTGGTTGATATCTATGTTGTGTCCAATGAATGTACAGCCAGTACAAGCCCTGGATGTTTAAGGGTAAGCATTTTTGTTTTACACTTACACATCTTAAACAAAGGGGGACAGGCCTAGTCCATTAGAACAATGAGATTTACAGTGATATTAGTGCTTGCCTTGATGGATGCCTCTCAGGTGGGAATGGAGCCTGTTTGGGTGTTACCCAGTTTTCCTCTTACATGGCAACAGTTATGCTTCAATTCTGAGCCTGATAGCAATTATTCTCAAGTGCAGCCACAGTTATCACTGATTGAAACCACTACTGAGGCTGAAATATGCATTAGATCAACCTTTGAGGAAGGTGTGCCCTTGGGAAGATATCCAAGATGTAACCGAACATACGATATCGATACCAGATATACTGAGTTATCAGATAAGATGGAAATCATACATGAGCAATGCACCAAGAAATTTGGGAATTATAATCCTACAAATAGAATTAGCTCATCTGGCCATATTTCTTGTCTAATCTAGCCTACATGTTTAAGATGACCTCAGGCATTTATATAATCCAACACACAACCCATTTCTTTCTTAGTTGTCACAGTAAAGATAGCAAAAAGAACATCTCCATGCAACAGCTTAGTTCTCTAGTGTAGGGAAACTAGGCTGTACTTATGACACAAACTATAACCTTCACTGTCAAAGATCCATCTCATATGGACCACGGACTCATAACATAGAGATGGTATGTATATGATTGCATTATCAGTCTGCCTCACAGCTGAACTGCAGGGATACTATAGTTTTTGGGTGGGGAGGGGGGTAGTTTGATATTTCAGCTTCTCTTGATCTTTATTTCCTTATTTCATTGCCTCTTTCAACCCATGTCCCATTATTTGGTTTTGCTTCAGATCAAGTGGGCATTTAAATAAGGAAGCATAATTGGAAAAGGTTGCCTGGTGTGCTTGGCAGCTGCAGCATGCAAGTCAGCATGAATGAGAATATCAAACAGTGCTATTTAAAATATGGAAATTTAGGAAGCATGATATGCTTTATCCACCATGCTATCAATTGCAAAGATGCCATTAGGCTTCATAGCTGTGCAAAAAAGAACATTTAAAAGGCTGAAACAACAATACAATATTTTGTGAATGGCCTCAACCTCATGGGCATTTCTATTATTAAAAACAGATAAATTTGGATTGGAAAAAATATGAGTTTTTTTTTAAATGCACACGTGCCTCACTTTCTGCAGACAATAGAGGTAAAAGACAAACAAACCAAACAGTTGCTAGAAGACATAAGGAAATTGGTTCCACAGCTCTTATGAAAAGCCCAGAGATGGGAGAAACAAATAAACAAAAAGGAATGCTTCCATACAGCTGAGTAGACAATCTGTGCCTTTTCACCTCCAACGAGAAATGGCTTATTGGGTTTCTGAAGAGAGATCAGTCAAGTATGTCCTCCTAAGTACATTATTGGGAAATGGCAATAGTTGAACTGAAACATTTCAGAACACCACTTATTTCTATCATGGACCAATATTCAGTAGTAGTATCTGGAAAGGGATAGAGAAGGATAATGAAAAAATAATCCATACCAGGCTCAGGTGGATACTACTCAAGTAAGTAACACTACTCCATAGATGTCCTTGGTGAAGTAGTGAAAGAAAAAAGAAGAAGAATATTTGTAATTCAGAGTTGAAATGAGAGCTCTTGGGTGCTCTCTGAGCTTGCTTCAAGCTCTGAGCTTGGCTCTGAGTTCAACCAAGCTCAGAAAGCACCAAGGGCCCCTCAAAGAAGAAAATGTTTGCCAAGTCCTTATTCTATCTGTGAAACCCAGCACTATCTCCTGTGATGTTCTAGAGTCTAGACAGTACCCCAATCCTCCAGAGAACATTTTTTTAAAAAGAAAGGAAAAGGAAGCATAGGACTATTGAGTAGCTAGAAAAATCTATTCATCAGAAGAGATCTGAGTGAACTTCTCTCCCCAGGAAACTTGGCTCTCTTATATTCTTGTCCATCTCCAGATTTAGGACTGGAGGATTTGGGAAGCTTGGTTATGTATTGACTATAACTTATTTTGAACTTTAGACGCTTGAAATGTTTATGCTAATTTTCTAGAGATACTTCACTTGCAAGATTATAATGAGATGAGATGGGGAGGGGGAGGGGGAGGGGGAGGGGAGGAAAGGAGAGGAGCAGAGGTGGATAGCTGCCCTGATCAGGCAAACTGGTAGTAGTGGCGGCAGGAGGCCACCCGGACACTTCTGTGCATGCCCAGAAGCATCATGCACCCAAAACGGTAGTAAAAAAATTAGCAACCCATCTCTGGAGGGGAGAGGAGAGGAGGGGAGGGGAAGGGAGGGGAGGGGGGAGAGGAGAGGAGAGGAGAGGAGAAGAGAAGAGAAGAGAAGAGAAGAGAAGAGAAGAGAAGAGAAGAGAAGAGAAGAGAAGAGAAGCTTTATTGTTATTTTTTACTGTAGGCACACTGGCACACATTAAAAATGAAATATAATAATTTTAGCCCACTTTCCATTGGCAAAGAATCCTCCCAATATCTAACAAATATTACTTGCTGAAAGCAATAAAACCAGGGTTGGCAAGAGAGGGCTTTCTTATCTTATTCTTCTGAGGCAGGAAGTAAAAGCAGAAGTAGGGTATCAGAGACAAAATCATTGGCAAGAGAGTGTTACTGCTAGTTAATCTTCATGCAACAATAGGCTTCCATGTCTTTCGCCTAGATAGTTACCACATCCAGGCCCAGCAAGAGATGTAGAAAAAAAAGAGGCCATCTTTCTCCTCTCCTGTCATATTGTACTAACTACAAACAAAAACTAGACAACCCATGACCCATTGGGCCATAATTTCAGAGATATTTCCTTACCTAAAACCAATAAACAGAATTGCCATGGGTGGACCAAAAAAGCAATGGGAATCGGACTTCCTGCTGGCTTCCCCACTGATTGTGCTTGTTAATAATTTTTATTATATATGCTTTTTCCCCTTCTTTTTATTTATTCTGAGGTCTCCACAGGTAATTAAGTGGTCAACTTGCAGAGAGAATTTAACATTTTAAAGGGATGCATGCTATAATGTTCCATATATCATATTGATGATCCTGAATGCAAAAGAGACATACCGCTCAAATCATGAAAGACCTTAATTCTCAATAGGAATGCCAAAATGAAATTCTGTTATTGTTAAATATCAAAGAAAAATGTGATTTATTAGACTGAGGTTGGTGGAGGTTTTTGCTGTGACTTTTCTCAAACCTTCTGTCATAGGAGCTATGTGTCATGCCACTTATTAGTAAAGCCTCAAGCTGCATGGACACTTGCAACTGATTTAGACATAGCAGTTATATTTTTTTGACAAAACATCAATATCCTAACATGCACACTAAGAATTAAGGACATGTTTGCTCTAAAGAATGATCAATTTGTATTATATAAAATACAGCACATAAAAATAACAGACAGCTTAATTGAATCTCTGATCCAACTTTATGCGCAGCACTAAACAATAGCAAAAAATTGCACACATACTACACGACTGATTTGCTTAACATTGGTGGCTCAGCCATCTCTCCCCTTCTCCCAAATAACAGACACTACATTTAACATATAATCATAGGCAGGTTTGTGAGCTTGTTTCCCTGATCTTTGGAACAATAGATACAAATGACCTTGGATACAGATACAGATATAGGTTAATGTCACTCATCCATATTTCATTCATTAATTTCACGAATTCCCTTTCTCAGCTGACTAGAGGAATTTTCATTGGCCATCATGACCCCAAACTTATACACACACTGCATAGAAGAAGCTAGTTATTTTTTTCCCCAGATCCAATTTTCCCTAGAGCTTCAGAGAGTGCAAAACTTTGACATGGTCTTTAGCCAGCCTCTGATATACTCTCCTGAGATTGGATTAGGTAAATTTAGGTGGGACACAGTGGCTCAGTGGCTAAGATGCTGAGCTTGTCAATCAGAAGGTCAGCAGTTCAGCGGTTTGAATCCCTAGTGCCGCATAACGGAGTGAGCTCCCATTACTCATCCCAGCTTCTGCCAACCTAGCAGTTCGAAAGCATGTAAAAATGCAAGTAGAAAAATAGGAACTACCTTTGGTGGGAAGGTAACAGCATTTAGTCATGCCAGTCACATGACCACAGAGACATCTTTGGACAGCGCTGGCTCTTCAGTTTAGAAACGGATATGAGCACCACCCCCTAGAGTCAGGAACGACTAGCACATATGTGTGAGGGGAACTTTTACCTTTCACTAGGTGGTATTATAACCATAAACAGTGAACAAAATCTTGATTGCATTTCTTCACCACTTATTTAAATATTTTCTGAGGGTGGAAGGTCTTCTTTCATTTGAAGATAAGGAATGTAAATGCAAGAATTTGATATTTTGATTAATATAATAATATACTTACCTTTCTTTTTCTCGGCAATGGGAAGCTTTGCATCATTTGATTTTGCTGAAAAATACAATTTTCTTAGCTTGCAAAGTGAAATTTTAAGCATGTCTTGCCTTGCTTAAGTACGAATGCGTCAGTCCCCATTTTAAAATCTATAATCACAATATTTTTGCAATAGTAACACAAGGGTTAGCATGTGTGCTGAATCAGGAATTAAAGCAAACCAGAAAGTTAAGGTGAATAAAGCAATATCATATTATGAATGTCTATCCCTTTTTCATTATAGACCTACTGAAAGATTATTATTATCAAAGTTCATAGCTTTGCAGATATTTACCATTAAAAAGGCTGGTTGTTCTCTTTATCATAAAATCGCAGTTCATTACAACTGTTAGAAGTATAATTTAGCCCATTTAAAAAGATTCTATGATTTTACTACTATGCTTTTGAACTGTGAAAATGAAATCCAGTATCTATATACTACTAAAACTCTTCTTTATATAACTGTTAACTGGCAAAACAGTACATCATAGGGCAACAGTTTTTGAACAAAGGGTACCTGAAGTGAACAAACATAAAATGTGTACCAAATCCTCCAGGACCCATGATTCCCCAAGGAATAAAATTTAGAAAAGTTATGACTGCTTCAGCTGCCAGGCTGGTGCTACGTTGACAATCCCTCACTTCCTGACGGGAAGGAAGGAAGATTTCTAATGCTCCCTGCCATCTTCCCACAAGGAAACTCAGTGGGGAAGCTTGCAGGAAGTTGAAAATTGCTCATGCTCCCAATGCTTTTTTTGTTGACTGGTGGTCTTTCTGTTCCTCTATTTAGGTTAATAAAAAAAAAAAAGCTCTGAAACAATGACCCATTGGGGCAAGGGTTGTCGTGTGTGTGTGTGTGTGTGTGTGTGAGAGAGAGAGAGAGAGAGAGAGAGAGAGAGAGATTGAAAATCAATACCATAGCAGAGTTGGAAGGGACCTTGGAGGTCTTCTAGTCCAACCCCCTGCCTAGGCAGGAAACACTATACCATTTCAGACAAATGGCTATCCAACATCTTCTTAAAGACTTCCAGTGTTGGGGCATTCACAACTTCTGGAGGCAAGCTGTTCCACTGATTAATTGCTCTAACTGTCAGGAAATTTCTCCTTAGTTCTAAGTTGCTTCTCTCCTTCATTTGTTTCCACCCATTGCTTCTTGTTCTACCCTCAGGTGCCTTGGAGAATAGTTTGACTCCCTCTTCTTTGTGGCAACCCCTGAGATATTGGAACACTGCTATCATGTCTCCCCTAGTCCTTCTTTCTATTAAACTAGACATACCCAGTTCCTGCAACCGTTCTTCATATGTTTTAGTCTCCAGTCCCCTAATCAATCAATGGTTCATATACCCATATGAAACTGATAGGTAAAAACTAACTTACTCCATCATGGTTTCTAACTTGCTATTTTTCAAAAGTTATTTGAAACCAACCCACAATTGTCTTCAGTGCTATTGACCTTAGAAGACTAAGAACAACAAAGGAGGAGGAGGAGGGTAGAAGAAAAGCTGTTACAGTAGTTCTCGGGGAAAAGGCATGAGAATTTAAAAGTAGGAAGGAAAGAAAAAGAAAGAAAGAAAAAGGAAGGAAGGAAAGAAGGAAAGAAGTTTATTGTCATTGCACCTTGTACAATGAAATTAAATGCCATCTTCAGTGTACATCATACATGAGAAAACTATAAAAATAAAACAAATACACATCTTTCACATTCTGTACAATTGAACTGAAACCCCTGATACAGAATTAATATTACACCATACAGTAGAATTCAATATAGTTACTGCTCTGTGATAGAAGCTGTTTTCAGCCTATTTGTCCTTGTTTTTATTGTTTTATTGGTGGGAAGAAGGGAAGGAAGGAAGGAAGGAAGGAAGGAAGGAAATTTCACTTTCCCTCACTTCACATGAGCCAGTGAAGGGAAAATTCCCTTCATCAGCTCAGTTCCCCTGGTATTGAACCAAGATATTACAAGAGTTTTGTTTTGTAATGATTGGGATCATGATTGTGGTTAGGCTTGGATACACTTCAATGTTATCTTTGTTATGTTGTCTTTTTTATGTTTGCTTGGTTTCTTTTTGTCTTTTTGTTTTAACCCTAAGTTAGCCAAGCAGAGTCACAATTTGCAAGGTGGGTGGCCATATAAATTGATAAATCAATTTATAAAATGTCTAAAATGTTAAATAGCTACTGATAGGACTTGTTAAGTTAAGTAGCTATTGATCAGAAAGCAATTACAGAATAATGCCAAAGTTCTCGCCAAGCCCACCACAAATATCATTTTTTTCCAGCTGAATACCTGTTTCAGACCTACTACTATTGAAGCAGGGTTGGAAGTAAATCAACCAAGCTACCAATAGAAATCATGAGATGGGTTTGGAGGGGTTTGGAACTAGCTGGGAGTGGTACAAACCCAATATGTGGAAGAGCTCTTAGATGAAAGTGAACTAAAATTAACACCAAAAAAGAGGACAATGGTAAATTAAGGACCCTTGTTTGTTCACTGGCAATACTGAGCACAATTCTATAATATTATACGTAATGTTCCTCATATAACTACCGTATTTTTCGCCTTATAAGACGCACTTTTTTACTCCAAAAACGAGGGTAAAAATCTGAGTGCGTCTTGTAAGCCGAATGTAGCCACTGGGTCATCTGAAAATGGGGCAGGCAAAGAGGGGGCTGCAGAGATCATGATGGCTGGAAAGGAGAGAGGTTTCGCTTTCAGAGCTCCCGCTCGGCTGGGCTCCCGAGAGGGCTTAGGCGGTGGTGGCGGTGGCAGCGGCTCCTCACATTGCTGGGGCACTGCTTTAAGCTGCCCTCCTCCTGCAAACGAAAGGTGCCTCAAGGCTTTGGCTCCTGAGACCGGTGCGCTGCCATCCAAAATGCTGGTACCACGATCGCTGCAGCGCCCGCTTTACCTGCCGCTTCTCGGGCAGTTCCAGGTGGCAGAGATCGTAGTAATAGCATTTTGGATGGCAGCGCACCGATCTCAGGAGCGAAAGCCTTTGAATCAAGTTTGATTGTGTCCCATCTAGCGTTCTCCACCCCCAACCCCAAATCTCTCCGGATCTGCTTATTGCTATTGCTGCTATAGCGCCCAGCTACTGTATCTCTTTGCTGCATGACAGATTCGGGCGGATTGGGGGTGGGTAGGTGGAGAACGCTAGATTGAGAAGTTAAAAGTTTTAGATGAGCCACCGGCTGGAGGGCTGGGGCCATGCAAGAAGCCCGCTCAGGCAGGGAAGGAGGGAAGGAGGGGAGGAGGGAGTGAGGATAGACAAGTAAGAGGGAAAGAGGAAAGAAAGCAGGAGGGCAGAAGGGAGGTGGAAGGAAGGAAAGAAAAGCAGACACGCTGGAGGGAAAGAGGAAAGAAGGCAAGCAGGCAGGAAGGAGGCAGAAGGAAGGAGGGAAGGATGGAACTGGAAGGGAGGCAGGGAAGGGGGGAGGGAGAAAGGAAGGATAGGAGGATAGGGAAAGAGGAAAGAAGGCAGGCAGGCAGAAGGGAGGGAGGTGCAAGGAAGGAAGGAAGCATAGATAAGCAGGAGGGAAAGAAGGCAGGCAGGCAGGAGGAAAGAGGAAGGAGGGAACTGGAAGGGAGGCAGGAAGGAAGGGAAGGAGGAAGGGAGGGTGGAAGGAAGGATAGACAAGTAAGAGGGAAAGAGGAAAGAAAGCATCTGAATGTACTAAACACGAGTCTTCAGGGAAAAGATGGATACATTGTGAAAACTCAGCTGTCAGTTGATCTTAATGTTATGAAATGAAAAGTATGCCATTTGCAATTAACTTGGCATAAAATAATTCATTTGCATTTAATTGTTATTGTTCAAAGAATGTTCGGAAAAATGTTCGGCCCTCCAGCATGTTCACTTCATCCAATCTGGCCCTCTTTGAAAAAAGTTTGGACACCCCTGTGTTACATGGTTGACATAAAATTGTTCTGAAACTGCTGTTAACTTTATACAGTTGATATAAAATATTTTACTATAGTATTTGGTTCAGAATCTTTTTTTTTCTAGATTTTCCTCCTTTAAAATTGGGTGCGTCTTATATTCCGGAGCGTCTTATAGGGCGAAAAATACGGTATCTTAAATCACTTTATCAACAACAAAAACATTTCTGAAATCCTAAAATGGGATTAAAAAAAAAAGAATAAGATCTTAGAAATGATATTTACCTTTTCCTTTGACAGCAATAGAAGGCTTCATTTTTTCTTTTGAGATATCTATGAAAATATTCATTAATTCATTTGGGTGTTGTTGTTGTTTTGCATTTTTCTTTTTTAACAAAACCACACATTTCTGGGTGCTTTTAAACCTTTTTTTTTAATGTAACAAGACTATATATATATAGCTAGTTCAAGAAAATAAAACCAATCATTATTATTTCCTTCCACAAATTTTTCTCACATTCTTTGTTAACTCTATGGGCTTGAAAAGAATTTCTTCACCAGTCTGAAAATAAACTTAAAACGTATATATTTCTTTACCCTTTTTCTTCTGGGTTTCTGTGGTCTTCATTAAGTTTTCTTTCTCAGGTTCTGTGTAAAAGCACAGTGAGGAAACATTAGTCACATCTAGCAATTAATAATTCCAAACTGAAGCTGCATCAAAAAGATACACAGTTTTGAAGCTGAGTTTTAAGTTTGGATATATTAAAAATTCTTTAGCAGTAGTAAGTATCAATAGTTAAAATCATGAGTGGAATCTAACTTTTTTAAAGCAGGGATAGCTTGTGTTCACAGAAAAAGAATTGCATTTATGCGACTCTTTCCATGACCACAGCACTTTTCCTTTGACTGATATGTATTCTGTTCATAAAGAACATTAGGTGCTTCTGCGTGTAAGCATCAAAGTGACCCCAACCTTATGGCTTGGTTCTCTACACATTTTTGCTACTACAAAAACAACAGGTGACCAATAACACTGAATTTCAATAATAGCTGGTGTTGCACTTTGACCTTTCAGATTCCAGGATTAGTAATGCTTTGACAGAAGTAGAGGGGGCCAAAATAGATGGACAGAAATAAACGGGGAATGATGTCTTGAAAGCCCCCCCGGTCATTTCAGATCTTCTTGTATCTCATTCAACTGGAATGAAAGAAGACTGTAGCTTGCAGCAATCCTAATTGCATTCAATTATAATTTGCTTGACTCGATGTGGCATTTTAAACGCAAGACTTTTAAAAGCCATGGAAAAGTATAACACCAAGCAATGAGTTGTGGAATCTATTTGCTAAGACAAGTCTTCATGGGTACTAGATACTCAAATAATTTCCTACTTGTCTGACAATGTCTAGATATATGAATATACGAGGATGGATATACTTTGTCAGATCACAAATTCTTTTACTTAACTAAACAGCTGCATGTTTCATACTAACTTTCAGCTGCTGTATTTAAGATTTCATTTATTTAACAGCAATTATAATCTACTCCTACTCTAAGTAGGAGTAGCTAATAGCAAAATACAAATGAGATTAAAATATAAGAAACAAACTCAAACCACAAAACAACAATATAGATGTATTGCTGTTTCAAAAAAATCATTGTAATACCAAGGAGGATTTGTGCTCTCTTTCTTTCTTGTATAAAAAGCTTCTCTTTTGTAATTCCTGTGCATGGCATAGCAAAATAAAAACTTAGATTTTGAAAAGTAACTCTCTTCCTTTTACTTTCTCCACCAGTTTGCTCCTCATAATCTTCATGCAGTTAAGCTCAAAAGTTGCAGGAACTGGGTAGTTTAAGAGAAAGAAGGACTAGGGGAGACATGATAGCAGTGTTCCAATATCTCAGGGGTTGCCACAAAGAAGAGGGAGTCAAACTATTTTTCAAGGCACCTGAGTGTAGAACAAGAAGCAATGGGTGGAAATTAATCAAGGAGAGAAGCAACTTAGAACTGAGGAGAAATTTCCTGACAGCTAGAACAATTAATCAATGGAGCAACTTGCCTCCAGAAGTCCTTCTCCAACACTGGAAGTTTTTAAGACAATATTGGATAACCATTTGTCTGAAGCGGTGTAGGGTTTCCTGCCTAGATAGGGGTTTGGACTAGAAGACCTTCAAGGTCCATTCCAATTCTGTTATTCTATTCTATTCTATACTTTTCCAAGACCAGTCACCTAGTATTGAGAATGCGATGAGTGAGGTGGTATTGATAACTTTTAGGCTTTTAAGAAAAGATAAACAGCTAATGTGATTTATTAGAAGTATGAGCAACTGCAAGAGGTATAAGGTAGCTAGATATAAGCTACCTTGAGAGGAGCTTTATGGTTTTAACAGAGGCCTGTTCAGGAAAGCTGCTATAACTAGCTGGGACCATGATCCCCTTTGTGAAGGATAAGGGGCTCCCAGATGCCACAGGGATATGAAATTCTATTTACACTCCTCTACAGGTAGTGAGTGTATGACTTATGACCCTAACTGAGCCCAGAATTATGGTTGTAAATCATTGAGACTGTAAGCTGAGGCACGTGACCACAGTTTTTGCAGCAGTTGGTAACTGAACATCATTAAGAAAATCCATTTTCCCCAATGGGCACTTTTTGCCAGAAACTTGAAATAAATGCCAGAAACCAGGAAAAAACATTACAAATCAAGGTTAGATGGCCACAGGAAATGGCTGTAGAGCAAATGGCTGTAGAGGGAAGTGGATTGCCAAGTGCCCAAAATTAAATCATGTGATGGGTGTGTGTGTGCATGCAGCAGCCATCGTAACTTCAAATCATGTTATATATAGCTCTGGAGAGGGGTGGGTTCCTGCCAGATCTAACCTCTTCTATAGAAGAGTTTCCACAAATCTACAGTGTCGTTTAGAACCGGTCCGCCCGTCCGCATATCATCAAGATGAAGAGCAAGAGGAGGAATTCTGGGAGTTGAAGTCCACAAGTCTTAAAGCTGTCAAGTTTGAACACCCCTGGTTTTTTTTTTCTAAAGGGTTAGGGGTACAAGGGTCTAGTAACTTGACAGTTTTAAGACTTGCGTGCTTTAAATGCCAGAGTTTCTGAGCCAACATTTTGGTTGCTAAGCAAGAGCGTTGTTAAGTGAGCTTCACCACATTTTACAAGTTGGCCACGCCCACCCAGTCACATGTCTGGCAAGCCACTCCCACCCGGTCACATGGCCACAAGCCACTCCTACCCAGTCACATGGTTGGCAAGCCACTCCCACAAAGCAGGCCACACCTACAGAAGAGGTTCTAAAAATTTTGAAACCCACCACTGGGCTTGGCATAACTGTGAACAGTCATTAAGCAACCAGTTATAACTCGAGAACCACCTGTATTGAATGTTGCAGAATTTTCTTTCCTTGTCTTGCCTATAAATGTGTCCCCTCTATGCCACTGTTTGCAGTTAAAATCATTCTTTTGCTTTGTTTTCTTCAGTGAATCTGTTTAGCTTCTTTTTCATTTCTGCGCACATTGTATACAAATCCCAAAATCTCTTTTTGGCATTTTACTACAGTCCTCAACGTACGCCCACAATTGAGCCCAAAATTTCTGTGGCGAGACATTTGTTAAGTGAGTTTTTTCCCATTTTCCTTGCCACATTTGTTGAGTGAATTGCTGCAGTAAGTGTACTATATATGTAGTTTCTTTTTTTATGCCAATATCCATCTTCTCAAAGCGATACTGTGTATTGGGGGCCTAAAATCATTATCTTGGCAATAGTATGTTTCACCAGCCAAATCCTATTCGTATTTACCCACATTAGGAGCCCCATTGTATTCTTAGATGCTGACTTCCAGTTAAGGCTGAAATTCTGACAACACTGATTGCCAAGTAAGCTTTATCGTACTTGATGGATCTTACACATTTACAATGCATAGGAAAGCAAGATTTGTACAATGCAAAGGAAAGCCTTTAACAATACCCAGCCAGATGCCACATGGTTGTTCCCTATGGACTTTATATTTAAATGAGAAAGAAAAGGAGAAGATTGGGTATTTAATAGATGTGTGTAAATGATTTTATCCTTTGTCTTTATGAACCCCTGAAGGCGTTTCAGTCTCATTTCACATATGCTTTTTCCCCTGCTGTCTGCATTCATGTAATTTTCAATATTAGCCTTGCAGTTAAATATTACAAGACTAGACTCTTTTTTATTCCAGCTTAATTGTTTGTACATAATCAAAAGCAGGAGGAACTTGGCAGTTTTATCACACTTATATTTTAATTTCAAGTTTGCTTTCAGCTGCTTATTTATAGTCTTCACTTTTTAAAGAATTTAAAAGAAACATAATTTGTTTCTTTTTCCTTCATGTATTCTACAAAATACACACCAGAGTGATGTTAATTTTCATGAACATATAAATTATAGATGGTTGGAAATTTGGGTAAGCATATATTATATTATACCCTGGAAGTTTTATTTTGCAAATATACAATTATATTAAGTTGCTGGAACCATCTTGAGAAGGTATATCCCTTAAAAGAAGGGATACAAATACAAATATTTTAAATTCTGGTTTTACATCATAATAGGCTAAGAGTTAATTGCCTGAGATGACTATTACAGGATGGAAATACAACACAGGTGCTTACAATACAGAAAAGTATTGTTACATTATTTGCAGCTCATCCATGTGTGAATTCATAAGCCTACATGCAAAACTCCTTTATTAAACTTACATTTTCCAAAACCTCCAATATTATCTGGGTTTTGGATATATTTGCTTTGTGAGCCAGTATTATAATTATGCTGAATACTATAAAATGATTGCAAGTAATAATAATATTTTGTAGTATTATTTATGCATTTCCAAATTTTAAGTGTATATGTGATCTTACTTTTATATGATCACATATCTGAACTGGAAAAACTACTTTTTAATCCAGAAAACTAAAAGTACAGCACCACTAATATAAAATAAATGCCTACAAATAATGAATATATCGACACATTAATAAAACTGACCAGGACTAATATTTTCTGCCGTACAAAAAATTGTGCAGTCACTGCTAGCCTGTGGAAATAATAACTGAGCTCAAAATAATAGAACAGTAAAATTCAATAATATTGACATTGTGCAATCAAAAGTATGATTAATTGTGCCCACATCCATCATTTCTAGTTTCTTTAACTGTCCACTTGGGAAGCAAAGTGGACTGTTTCTTTTTTCAAAAAATGAATTACTTTTACTCTTAATGAAGACTTGAAAGGATCTTGTAATACTTTAAAATAATGAAAACAAAGAGAAATATTATTTGTGGATAAACTGTCAGACAATTCATCATATCCATAAAATATATACATACTGTGACACACTTTACTCGCTTCTTTGGAGTCTGATTTATCTGCAGAAGAAGAAATAAGAAAAATAATAAATCCCTTATTTCCTTATATAGTAGCTAAGACTATATGATTAATAGGAAACCGCATGAAAAAATACATTTATTGAAATCAAGGGGTAAAATTCATTAGATTAGAAGCCTATGTTGGTGCCTGATCAATTCTTAACATTACCCAAAGACGCATCTCTTGAAATGGAAAGCAGCCAAAATCTCTGTTGTTTTGTTTCTGTTATTAGTGCTTCCTTTCAAAAAACCAACTTTAAAATGAAAAGATCATGACTGAGATTTTAATTAAAGAAGAACCAATTACAAGATGTGTTTGAAACTATGAGTTCAGACTTGAGAATGCTACTCGTGTTTCCCAAGAATGAGAGGGAAGAAGACCAGGGAGAGATGAAACCGTAATTTAAGTATCTTTCTGCAACTATTTACATTTTAAAAGGTCAGAATGGATTTCTGTATGCATATTCTTTGCTTTTCCCCAATGTAAATATTCTAGTCAATATTTTTCTCTAATATTCACATCTTACAAGTACTTTACTCATGTACCTGAATCTCTTTACAATATTCTAAATTAGCAAATGATCGCAAAATTGATAAAGAAGAATATTTGTATATGTACTGTTTATGTAGCCACTAGAACAGTGATGGCTAACCTTTTTCTCCTCACGTGCTGAAATCATGGGTGTCCACACCATAATGCAATGCACCCCGCCCCCTGTGCATATGTGCATGACCCCCCCAGCCTTCCCCCCATGCATGCTTATGCGTCTCCCGCATGCATGGCAGCGACACAAAAATCAGCTGGCCGGTGGGAGGCGTACACGCATGTGTGGTGGAGCTGAGGTGGGTGACGGCTTGTGTGCCCATAGAGAGGGTTCTGCGTGCCACCTGTGATACATGTGCTATAGGTTCACCATTACGGTGCTAGAATATAAACTGAGAGCAAACCCCATTCCTCACTAGACCTGATGATGGAACCTAGTTTGGGTAATGAAAACATCCATGCTTAGAGAACATCTAGGATCACATATGGTAACAAAATTTGCAGAAATGGGAGAAAGGAAGGGCAATGCATTAAGTTTACCTACTGCCCTAAAAGTGTAAATTAGAAATGTTTACAGATGGATTTCTTCTGTCTTTATGAGGAGGCAATCCAGTGGTGAAATTCAATTTTTTTCATTACTGATTCTGTGAGTGGGTCTTGGTGGGCATGGCTTGGTGGTGTGGCAGGGGAAGGATACTGCAAAATCTCCACTCCCATCCCACTCCATTCCCACCCCACTTGGTGGTGTGGCAGGGAAAGGTTACTGAAAAATCTCCATTCCCACCCCACTCTGGGGCCAGCCAGAGGTGGCATTTGCCGGTGCTTTGAACGACTCGAAATTTCTGCTACCGGTTCTCCGAACTACCCAAAATTTCCGTACCGGTTCTCCAGAACCTGTTAGAACCTGCTGGATTTCACCCCTGAGGTGATCCATGTATGAGCAATGCCCAGTTCCAGGCCTTTTCATAGTCTCCACCATAGACAGTCTGAAAAGGAATTCCAAGCTAATGAAAAAAAAATTAGAATCTCCTGCTGCAATTGGAAACATGAACTTTATGGCCATTCATTCTTTGATGGCATGAACAAGACTTCAGATTCTACCTCTAGATCTTTTGAGATTAATACTAGAGTTGATATCTTCTACCTACCGTATTACAAGTGGTAGCATCTCACTGACTAAGACTGATATCAGGAAAGTAAGTAGTTGTTGGACCACATCAATACTTTCATGGAAGATAACCAGGAATTTCAAATTCTCAAATAGACTAGGAAGTTGAACAAATATCCCCGATACAAAGGGCAATGACATACCAATTCAGTATCTCTGCCTAGAAAAATACTGGTATCTTTCCCAGAAATCACTTTTGAATTGAGGGAGTCTTTGCTTATATTTATCCTGCTTCCACAAACACTTTCAGCTGACAATTTGAGAAACTGTATTCCTCCAGCCGCGTGATATAAACATCACATTGTGCAGCCCAGAAAAGCAATAGCAATAGCACTTAGACTTATATACCACTTCACAGTGTTTTACATTCCTCTCTAAGCAGTTTGCTGGCTCAGCATATTGCCCCCCAAAATCTGGGTACTCGTTTTACCGATCTCAGAAGGATGGAAGGCTGAGTCAACCTTGAGCCTGATGAGAATTGAACTGCTGAACTGCCAACAGCTGGCAGTCAGCAGAAGTAGCCTGCAGTGCTGCATTCTAACCACTGCGCCACCAAGCATGAAGGCAACTCAACTCTGTCACTGACTTCATGTGAATGGTATGTACATGGGGTAGAGCTGGCTACATTTTTCTTCTCACTTTTCCTAGAGAAACAGTTGTTTTCATTGAGGAAGAGGCTGAAAGAAGACAAAGCAGAATGATGAAGGCAGAGTTGCAGCAACATGACACAAAGATCTGCCTGGTTTGTATGGATATGAGAACAAGGCATTAATATTAAAAAGGGCAGAGTTTGCAACATAACATTGTGATAATAGCAGCAAGTTTCTGCAGATGTCCATTGGATAGAATCAGAAAGATTGAAAAGAAACATGGGAATGAAACTACTCAAGTATCCCATAAATCAGTGTTTCTCAAGCTTGGCAGCTTTGAGATGTGTGTTTTCCCCAGTCAACATGCTGGGAGTTGAAGTCTGCACATCTGAAAACTGTCAAGCTTGAGAAACACTGCCTTAAATACTTAGGAGTAAAAGAAAACATAAACAATTTCTAAGTGTTCAGCTGAAACATCTAAAGAGTCATCTGAATTGGACCCGGGCAACAATAAGTTTGCCTACATATTTATGTATGAAGCTATTGGTGTAGTCACTAAGACCACTTTCACCAGAAATACTACAATATCACATTTTTCTTCTATATTTAAAATCTAATAGCTTGTTGGTTGATAGCAAAATAACTTTAATGATCTGATCCCTTGTCATTGGGATGTGGTGGCTCAGTGACTAAGACGTTGAGCTTGTTGATCAGAAAGGTTGGTAGTTCGGCAGTTTGAATCCCTAGTGCTGCGTAATGGAGTGAGCTCCCATTACTTGTCCCAGCTTCTGCAAACCTAGCAGTTTGAAAGTATGCAAAAATGCAAGTAGAAAAATAGGGACCACCTTTGGTGGGAAGCAGTGGTGGGTTCTGGATCCCATTGCAACCGGTAAGGTGCAACGGGGCCCAGAGTCCACCATATGAACATTCGCAGCATGAGCATACACATGCGTCCTTACCTCCTGCGATGCCTCCGCGACACTCCAGCTGCTCAGCGGAGCATCACACAGGCACTGTACATTCCGTATACATGCGCGGAAACGCAAAAGAGCTCAAATACAGGTAAGGAGGGTGGGCGGGCAGGTGGGCCCTCTGGAGCACTGCTCCCGGCAGGCACCAGTATGCTTATACCGGGGTGTACCGCCAGCAACCCACCACGGGTGGGAAGGTAACAATGTTCCGTGCGCCTTCAGCTTTTAATCATGCCGGCCACATGACCACGGAGACATCTTTGGATAGCGCTGGCTCTTCGGCTTTGAAACGGAGATGAGCACAGCCCCCTAGAGTCGGGAGCGACTAGCCCATATGTGCGAGGGGAACATTTATCTTTTACCTAAGTTTGTCATTATCATTCTATAAATATTTGAAGTAATACTTTTTAAAGATAAGAAAATATAATACAAATTACAATTGTGTCACGAGTAAGTTCATCAAAGATGTTGAAACTATTTTTTTTTAATTCTCTCATATGTTTAGGTCTCCGTGTCCTTTAGTTTGTGTTATTTGAAATAAATATTAACTTTATATAGAATTAACTTTAATATTAACTTTATATATGTATATCAAATCCAATCAAATTTATTATAGCTCCAAGGCCAGAAACAAACAAAATTTGTCATAATAGAAGCATCACATCTTTCTACATATTGGTATAACAGGAAAAAATAAGTATAGTAGAATCAAAAAATAATGAAGACTTGGAGACTTGGAGAGTTATTTTCTAGTTCCTGTCCCAAAAAAATTAAACATGCCCTACCTTGAAATTTCTTCAAGATAAGATATAAGCTAGAGTCCTTATACAGGGAACAATATAGTATCATAAGGTTTAGATCCATGATAGCATACTTATGGCACACATGCCACAGGTGACACATGGAGCCATATTTGCCAGCACACGAGCCATCAGATCCAGCACCCATGCGCATGCAGGCCAGCTGATTTTCAGCCATCCGGAGTGCTGGGGGAGGCCTCCCAAGGCTTTAGGAAAGCCTCTGGAGCCTGGGGAGGGCAGCCCCCCCACGTGAGGGGGTCTGCACACATGTGCAGGGAGATCGCACGCACATGTGTAGGTGGGTGGGGTGCATTGCATTGTGGGTGTGGGCATGCATGTGCGTGCTATTGGGCACACCCACACAATTTTGGCACGCCTTTACATAAAGGTTCACCAACACTGGTTTAGAGTTTTTATTGCTTCATTTCCACATGAACATAACTGAAGGTACATAGGAGTACTCTTAAAACATTCAAAAAAGACTGCTGAGATTTAACCTTATGAAATTTCAGAACTGGAATAGATGATTAAATAGGAGGCTGGAACAAATCCTTTTGGAAACAAACGATAAATATTGGGGTTTGACATCTTACTTAAGTTTGTTTGCAGATCTACTGTATATCCCATTTGTAGCATTATCAAAACCTAAGGAGCACAGATTTTCCATAGAAAAGTCCTGCAACTGAATTTTACCTAGGACTTTTTAAAGACATGATTATTTAAATTGGTAACTAAATACTAACAGCAACAAAACTATAGGATGCAAAATTAACTGTGCCCAGAAGGAAAAAGAAGAAACCATGCTCCAGCATCCACTTAACTTAACTTAACTTTATTCAATTTCTAGACCGCCCCTCTCTCAGAAGAGACTCGGGGCGGTGTACAGTCATATTAAAACAATAAAACAATAAATATACATAGTATAAATATAGAATAAATATAGGGCTGGAGGAGGTAACAATAGTTCACTGTACAAATTAGTTTAAGTTAGATTAAAATTTTAAAAAATTTAAAATACATTAACCCTTAAAACTATCCCAGATAAAATATCCGCCAGGAGGTAAAATGGGACTATAGATGGGCCAGGCCGGCTAATTGGAACAGGTGAGTCTTAAGTTTTTGTCGGAAGGAGCGGAAGTCAGTAGTAGTTCTAATATCGGGGGGGAGGTCATTCCAGAGGGTTGGGCCCATCACAGAGAAGGCTCTACTCCTAGGCGCCGCCCGTTGGCATTGCTTGGTGGACGGCACCCGGAGGAGTCCCTCCCTGTGAGAGCGAATTGGTCGCAGGGATGTATGCGGTAGGATGCGATCCCGCAGGTAACTAGGTCCTGTGCCATGGAGCGCTTTAAAGATGGTAATAAGCACCTTGAAACGCACCCGAAAAACCACAGGCAGCCAGTGCAGCTTGCGCAGGAGAGGTGTTATGTGGGAGTACCTAGTACTCCCAATGATAGCCCGCGCGGCCGCATTCTGAACCAGCTGTAGTCTCCGGGTGCATCTCAAGGGGAGCCCCATGTAGAGAGCATTGCAGTAGTCCAGACGAGACGTCACCAGCGCATGAGTGACTCTGCGTAAGGCTTCCCGGTCCAATAGGGGGCGCAATTGGCGGACCAGGCGAACCTGGTGGAACGCCCCCCTTGCCACGGCTGCCACATGGTCATCCATCGACAGCCGGGCATCTAGGAGGACGCCCAAATTGCGCGCCCGTTCCACAGGGGGCAGTTGCTCGCCCCCTATGGCCAGTGATGGAATCAACTGGTTGAACCGAGGTGCCGGTAACCACAGCCACTCTGTCTTGGAGGGGTTAAGCTTGAGTCTGTTGTCCCCCATACAGACCCGGACGGCTTCCAAACACCGGGACATCATTTCGACGGCCTCGTTGGGGTGGTTTGGGGTGGAAATGTACAGCTGAGTGTCATCAGCGTACAGATGGTACCCAACCCCAAAACCACGGATGATCTCACCCAGTGGCTTCACATATGTTTTAATTTTTAATTTTTTAATTTAATTAGCACTTCTAGACCGACCCCTCTCCCAAAAGGGACTCGGGGCGGTGTACAGTCCATATCAAAAACATCATACATAATAACAATTAAAAATTATTAAATGGATAAATACATAAATAAGAGGAGGATAAAATAGACAGAACTGTAATTGCTAAATAAATAATTTAAAATATACAAAATTTAAAACCCCAGTGTCCTATAAAATTAAGTCCCCTAAAAAACCAGTAGGAAATATATATGCCAGGAGGTAGACGTTAAGAATTATGCCAGGCCAGCCAGTCGGAACAGGTGTGTCTTCAGTTTCTGCCGGAAGGAGCGGAAGTCAGTGGTGGTTCTAATGTCGGGGGGGGGGGAGGTCATTCCAGAGGGTTGGGCCCATCACAGAGAAGGCCCTACTCCTTGGTGTCGCCCGTTGGCATTGCCTAGTGGACGGCACCAGGAGAAGCCCCTCCCTGTGAGAGCGAATTGGCCGCAGGGATGTATGTGGGAGGATGCGATCCCGCAGGTAACTAGGCCCTATGCCATGGAGCGCTTTAAAGATGGTGGTCAAAACCTTGAAACGCACCCGAAAGACCACAGGTAGCCAGTGCAGCTTGCGCAGGAGCGGTGTTACGTGGGAGTACCTAGTACTCCCCATGACTGCCCGCACAGCTGCGTTCTGGACTAGCTGCAGTCTTCGTGCGCGTCCCAAGGGAAGCCCCATGTAGAGAGCATTACAGTAGTCCAGGCGAGACGTCACCAGTGCATGAGTGACCGTGCGTAGGGCATCCCGGTCCAGAAAGGGGCGCAATTGGCGCACCAGGCGAACCTGGTGGAACGCCCCCCTAGCCACGGCTGCCACATGGTCGTCCATTGACAGCCGGGCATCTAGGAGGACGCCCAAATTGCGCGCTCGTTCCACAGGGGGCAGTTGTTCGCCCCCTATGGCCAGCGTTGGAGTCAGCTGACTGAACCGAGGTGCCGGTAGCCACAGCCACTCAGTCTTGGAGGGGTTGAGTTTGAGTCTGTTGTCCCCCATCCAGACCCTGACAGCTTCCAAACACCGGGACATCACTTCGACAGCCTCGCTGGGGTGATTTGGGGTTGAAACGTACAGCTGAGTATCATCAGCGTACAGATGGTATTCAACCCCAAAACCACGGATGATCTCTCCCAGCGGCTTCACATATGTGTTGAACAGGAGGGGCGAGAGGACCGACCCCTGTGGCACCCCACAAGTGAGTGACCTCAGGGTCGACCTCTGCCCCCCTGTCAACACACATTGCGACCGGTCGGAGAGGTAGGAGCCAAACCACCGTAAAACGGTGCCTCCGACTCCCATCCCCTCCAGCCGGCGCAATAGGATACCATGGTCGATGGTATCAAAAGCCGCTGAGAGGTCTAATAGGACCAGGATAGAGGAACAACCTCTATCTCTGGCCCTCCAGAGATCATCAACTAGCGCGACCAAGGCTGTCTCTGTGCTGTGCCCGGGTCGGAAGCCGGACTGGCGTGGGTCTAGATATTCGGATTCGTCAAGGTGTCGTAGAAATTGCTGTGCCACCACATTCTCAACAACCTTCGCTAAAAAGGGAAGGTTGGAGACTGGACGATAATTAGCCAGCTCCATTGGGTCCAGTGAAGGCCTCTTGAGCAAGGGCCTTACCACCGCCTCTTTCAAGGCAGTTGGTAGGAAGCCCTCACCCAATGAGGCGTTCACCAGGCCCAGAAGCCAGCCTCGTGTCACCTCCAAGGATGCCAGTACCAGCCAGGAGGGACACGGGTCCATTGAACATGTGGTGGGTCGCAGCCATCCACGCAACCTGTCCAAATCCTCGGGGGCAACAGAGTCAAACTCCTCCCAGAATGGTCTCACAAGACTCACTGTTGACGGCTCGTCCGGCCCACTGGAGGGGGCCCATCCGCTCCGGATCTGAGTGACTTTGTCCTGCAGATATTCCCCAAACTCCTCTGCTCTACCCTGCAAGGGTGCCCCCCGCATCCCCTGTGACAGGAGAGAGCGGGTCACCCTAAACAGGGCAGCAGGGCGGTTATCCGCGGACGCAATAAGAGCGGCACAATGTCTATGTTTGGCTGCTCTCAATGCCACAAGGTAGGTCCGTAAATAGGCTCTTACCTGTGTTCGATCAGACTCGGAGCGTGAGGATATGTGTTGAACAGAAGGGGCGAGAGGACCGATCCCTGCGGCACCCCACAAGTGAGTGACCTCAGGGTCGACCTCTGCTCCCCTGCAAACACACATTGCGTCTGGTCGGAGAGCTAGGAGCCGAACCACCGCAAAACGGTGCCCCTAACTCCCATCCCCTCCAGCCAGCGCAATAGGATACCATGGTCGATGGTATCAAAAGCCGCTGATAGATCTAATAGGACCAGGATAGAGGAACAACCCCTATCTCTGGCCCTCCAGAGATCATCAACCAACGCGACCAAGGCCATCTCCATGCTGTGACCAGGTCGGAAACCGGACTGGTGCGGGTCTATATAGTCGGTTTCTTCCAGGTGTCGTGGGAACTGCTGAGCCACCACATTCTCTACAACCTTCGCTAGGAAGGGAAGGTTGGAGACAGGACGATAATTAGCTAGTTCCGTCGGGTCCAGGGAAGGCCTCTTGAGTAAGGGCCTCACCACCGCCTCTTTCAAGGCGGCCGGTAAGGACCCCTCACCCAATGAAGCGTTCACTAGGCCCAGGAGCCAGCCTCGTGTCACTTCAGAGGAACAATGCCTGATGTTGAAATGTATTTAAATTATTTAAATCTTCACTTTATCTAGTGTTTTCCTTTATATCAATTCTATACCTTTTTTCTATATTAAACCTGTATGCTGATTTTGCCATTTAAATGGAAACATGTGGAAGTCCACTTTCTATACCTAACTTTGCCCCATGATACAGATAGTCCTCAACTTATGACCACAATTGGAACCAGAATTTCCATTGTTAAGCAGTGATTGTTAAGTGAGTCAGGTCCAATTTTATGATCTTTTTTGCCATGGTTGTCAAGCAAACCATGTAGTTGTTAAGCAAATCTGGCATTCTCCTATTGACTTGGTTTGTTGGAAGGCACCTGAAAAAACTGTAAGTTCGAATGGCCATTAAATGAATGGTTGGAAGTCAAGGATTACCTGTAAGCAATGCAATTTCTTTAAAAATCCACATAGATGGTCAGATATAGTTAAAACAGAAAAGAATAATGCCTATGACATAGAGTGTTCACCTCACCTTAAAGCCTTTATGCCACAAATCAAGTTGGTTAAAAGAATTTAGGCCACAAAAGATGACATGTCTAGATAAACACTTACATTTTCTCTCTGCACTTGGGTACATACAAACTGAGATCTGTCAGAATGATGCTTCCCAGACAGATTGAAAAGACTACTCACCGAGATAGTTAAAAGAGACAAATTCAAGGTTGTCCATTTCTTGAAATATGAAATGTGCTTTTTAAAAAAACAGCTCTGACACTTGCTTTAGATAATATCGGCTTCACTGAGTTTCTTTTTTTACCTTGTTCTCCTGCCTTGCTAGGTCTTTCTTCTTTCTTTTCTTGTAAAGCTGCAAAACAAAGATAAGGGACATGTAACACAGCTAGTCTCAAAGAGAATGGCTTATGCAAACAAAGGCCTTTTGAAATAGCTTTAAATCTCTACCGCTTATTTGAAGTGACGTTTCTGCATATTGTTTAGATCACCACAGATAATTTAAAATTGTGCAATAACATTACATTTAAGTCTTCTAAGAAATTTATATCTAGATTACAATCTTGCAGAATTGCAGAGAGATAAAGTACATGATACAGGTAGACCTCAATTTATGACAAGAATTGAGCCCAGAATTGTGGTCATAAATCATGCTGATGGTTAAGTGGTTCATCGGGTGACCATGATCAATTTTACAATTTTTTTTTTTTGTGGCAGTCCTTAAGCAAATTCATTGTCTGCAGTAACTGTTTTTTTTTTTTGCTGGAACCCTGAAGTAAATGCCGCATTCAGAGCTTAGAATATGCATTGCTACAGTATGCTGATCAACCTGAATGCATTTACCTGGATGTCTTCCCTAGTTAGTTACCGGGTGTTAGTGGGAGAAGAGCAGTGGTGGGTTGGCCGAACCGGTAGTGGTTTGGCTGGAACCGGCAGTAACCCAGGCCTGCCACGCCCTTGAACCGGTTCTCCCAGTGGTGCCATAGGCGGGGCCATCTTGTTTTTTGCTTCTGTGTATGCAGAGAGCAATTTTAGTTGTACTGCGCATGAGCATGTGGCATGCACCTGAGTGAACCGGCAGTAGTGCCGGCCGGAACCCACCCCTGGAAAAGAGCATTGTGAATCAATAGACATAAGGTGCATAGATTGAGAGGTTATCTTCCTTGAAATGACTGTGAGAAATAAACTAGAAGCATCTGTTGCTATTCTTAAATGCATTTGGCTTGTTACCTGAATCCTAAACCACCCACTGTTTTACCTATCGATTGTTAATCCCTGTGCATCTGATTTGTAAGGTGAAATTCATCTTAAAGACAACCAAATAATTCTTTAAAATCCCCCTTGCAGCATGGCAAAGGAGAAGAATGTGCCACTTCTGAGGAAAACTTCAGCAGATTTAGGATAAAGTCTACCTAGGCCCTTGACTACTTCAAAACTAATCAAATTTGATCTTCAGCACATTTTGAGGCAGAAATCTTGTCCCTGGACTCGTCTTTCTGCCAGTAGTTGACGGCTGCCTTGTGACTCACTATTTCTTCTGGCCAAAATAATGGGTCAGGTGGTAAGTCACGTGGTTTTCTTAGTATGCATCAGTTTTAGTATTCGTCATGTCTTCTGGAACGAATTGTTGACAGATACCAAGGTACTACTGTGTAAGCTAAAGTCTGGAAGGCACCACAGGCTGGAAACCAGGAGACTGTGACTTCTATCCCACCTTAATCATGAAAGCCAGCTGGGTGACCAGTCACTCTCAGCTCAAATCCCCTCACAGGGTTGTTGTTGGAAAATAAGAGAGGAAGGCATATTATATTTGTTAGCTGCCTTGATTTGGTGATAAAAGTAATAAAGGCAGGATGTAAATAAATAAATAAGCATGTTTTTAATTCCAAAGCCATAATAGATCTAAGTCTTCAAAAAAAAAAGGAACCACAAATTATGTTAATGTATTATTTACATAAAAAATAAAACTTATTTTAAAATAGGAGTCCCCTACAGTATGTGTGATTTGGGCACCTATATTTACTTTTAATAAGTAAGTAAATAGCTTAATAAATAAATAAATAGCGTTTAATAAATAAATAAAATAAATAAAAACAGAAAGCTTCTCATACATTGAGTTAACATGGACTAAACCTGAGAAATCTGGAACTGTTATACGATCCTAAATAATTTAGAGAAGGAACTCAACTACAAAATGTTAGTTTTAATACAAGTGATACCATAGTTCAAGACTGAAAACACTTTTAACCAAAAAAGTAGTAACGACTAACTGTTACAGTGCAAAAGAGAAGTGTATGATCTCATGAGACATTACAAACCCAGCTCTCAGAATTATTGAACTGAATGAAGGTCTCTGCATTTTTCTCTGAAAATTGGCTAGGGATCAGACTGCACAGCGTTCTCAATATAAGTTTATAAATTTTTAAAAGGAAATAACATTCCCAACCTTTCTGCTTGTGGGTTCCTCCAATAGCTGCAAATACAGTAAAAAAATATTCTGAACACTACAGAGAACCTCAATATTCGTACCACACATATTCATTTGTATACATTACCACTGATATCCCAAGTGATAGCTACCCAATCTAAAAGAACCATAAAAGCTTTAAAAGCCTAAGAAATAATAAAATCCTCATGAGAAATCCAATATGTAGCCATGTAGAACGAAGCAATATTTTCAACTCTCTTTTAAAAAAAGCAAGTAGGGCGGAATCTGGTAGGAGAGGAGAACAATGTTTTTGAATCAGTGATCCCCGTGGTATGAAACAAAAACAAAAGCATATTTCTCTTACTTCCCAAAATTCTTTTTGTTCCTGAAGAAGGTTAAAAAAAAATACTTTTAAGATTTTTCCAGAAAGATTCTAACAAAAGTGGATTCCCCCAATAGAATATGATCTAATTACTTGAAGACTGCTTAGTAGGGATCTGGAACTCAAGGAAATACATAATGAGCATTCTAAAAAGAAGCATTGATAACATGTTTTCCTGAAAATCTTGGAGCACCAGTCCTAGATAGAAGGGTTGCCTGGTTCCACATTGGGCAACTGCATCCATCGTCATGAGATGGTTTAAGATTGTACATTTTAATTTCTGACTTTTGAGTTTATTGAATCACTACAAAACCAAAACAATGTAGTGTTGACAGAAATGTTGCTGCTCCGTGGCATTTTCACATCAGTTTTCTGCTTTGCCTGAAAAGTGTTTAAAGCTCCCAGCGGCAGTGCCGGTGAATGGCTAAGTGAGCAGAAATGGAAGTCTTGCAGAATTGGACCTGGCATCCTTCTTTATATTCTTCCAGTATATGGTTGTGATCAACTGTATGCATTGCCTTCTTCTCATCTAGATGTAAACTTTTCTTGCATGCTAATTTTCTTCTTGTTGGGTTAGGATTGAAGGGTATATTCAGTGCTTCAAAAATGCAGAGGTTTTCCTGTCATCTTGATTAATGATGGCTTCTTCCCCAATGATGAATATGCCAAAAACAAAAGCACCATTCATTCCCAAGGGGGCGGGGGGTTACAAATAGTCCTTGATTTATAACTGCTTGTTCAGAGGCCATTATAATTGCATTATAATAGCTCTGAACAACCTGTATCTGAATTTACAGCTGCTTCAGCCCCCCTGTGGTCATGTGAACAAAAACATGGCTGCCTTTAGCACCAACTATAGGAATGCTGTAGAGACCTCACCTGTCTATTCCCCCCCTCCCCATCCTGCCATGCTGGATCCTTTGGGCTTACCTCCCAAAGAAGCTGAGTCTTCACAGCCCTTGGGAGTCCTCCCCCCCACTGTCATGCCTCACTCACTTCATTTACTTTTTCAGAAGATCCCCTTTGGGAAGAAGAACCAGTCAATCTGCCATGCAGCCTTCTTATACAGAGGCCATGCGGTGCTCTCCCAGAAGCAAGCAACAGTGGCCAGACTGGGGGGGGGGCACAATTTGGCTCACTCCAGGAGGGTACAAACCAGCCTCTGGCACTCTCAGAAAGGTACTCTCTCAAAGGTGCCAAATATGAGGTGGCACCATGCAATCTCTATGTATGAAGGCCATGAGGCAGATTAGACATTTTTCCCCCCAAAGGTGATCTCCAAGATCCAATATGTGATAAAGTATTCAATTACTTACCCTTTGCTTAGTATATAAATTATCCACAAATTTTTGATGTATGATAATAAAGCGCTACTGAAAAATATAGCAAGACTTTGAAAAAAATATTTGGAGAATGCCTGATATTTATTTTAGTGATAAAAGGATTACATCCCCAGAGCAGTTTACACATTTCATATACGGGAACAGAATTACTAATAAAATAGTATGTTGTGTTATGCATTTCCATCCGCTTATATGAGATTGGAAAATGTTTGCCTCAATAGAACAATCTCTATCTCAATAACAGCTATGCTTCTTGAATTGGGATGTTACCAGGTCTATAGTAGCATTCATGAGTTCTCCTTCTCTCCAACTTACTGAGATACAATCATAACTTGTAGCATAATAAAAGGTTTTCTTCTGTCAAGTGTATGTCACACACACACACACACACACACACACACACACACAATTGAGCAAAAGATAAATATTTCATTTAAAAATGGCTTATTAAGATTGGAGAGCGCCAAGATTTTCAGAACATGAAATATCATATTTGCATTTGCATAGTGTGTATGAAGAATAATTAATATGTTTTATAAAAGTTGATTTGCTAGAACTATTCTGATTGAAGAATACCAGATTGCCAGACACCCATAAAAAATCTAGTGAGTTTTTTACATGAATATACAATGTAATTTCAGAGATATCCTGCAGGGAGTAGAGTATAATCTGTTATCCAGGTTAACTTTTAAAAATTTAACTTTTCAGTCATTTGGTAAATGGCATGCTGATTTCTACAGGCTTGTCTTAATGTATACTGGGCATTAAAAGTAAAAAAGTGCAATTTTCTGAGTTTATTTTTACAAAGGACTTGCCAGTTTTATTTACATGCACATCCTTCTTTGGCACTTTGGCTAAAATAGATTTTTGAAAGATTTTTGTTACCATAAATTTTGAAGCTGGATAAGCAATATCTTTTATCATAATCATATGTTTCAAGGAAGGATAAGAAAAGAAAAGCATTTTCACCTGTGTCCATTGCCTTTTCTTTCTTATGCAGTTCTAGAAGAGGAAAACCAGAGAGTTATTTCTCCATTTGAATGCTTATAGTTCCCCCTTGTTCCCTTGTGATTACCTACTACTGCTGTCAGATGCAGTAGAAAAGGCAGAGGTAATAGAAGTGGTCATGGAAGAAAGATAATAATCTGCCCTTGGCTGGAAAGCTTCATGTGACTCAGAGAGCCAGGCTGGTAGAGAATTATGAAGTGGAAGAGGGAAGAGAGGTTAAGATGACACAATGAGAGGTGCCATCAGCTGTGCAGTATCTATTAAGTTTTGCAGGGCTTATTGCAGAGATGGGTTTCTACCAGGTCGGACCAAAACTTTTTGCGCAGCGAACCAGCAGTAATGCCAGTAGCAACCCACACCTGGCTTATTGGTGGGAACAGCACCAATTGGGAAGGACCGGTTGTGGTCTTCCACAAATTCCAGATCCCCTTAAACTAACCCCACTCTCATACCCCCCCCCCAAAGGAAAGGCAAGCTACAAATTGGAGGGATTTCATCTCCTTGATAGTAAACAATTCATGATGGATGGGACAGTTCAGTCCATTTGTGGAATAATGAAACCCAGTGGCTTGCCAACTTTAGAGAATCCATCTCTAGGCAACACAGAATGAATATGGAGGCAGGGACGTGCGGTCAGGGGAGGCAGGGGAGGCAAAGCCTCACCTCTCATCATGAAATAATAATATATAAAATAATAATATCCACGAGGGTCCACGTGGGAGTTTCATATATATAAGAGGAAGAGGAGGGAGCAGGAGGAGTGCGCGCGGGGCAGTGCCAGCTGGGCAACCGGCGGAGGCAGGAGGGTTCTCGGAATAACCTTCCTGCCTCTGCTGTACTTTGCGTGCTCCTCGCGACTGCAATCGACATCCAGAAGTGGCAGGGGCTTGATGATGTCACAGCAGCTGCCATGCACGGACGGACGGAGGTAGCCAGAGTGGCGCCAAGGCAGTCCGGCGGACGAGCGACCGAGGATCAGGCTGCCTGATCCTCCATCTCTCGCTCGCTCTTTCATCCGCCCAGACCCCTTGGTGCCACTCTGGTTACCTCCGTCCAGCTGCGCCCAGCAGCGACGTCAGCGACGTCATCAAGACGAAGTGGCTTGGATGCGAAGTGCTTTTCAGTGCTTTTCTGTGCGTCTGGTATTTAGGTAGATAGCCGGATGTCCTAAATGCCAGACGCACAGAAAAGCACTGAAAAGCAGCTGCTGTTGGGGATCGCGGAGTGCGAGCCAGCGGAGCGCGCTCAGGAAGGTGTGATCCCATTCCCCGCCTTCCTGATGACGTGACCAGCCTCACTAGCCATAAACCTCACCGCACGTCACTTTATGGAGTAGGTCTGCTTCTGTTTTCTGATGGAAAAGAGTCTGGCTAGATTGCCTGGAGCAAATTCACTATTTCTCAGTAGCAAGCTGGCCCTAAGAGGGAGGAACTTTAAGTGAAAATATGTTCTCTACAAACAGCAAATAGACTATCTTGAATGTACAGCAATGGGGATATGTGGTTGAGGCCACAGTGGTCAAAATGTACACTATGTTATATGCCCTTAATTTTATTTCATTTAAAACTAAGTGCTTTAAAGTGGAAAATGCAAATTCATATATAGGTGTATTTTTGCCCGGATCCTACCAGATTCCTTTATATGCGCATCCTTCTTAGGCGGCTTGGCTAAAATAAATAAATAAGTATTTTGGTTATAATAAATTTTATACATACCATAGATAATCAATATTCCTATCATAACTATTTGTTAAAGGGAGCAAAGGTTAGAAAATAAAAGAGGGCTTACCTATTTGTATTGACTTTTCTTTCTTATCTGGTTCTAGAAAATAAGAGAAAGACATGAAGATGATGATCCTAGATAACTTATTGTGGGCATTTTTACTTTTTTATTTTGCTAAGATCTTACCAGTTTCTTTTACATGAATATCTTTCTTTGGTAGCTTGGCTAAAATTAAATACTACAAATTTGGGATTATTATAAATTTTAAACAGAGAATTAAAAATAGGACATGGTCAGCATATTTACCAATTTCTACTGGCTTTTCCTTCTTATCTGTTTCTAGAAAACAAGAGTCAAGAAAATGATTTTTCATTGAATGATCCATTCTACATTTGATGGTTTATTTTTGTCAATTAGCCACTGCTCTTATGAAACATTCCTGTAGTCTTTTCAAGATGGAAAATGGAATTTTCCAGATTTATTCTTGCTCAAGTCTTACCAGTTTTGCTTGCTTGCACAGGCTTTTTGGGCAGCTTGGCTACAATAAAAATATTTAAATAGATCAATTATTGTAAATGCTGAATATAGATTATCAGTATGTATAACACATCTTTCAGGTAAGCTTATTTCAGGAAAATAAGAGTGTGCTTACCTATTTCAATTGGCTTTTCTTTCTTGCCTGCTTCTAAAAAGTAAGAGGATGGGGGAAAATATGAATTCTGCATTTGGGTATTTTAAATAAACAGTGCATAGTTTAATACATAACAGAGAAGCAAATGATTGAGTGAGGTACTTAGAGGAAAAAAAGTTGTAATTCCCCAATTGAAACTAAATTGGGATTGAAGGGATGGCTCTGACTAGATAACTCAGCTTTGGCAGACTGTACTTTATTATCTATTCATTAAGAGATTTTCCCCCTGGTGCAAACACAGTGGTGGCCTCTCCTTCTACTTTTGCTGCTGTCAAATGTGACAATAAAGCTCTCTCACAATGAGAGATTTAAGAGAAATGGCATCTGGGGGAAGAAGAAGAAGTATAAGGAAGGGTCCAAACTTGGCTAGGATGTGGGAAGGATACAGTCAAAGAAGAAGTAAATGATGGGTGATGGAAGAGAGGCTCAGATCAATAGTGGAGAGGGGGCAGGGGTGGGTTGTTGCTGTCATTACTGCTGGTTCGGTGTGTGCATTACTGCCGGTTTGATGTGCACAAAATGCGCTCCACATGCGTGCGGATTTGCACATAAATTCGTCTGCACATGCGCAAAACATTAAGTATAATCTTTATTGTCATTGTACAAAATAAATACAATGAAATTGGTTAAAAATAAAATAAAAATTTGTGTAATGAAAATTGTTCTGTGCACACGTAGAATCGAAAAGCAAGATGGTGGGGCCATAGGAGAACCGGTTCGGGGACGTGGCAAGGCTGGGTCACTGCCAGTTCCAGCGACACAGACCACCAAAACACTACCAGTTGGCCCGAACCGGTCTGAACTGGTAGGAACCCACCACTGGGTGGGAGGGGTAGTGAATGTCTTGCTAAGGTTGCCATGAGGGTAATAGATAGAAATAATAAACTTAGGGATTATTCATCAGAGGTGGTGATTTATGAGTTCATTATTCCAAACAAAGCCTACCAGCGAGACAGAAACAAGGACAACAATTTACCAATTCAGTCATATAGGAGGTCTTCTATATGACCTCCTGGAATCATCTGGAAGATGATTCCAGCCTGCCTCAGCAGCAAGCAAACCCTAACATGAAGCACCTCATGTGAATACATATCTTCAAGCAACAGCAAGCAAATTACGTTGAAGTAGGGCAAGAAATGACTGTTAAAAAACCAATCCTCCCTCATCATTTGATTTCTTCAGTCAGACACTTTTTCACATTTTATTTCAGCAAAAGCATCTCAATAATCTTGAGTTAACTATTGGGAACTGTAAATTGCTAAATTTGTTTTTACCCAAATCTTACCAGATTCTTTTACATGGATATTCTTCTTTAGCAGTTTGGCTAAAATAAAAGTATATACATCTGAGTTATTATAAATGTTGAACAACTCTACCATAGCATTTGCTTCAAGAAAATAAAGGAGGTACAATGACAACATACACACCTAGTTCTATTGGCTTTTCTTTCTTATGTGTTACTAGAAAATAAAAGGAAGATCGGAATATGATTTTTGCATTTCAGAGTACAAAATAAATATTATGTCAGATTGCACACAGTGTGACTATTTTTGAGACAGCCCAGAAGCAAAATACAGTAAATAGAGGTTTTTCTTTCAAATAGTGATTTATCTACAAAGAATATACATACAAATGCTAGGCAAAGTCAGGCAATCAATAATCAACTACAGCACAGAAACACATATGGAGAGAAAGAGATGCCCTCACAGGGTCTCTCTTATATAGACAGCCTCTTAAAGTGATAACTGCTGATTCATTCTCATTGCATCATCATGTCAGTTTACAACCTTACAGCAGCTAGTCAGCTATTAAATCATCATTACCCTGACATATTAATTCCATACATTAAACATGTTAAAATCATAGAGTGAGATCACTTTAAGATTAATTAAAAGAAAGCAGAGTTGACAAGAGCCTTTTGTTAATTTTCAAAATGGGAGGTTAAATTTCACAGGTTTTATCCTCTGAGATCTTACCTGTTTGGTTTGCATGCACAGCCTTCTTTGGCAGCTTGGCTAAAATGAAAAGGTACAAATATATTGATTATTCTAAATGTTGAATATGGATAATGAGTTTTTGGAACAAATTTTTCAAGTAAGGAAAATAGGAGCATGCTTACCTGTTTCTATTTGTTTCCCTTTCTTACTTGCTTCTGGAAAGTAAGACCAGAAAATTACTTCTACATTTGGTTGTTTATTAGTAAGCAGTGGGTGACACTCTACATAGAATTATATCATAGACTGAGATACCTTGAAGTTAAGAGAGTATTTTAATTTGACAGTTAAAATGAAGCATGGACTGAGTGGGGTCTTTTGACTAGAAAACCCAGGGGGGGGCAGAATGTAGTCTATCATCCAATTTTGCAACTTTAATTCAGCATAATTCACTAGTTTTATGGCACATTCATTTCCACAGCATGTCTTTACCTACTAATTGTCCAGAGTGGAAAATGGGATTTTCTAGACATAGTCTTACATAGCACGTACCGGTTTTATTTACGTCTTTCTTTGGCACTTTGGCTAAAAAAACCCAAACATTTTGACTATGACATAGATTGAACACAGATAATCAATATCCATTTAATGCCCATGGGTTTCAGAGAAGACACAATAAAGGAATACTTACCCATTTCTCTTGGCTTTTCTTTCTTGTGGGGTTCTAGAAAGTAAGAGGAAAGCCAGACAATCATGTCAACATCTGGGCATTGGGAGGAAAAGTTTCTACCCCCTGGCACAACGATAGTGGTTTGTTCCTTCTCCTCTGCTAATTAAAGGAAATGGCAGCAGAGGGAAGAGGAACAGGAGGACAGAAAGGAGTAGTTTTATTTCTCTTCTTAGTTATTTTTTCATATTGTACATTCATTCCAGTGGTGGGTTGCAGGAAGTACGCCCCAGTACAGGCGTACCTGTGCCTGCCCGGAGCACTGGATACTGTTCCGGTATGGTGCTCCAGAGGGCCCATCCACCCGCCCGAGCTCCTTGCCTGTATTTGAGCTCTTCAGTGCTTCCACACATGCGCATGGAGTGCACAGTGCCTGCACAACACTCCGCTGAGCAGTTGGAGTATCGTGGAAGCTCACAGAGGCATCGGAAGAGGTAAGGATGCATTCACGTACTGCGGGTGTGTGCGCGCGCGAGGTGCACGTTCATGTGGTGGACACCAGCCCCATTGCACTGTACCAGTTGCAATGGGATCCAGAACTCACCACTGATTCATTCCCACAATCTTGTGTTATGCTATACTAAATGTTCAAGTAATTTCTGCATTTGATCTTACTCATGTCTTACTGGATTTTTTAACATGCAGATCCTTCTTTGGCAGCTTGGCTAAAATAAATGCCTTTAAATATTGGTTTATTATAAACCAATATTAGAACAATATATGAACAGCATATTACATCCATATGTTTCATAGAAGCAAAGAGGAAAGAATAAGAACATAGTTAAATTGTTTCTAGAAAATCAGAGACCAGAACATTGTTTTTGCACTAGAGCGTTTTATAGTAAAGTAAGTCCATGTTTTATAAAGAATAAAATGATAGAGTAAGATCGCTTATAGACAGTGAGATGTCTCAATTGACAATTAAACAGAGATTGAACGAGATTTTCTAACTAGATAATCCATAGTGGGAAGAATGCAGTATATTAATAATCTTTGATATTATTCCACTACTTAGTCACTTTTCTTAGTCTCTTAATAAGTATGGAAAACTCATTTCCACAGATCTGTCTTAATTTTCAGTAAATGTTCAAAGTGAAACATGTAATTTCATGCATATGTTTTCACTCAGGTCTTACCAGATTCTTTTACATGAATATCCTTCTTTGGCAGCTTGGCTAAAATAAAAAGATTATGCATTTTAATTATGATAAAATCTGGAACCTAAGTTATCTATATTCATGTGTTTCAGGGATGCAAAGATTAAACACAGGTGCATACTTACATGTTTCTGCCAACTTTTCTTTCTTCTGTGATTCTAAGAAAGAGGAAGACAAGCACATGATTTCTGTATTTTAGTGTTCATTGCATAGTGTGGGATTATCCCATATATTACAAACATCTAGGGCACAGATGTAAAAAGAGAAGGTTCCCTATATTACATAAGTATAGTAGTTAACTCCTCTTCCTGTTCTACTCTCAGATGTGAGAGTCAAGTTCTCCCATGAGCAGAGGTTTAAGAGAAATGGCATTTAAGGGAAGAGGACTAAGTATAAGGAAGATGTGAGATGTGAGAAGGATACAGGCAAAGAAGAGGTAAAAGGTAGGTGATGGAAGAGAAGCTCAGATCAACAGGAGGGAGGTGTCATGCAGTGTCTTACTAAGGTTGGTTATAGATAGAAATAATAAACTTTAGGTTATACATTATAGATTATAATCTATATGCTATAGATAAGAATAATAAATTTAGGGAAAACCCAGTGTTGATTATTAATGAGTTCAATATTCCGCCCAAGGCCTACCAGCCACACAGAAGCAAGGACTACCTCCAAACAGGAGATCCCAGTTTTCTAGTAGCCACAGTTAACATGACATTGGATTTACAAGGATTCATGGCCAGGAGGGATGGTTTGGTTCTCTTGTGGGATAACTGGAATCCAATAGTTTATCAATTCTAAAGACTATTTCTTTGGCCAATTCAGTCATACAGGAGGTCTGCTTCTGTTTTCTGATGGAAAACACCACTGTATGGGTGGATCACCTGAAGAATTCCAGGAGCAAACAAACCCTAAGCTGGAGCATCTCCTGTGAGGACATTTCTTCAAGTAATGGTAAGCAAATAATCTTGGTTAAGGGATGAGTGCTAGAAAGCCAAGGATGGCCAGAAGGCACTCTATTACTCAGACTTAACATTTGATTTCTTCAATCAAGCACATTTTCAAGGCAAACTCATGTTGATAGTCTTGGGTTAATTTATAGAAGGAATTGAAGGTTGTAAGTATAATGTGCTAGAATTGTTTTATTCAGCCCTTACCAGTTTCTTTTAAGTGCACATCACTCTTTGGCAGCTTGGCTATAATAAAGGGATACAAGTACTCAGTTATTATAAACATTAACAACTTGTTTAAACTATTTGCTTCAGGGAACTAAAGGAGATACAGTGGCAACATGCTTACCAATTTCTGTTGGCTTTTCTTTCTTATGTGTTTCTAGAAAAAAAGGAGGAAAATCAGAATGTGATTTCTGCATTTTAGGGTGCACAATAAAAGCAGGTGTGAGCTTAAAATTCCATACATTAAATAGATTAAAATAATAGAGAGAGATCATTTTAAGTCAGCAGGTCTTTTAAATCCACATTTAAAACAAGAGATAGAAAAGGAACTTCTGACCAGATAATCTCATTGGACAGAACATAGTCTTCTATCTATGCTTCAAGTTTTATTTCACTTTACTTATGGAATTAATTTCTGTAGTTTTTATTAATGTTTGAGGGCATCAAATGGAATATTTTATATATTTTCCCCCCAGGTCTTACCAGTTTTGTTTGCATGCACAGTCTTCTTTGGCACCTTGGCTAAAATGAAAAGATTATGATAAATGTTGAATCTGTATAATCAGTACCTGTAACACATCTTTCAGGTAAGCCCAGGTGGGAAAATAAGACCACGCTTACCTATTTCTATTGGTTTTTCTTTCTTGTCTGCTTCTAGAAAGTAAGAGGAAGACCATGATTTTTGCATTCCAGATTTCAAAATAAACAGTCTATAATTTAATACTTAACAAAGAATCAAGTCACAGACCGAGAGCACTTCAATTCCACAAGCAAAACTAATCTGGGATTGAATAGATTCTGGATTCAGTTGGCAGAATGGCCTTTATTATCTATTCTTTTTGTTTCTGTGTTTTTCTTCTTAAGGCTTACATGTCTTCTAAATTGAGAATAAGACTGAGCAGTTGCCATCCCTTCTTCCAGTAATAGGACTAAAATGCAACACATTCATGTTTTCATGGTAGTGCTTATCTGCCAGTAATCAAGGAAATATTTCTTCTAGATCACCCACAATCTGGTGCCAATACCAAGAACCATTTTGAGGACATCTCCTTAAAAAATGGCAAGCAGACAGTCTTGGAGCCAAAGCAACAGGACTGTGTGGATGAGGCCTAGGTAACCCACAGTTTGAAGAATATAGTATATTATTCATATTTTGTGCTTTCTTTTACTAGGTAGTCATTTAGGATGTGTAACATCCATTTTCACGGTCTTCTGTTAATTTATACTAAGCATTCAAAGGGAACATCGCGATTTCTGAAATATGTTTTTACCCCAGTCTTACCAGATTCCTTTACATGCACATGTTTCTTTGGCATTTTGGCTAAAAGAAGATATAAAGAATTCAGTTATTCCACATTTTGAACATGTATAACCCATATCCATGTCCAATATTGTGTTTTGTGGTTTTAAAAGAAAGAAAATATTAACATACTAACCTATTTCTATTGGCTTTTCTTTTTTATGTAATTCTAAGAAGTAGAAAGAACAAAACATGATTCTCCATCAGAGTCTATATAGCAAAGAGTGTGTTTATTCCATATTTTACAAAGAGTGAAATGATAAGAGCAAGATCACAAACAATAATTCCATGATTTACCAATTAAAATAAAACTGAGGTTCAACAATCCTCCCTCCCTCCCTCCTCCCTCCTTTCCTCCATCTCCAATTTACAGTGACTAACCTACCTCTTTCCATTAATAGGATTGAAATGCAGTACATTCCATATATATAATATGCAAAAGAACCACAAATAATCCACAATTGCTGGATGGAGTTCTCGTCTCACAAACAGGAGGTTATGAGTTCGATCCTAGGTAGACGCAGATGTAGGGTCTCTGCTTGGGCAGGGGGGTTGGACTATATAACCTTCAAGATAACCTAGATAACCTGCAAGGTCCCTTCCAACTCTGTTAATCTGTTAATACGACCTTTCTTTTGGCCAACCACAAACTACTCATCCACCCCAAAAGGCCCTCCAGAATAGCCACTTTTTCATAGCTTTCCAGAATTGCAGCAAGGAGGGAGCCAATTGCAGCAAGGAGGGAGCCAATCTCATCTCTGGTGCCCCTGCTTAAAGGAGGGAAAGCAACAAAGCACTTTGAAAGCAATTTTCTCCATGAGTGGGAGAATGGTCAGATTCCAACTGGTTAAGGTTCTCTTATAGAGGCAAAAATTTCTTTTATTTCTTAGATTTATATTTTGCTTTTTCTTCCTATGCAATGCATAGTGTCCACTCCTCCCATTTCTGCCATAGCAACACTTCATTGGACTCAGAGAAACTGTCTGAAACTCCACCATGGTTTCTATGGCTAAATGTGCAGGTCTCTGATGTAAGCCCAATACCATAACCATTATATTCTTTCCATCTACCATTTTATTTCACTGATTACTCACTTGTCAAATCTTATACATATCCATAGTCTTCTATTGATTTATACAGTGTTTAAACTTATTTTTTTTAATCCAGGTCTTACCAGATTCTTGAATATGGATATCCTTTTTGGGCTGGGGTGCTGAAAAACAAAGATATTGGATTTATGTACATTCAGAACTGTTCTATCAATATATTTCAGGGAAGCCAAGACAACAGAAAATAAGCTGAAATTTACTAATTATACTAAATGTTAAAAGCTCCTTCCTTCCTTCCCTCCTTTCTTCCTTCCTTCTTTCCTCCCTCCCTCCCTTCTAATTACCTAGATTGATTTTTCTCTTGTGCTTACCAGTTTCTTTCACATGCACATCCTTTTTTGGTACCTTTGCTGAAATAAAAAGTGTAAATATTAAGATATGATTGTTATGTATTATAGTTTTCCCTCTGGTCCGTTCCACCAGAGGGCGCTGTGCTCAATGCTGATTGGTTCCCGGTTTGACAGCCCGGCATATATAAAGGCTGTCAAAGCAGGGCACAGCTGTTGCCTGTTAGCTACGCGCGCGAAATGTGAAGCCGCGTTGGCAACCTGTTATTTAATAAAGCTGTTAGCTGCTTGAAGTCCTGGCTCGCCTCTCTCTGTCCACCCGAGTTCTCCCTAGCTAGAACAATGATAACTTTAAACATTATAGCATTTCAATATGCTTCACTGAAGGCAAGGTTAGATAGGATGAATATTCTTACCTATGTCTATTGGCTTTTCTTTCTTACGTGTTTCTAGAAATTAAGAAGACCAGAACATGATTTCTGCATTAAATTACAATAAATAGTGAAAGAGTGTCCCATTTCTTCCCACAACAACCACTTTCTAAGGTTGGTTGGGCTGAGACAGACAGGCTGGCCCAAAGTCATTTACTCAGGCTCCTTGGTTGAATATAGACTTGAACCTAGGTCTCCCTGTTGCCAGTTCAACCTCTTAATCACTGCACCAACTTGATTCTCATTAACCAATTCATTTAGGCACTTTTTTCTCACCTCTTCCAGGTAGACCCAAAGAAGAAAATCAATTCCACAGGGAGGCTAAAACTACTTTTATTGAGTTTGGTTATAATAACAAAATTCTTGCAATTTGGATTGTGTTCTATCTCATCCTCTTCCTCCGTAATAAATTAGGGAGACATCTGCCTGAGCCACTACCAAATGTTATTTAGATATTCTGGACTTAAATGTTTCATACCTTGTCATCTTGTCAATGGAGTTTGCCTACCACTATCAAGGTCATTTTCCTTACTCTCTACATTTTTCCTATACCACATCTATTTTCCACTGTCTCATGTTAATTTATATTAAGCGCTAAAAGTAAAAAGTGCTTAGTGGAAAGAGAGATATGAATCCATGGCAATGATTATTCAGCATCTCTTCACTCACTGACCACAAGAGGGAAGCTGGATATACATAGATAATTCAGGATTTGTTTTGCTTCCCTCTTTTATCTATCTCATTCAGCCTGCTGTTTGTTTTATAGGCTTGTTAATCTGAGTTCCCTTCTTTCTGCATTTGCTCCAGAAATATATGCATGGAATGCATTTTCTTTTACTTTTCCCCAGGTAGGATGTAGCTAGCTTTGCCTATTCCTATAAAGTATTGTCTTTCAGCAACTCTCTTTTCTTTTATAGATATTAAATCTGTGCAACTAATAGAAACTTGAGTCAAGTTCCAGCTCACACAAACACACCACTCTTACAGAAAATGTACTTTGTTAGATTTATTTTTATCCAGATCTTAATAAATTTTTTGATAAGCTCATCTTTCTCTGAAAGCTTGGTTAAAATTATTGTTTTAGGTTACTATAAACTTTGAACAGTACACCATGTCAGGGCAGCAGGGAGGCAAAATGGGGGGGGGGTGAGAATATTTACCTATTTCTACTGTTTTTTCTTTCTTATGTGGCTCTAGAAATAAGAGGAAGACAAAACATTTCTGCATTGGAATGTCCAGTGAAGTCAGTGAAACCTTTAATTTGATGTTCAAAACGAAGCCAAATTAAGCAGGTTCTTCTGAATATAAAACCCAGAAATAGTAACATCCGATTCCAGGTTGATCATTTTAATTCATTGGTTTCACAGAACACTCATCGCCATAGAGTTGTGTTAATTTATACCAATTCTTCAAACAGAAAAATGCAGTTTTTTAGATTTATTTTTATATGGCACTTACCGGCTTTGTTTGCATCTTTCTTTGGCACTTTGGCTAAAAGAGAAAGATTCAAAGATTTGAGCTATGACACAGATTGAATCCAAATGATCAATATCTCTTTAAAGCCCGTATGTTCCAGAGGAGTGCAGAAGACAAAATAAGGGAGCCCTTACCCATTTCTCTTGGCTTCTCTTTCTTATGGGGTTCTAGAAAGTAAGAGGAAATCCAGAACATGATTTCAACATTTGGGTGTTTATATTAAAAGGAAAGATTCTTCCCCTGGCACAAAGACAGTGGTTTGTTCCTTCTCCTGCTGCTGTGGTCAGGAGTTATCTGCCAAGTTCAAAGTTAAAGGAAGGTGCAGCAGAGGGAAGAGGAATATGATGGGGGAAAGGAGTCACCCTTGATTGAGGGCTTCTAGTGGGGAATGGAATCAGGCAGGTAGAGGAGGATATATGGACAAGGGCAAGGGATATATAGACAGCTATGTATGAAATGGTCCTGGAATAAGCAATGTCTAGTAAAACTGTGAGGAGATTACTGTGATGGTATGTGAAAATGACCTTGAGATACAGAAGTAAGACCTCCAACCTAGTCAGTAGTCTGATAAAAGGCAGCTTAGTCTGCCAGTGGGGAAAAAGACTAGGAAGCATTTCAGAAGAGATCCTCCCTCTAAGAGACTAGGAAGGGGAAGTGATAAGTACTTTCAGTCTTGCAAGATTATTTTTAAGGGCTAATGATTCCTGATTTATTTATTTATTTAATTAGATTTCTAGACCACCCCCTCTCCCCGAAGGAACTCGGGGCAGTGTACAGGTATAAATTTAAAAAACCATACAAACAATAGTATACATAGCTAAAATTAGATTAAATAGCCCCTGTACGAATTTATAAAAATTAAAAACTTAGACCATAAAACCAATCATAAAAATTTAAAAATAAAACTGAGGTGGGGAAGCTGGAATTAGGCCAGGCCGGCTAGCTGGAACAGGTGGGTTTTGAGTTTCTGACGGAAGGAGCGGAGGTCCGTAGTCATTCTAATGTCAGGGGGAAGGTCATTCCAGAGGGTCGGGCCCATCACAGAGAAGGCCCTTCCCCGAGGCGTCGCCCGCTGGCACAGCCTAGTGGACGGCACCCGGAGGAGTCCCTCTCTATGTGAGTGAATCGGCCGAAGGGATGTATGGGGCAGGATACGATCCCGCAAATAACAGGGTCCTGTGCCATGGAGCACCTTGAAGATGATGGTCAACACCTTGAAACGCACCCAAAAAGCCACAGGCAGCCAGTGTAGCCCACGCAGGAGAGGTGTTACGTGGGAGTAGCTAAAGACTCCCGAGATTGCCCGCGCAGCCGCATTTTGAACCAGCTGCAGCCTTCGGATGCATCTCAAGGGGAGCCCCATGTAGAGAGCGTTGCAGTAGTCTAGCCGGGACGTCACAAGCACATGAGTGACTGCGAAGGGCGCTCCGGTCCAATAGGGGACGCAATTGGTGCACCAGGTGAACCTGGTGGAACGCCCCCCTGGCCATGGCTGTCACATGGTCATCCATGGACAGCCGGGCATCCAGAAGGACACCCAAATTGCGTACCCGATCCACGGGGGCCAGATGTTCGCCCCCGATGGCCAGTGATGGAATAAGCTGGTTGAACCGGGGCACCGGTAGCCACAGCCACTCAGTCTTGGATGGGTTGAGCTTGAGTCTGTTACTTCCCATCCAGATCCGTACAGCTTCCAGACACTGGGACATCACTTCGATAGCATCGTTGGGGTGGTTTGGGGTACAGATGTACAGCTGGGTGTCATCCGCGTACAGATGGCAATCTACCCCAAACCCACGAATGATCTCACCCAGCGGCTTCATATATGCATTGAACAGGAGAGGTGAGAGGACCGACCCTTGTGGCACCCCACAAGTGAGCGGCCTCGAGGTCGACCTCTGCCCCCCTGCCAATACAAATTGCGCTCGGCCAGAGAGGTAGGAGGAGAACCACAGCAGAACGGTGCCCCTCACCCCCAACCCCTCCAGTCGATGCAATAGGATACCATGGTCGATGGTATCAAAAGCCGCCGAGAGGTCTAATAGGACCAGGATGGAGGAGCAGTCCCCATGTCTGGCCCTCCAGAGATCATCCACCAATGAGACCAATGCCGTCTCCGTGCTGTGACCGGGCCGGAAACCGGACTGGCGCGGGTCCAGATAATCAGTTTCCTCCAAGTGGCGTGCAAACTGTTGTGCCACCACACTCTCTACAACCTTCACCAAAAAGCAAAGGTTGGAGACGGGACGGTAGTTGGCTAGTAAAGCTGGGTCCAGGGAAGGCTTCTTGAGGAGGGGCCTCACCACCGCCTCTTTCAGGGCGGCCAGCAGGAACCCTTCACTCAAAGAAGCGTTGACTAACTCCTGGAGCCAGCCTCATGTGACCTCCCAGGATGCCAGTACAAACCAGGAGGGACACGGGTCCAATAAACATGTGGTGGCTGCAAGTCGCCTACGCAGCCTGTCCATATCATCGGAAGCAACAGAGTCAAACTCCTCCCAGAATGGAACCTCACGACCCACCTCTGACGTCCCTTCCAGACCACTAGCAGGGACCAACTCGCTTCGAATCTGAGCGATTTTGTCCTGCAGATACTCCCCAAATTCCTCTGCTTTGCCCTGCAGAGGGGCTTCCCGCGGCCTCTGTTGAAGGAGGGAGCGTGTCACCAAACAGGGCGGCAGGGAGGTTATCAGCGGATGCAATAAGAGTGGCACAATACTGACGCTTGGCCACTCTTAACGCCACAAGGTAAGTCCGTAAATGGGCTCTCACCTGAGTTCGGTCAGATTCAGAGCGTGACGATCTCAATCTGCTCTCTAGGCGTCTCTTGTGGCGCTTCATCACCCTCAGCTCCTCGGTGAACCAAGGGGCCTGGGTGGTTCGCTGCCGCAAGAGAGGCCGCAAAGGCGCCACCCGGTCCAAGGCCCCAGCGGCCGCACTGTTCCATGCGGCCACTAGGTCCTCCAATCGGGTGTGGGTCAGGGCTACAGGAAATGGCCCGAGCTCCGTCTGGAACCTGTCAGGTTCCATCAGGCGCCTGGGGTGGAACCATCTTGGACAATCCGGTTCTGCCTCCCCGCAGTGGGGAGTAGCGGCTGGAAAGTCGAGCCGGAGAAGTGAGTGATCACACCATGACAGGGGGGTGATAGCTAAATCCCCTACTCCCAGATCACTCCTCCATTGGCCAGAGACAAAAATAAGGTCCAGTGTGTGTCCCCCCTCATGTGTGGGGCCCTGAATTATTTGGGTCAGGTCCATGGCTGTCATGGAAGCCATGAACTCCCGAGCTACTTCGGATGTCTCCCCTACCGATGGCAAGTTAAAGTCACCCATGACCAACAGTCTGGGGGTTTCAACTGCCATCTCGGCGATCACCCCAAGGAGCTCGGGCAGGGCTGCTGATGCATAGCGAGGAGCCAGGTATACAATCAGCAAGCCCAACTGCTTCCCTGGGCCCCACTTCACGCACAGGGACTCACAACCGGCTATCTGTGGCACAGTGGTCTGTCTCGGCTCAAGACCTTCCCTCACAATGACCGCTACCCCACCACCACTGCCTAGTGCCCGTGACTGATGAAATGCGCGGTAACCTGGCGGGCACATTTCCACGAGAGGGAGACCTCCCTCGTGGCCCAGCCAGGTCTCCGTAATTCCTGCCAGGTCCGGCTCCCCCTCTGACACCAAATCGTTAATGAGGGGGGCTTTGTTGACAACGGACCTGGCATTGCATAGCATCAGCCTCAGGCCCTGGCTCTGTAGGTCCTGACCACCTAGATTGCGGGGGTTGGGACATATGACCGGCCGTACCCAACGACCGTGGTCTCCCAACCGGTGATGAGATCTCTGTCTGCCCTCGCACCTGCCCCTCCCCATGACCGTTGGAATGAAAAGACCCTCTTCTGGAGTATCGCTACTCTCCCCCCCTTAATGGCTCCGCTCACTTCCTTTCTAACTGCACCCGCCGGCTTGGCACTGGTCCCTCCCTCAGCCTTGTTTACCCCTCCCCCCACCCTAGAACCCCCTAAAAACAAATCAGAAATTTAGCTAAAAACCCCCTGAGGCCACGCCTCGCCCACCTCTCTGGATTGATGTATCCCTCATCGAGGTGGGCCCTTGTAAGAGCAGAGGGGCAGACCTGCGAGAGGGGGTACTCCCGCAATAGGATTAGGTCTGCCCTTGAGTACATGGTGAGTGTACTTTACTTAGAGAACACTCCATTTTGGTTTTGGTAAACCAACTTTCCCTAAAAAGAAAGGGTAAATATTTAAGTGTGAAAATTCCAATATCTATGATTGTCTCTATGAAAGTCATTTATAACCAGTTGATATTTTCTAGTTAGATAAGATGAAGTAGCTTCAACTGGCCTCTCCAGCAAGCCAGCCATGAGAAAGAGGATATCATATGAGGATATATCTTTAACAAGCAAAAAGCCAATGATCTAAGAGGAAGGGCAAGAGATGAGCCTTAGGAAACCAAGAGTGGGCAGAAAGGCTCTCTATTATTCATCATTTAATGTTTTTTGTCAGGCTCTTTTTCAAAGCAATTCTTCATAATAATTTTGTGTTAACTGATGGGAATTGTAAATTGCTAGAACTGTTTTGATCCAGATCTTACCAGATTCTTTTATGTGAATATCCTTCATTGGAAGCTTGGCTAAAATGAAAAGTTAAAAGTACTGAGTTTTAATAAATGTGGCACAGCTGTAATATATTAATATGTTTAATCTAAGCAAAGTTGGGGCAGTAATTTAAGTTTACCTGTTTCTAATGGCTTTTCTTTCTTGTGGGGTTCTAGACAATAAAAGAAAGAGCAGAATATTATTTCTTTTGTCTTCATAGAGTTGTGATAATTGATTATATTGGAGCCATGGTGGTGCAGTGGTTAGAATGCAGTACTGCAGGCTAATTCTGCTGGCTGCCAGCAGCTGACTGCTGGCTGCCAGCAGTTCGGCAGTCTGATTCTCACCAGTTCAAGGTTGACTCAGCCTTCCATCCTTCCAAGGTCGGTAAAATGAGGAGTCAGATTGTTGGGGGCAATATGCTGACTCTGTAAGTCGCTTAGAGAGGGCTGTAAAGCACTGTGATCCTATTAAGGGTCACTGTTTCACTATGAAGGCTAAGTGCTATTATAACAATTCTTCAAACAGAAAGATGCAATTTTCTAGATTTATTTTTACATGGCACTTACCAGTTTTGTTTATAAGCACATCTTTCTTTGGCAGTTTGGCTAAAAGAAAAAGATTCAAACATTTTGAATATGACATAGATTGAACACAAATGACCAACATCCCTTTAATGCCCATATGTTCATGGGAAGTATAGACAGGGGTGGAATTCTACTGGTTCGGATCGGTTTGGGTGAACTGGTAGCTCCGACGATGACCTGGGTCTGCCCACCCACCCCTGCTCTATCCTGTCCTGCTTTCCTGCTTTCTAGCTCATATCAATCATGTGGCACAGCTGATTCCCCCACCCCAAGCTGTTTTACTTACCATTGCTGACTTGGAAGGTAAGCAGCTGAACTTCCAAATGCTCCATTTTCAGCACTGCGCATATGCACAAACCACACATGCGTGCAAAGCGTGCACTCACCAAACCAGCAGCATCCCACCACTGAGCATAGAAGACAAAATAAGAGAGCTCTTACCCATTTCTCTTGGCTTTTCTTTCTTGTGGGGCTCTAGAAAGTAAGAGGAAAACCAGAACATGATGTCATATTTCGGTGTTCATACTAAAAGGAAAAGTTATTCCCCTGGCACAAAGACAGTGGTTGGTTGGTTTGTTCCTCATCCTGCAGGTTGAATAAGGAACAGCCTGCAGGGTAAGGTCAAGGGTTGCAGCAATGCTCTCTGCCAAGTTCAAAGTTAAAGGAAAGGGCAACAGAGGGAAGAGGAACATGATGGGGGAAAGGAGTCATCCTTGGTTGTAAGCTTCTAATGGGGAATGGAATCAGGCAGGCAGAGGAAAGCCGAGGAGGACTACTACATGAATAAGAACAGAGGACAGAGGGTAGAGGCAGCTATATATGAAATGGTCCTGGAATAAACAATGTCTGGTAAAGCTGTGAGGAGATTACTGTACTATAATGGTACGTGGAAGTGACCTTGGGAGACAGAAACAACCTTGTCAGTGTTCTGATAAAAGACAGCTTAGTCTGCCAGTGGGGGAGAAGTCTTGGTAGCATTTTAGAAGGAACGCCCCCTCTAAAGGATTAAAAAAGGAGGAAAGAAATACTTTCAGTTTTGCAAGATTCTATTTAAGGACTAATGATTATTGATGGGAATACTCAGTTTTGGTTTAAAGTATTGGGTAGACCAACTCTCCCAAAAAACAAAGGATAAACTTTAAATGTGAAAGTTCCAATATCTGTGATTGTCAAAATTAAATTAACCATGGAGGGAATCTATAACCAATTGATATTGTCCTTCTATAGGTTTAGAGCTATAAGTTTAGGTTTAGAATGCGGGCAACACTAAAAGCAAAACATTATACACATGGAGGAAGTCTTTTTCTGTTCTCTCATAGATAATAGATTTTCTAGTTGGATAAGCTGGAGTAGCTTCAACCGGCCTCTAAAGCAAGTCAGCCCTGAGAAGATATACATGAGAATATATCTTCAACAACTGATAAGGAAAGGATCTAGGAAGCAGGGCAAGAGATGAGTCCTAGGAAAACAAGAGTGGGCACAAGACACTCTGTTATTGATCATTATTTGGTTTTTTTCCCTCAGTCTCTTTTTCAACACAACTCCTCATAATAATTTTGTGTTAACTGATGGGAAGTAGATCTCTTTTGATCCAGATCTTACCAGATTCTTTTACATGGATATCCTTCATTGGTAACTTGGCTAAAATGAAAAGTTAAAAGTACTGAGTTTTAATAAATGTTGCACAGATGTGATATATTAATATCATTCACCTAAGCAAAGGTGGGGCAGTAATTCATGTTTACCTGTTTCTAATGGCTTTTCTTTCCTGTGGGGTTCTAGACGATAAGAGAAACATAAAAACATTATTTCCCTCATCTTCATAAAGTTGTATTAACTTATAACAATTTTTCAAACAAAAAGGTGCAATTTTCTCGATTTATTTTTACACGTCACTTACCAGTTTTGTTTAAGTGCACATCTTTCTTTGGCAGTTTGGCTAAATGAAAAAAAACATTTTGAATATGACATAGATTGAATCCACTGATCAAAATCTCTTTAATGCCCATATGTTCCAGGGAAGCACAGAGGATCTTACGAAATAAGAGAGCTCTTACCCATTTCTCTTGGCTTTTCTTTTTTGTGGGGGTCTAGAAAATAAGAGGAAAACCAGAACATGATATCAACATTGGGATCTTCATACTAAAGAGCCCCTCCCTCTGGCAGCAAGCTATCCCTGAGAAAGAGGATCCCATACAAGGATATATCTTCAACAAGTGATCAGCAAATGATCTAGGAATCGGGGCAAGAGAAGAACCAACAGTGGGCAGAAGGCACTCTATTATTCATCATTATTTTAATTTTTTTTTTTTTTTGCACAGTCTCTTTTTCAAGTCAGTTCAACATAATTTTGTGTTAACTGATGGGAAATGTAAATTGCTGGATCCATTTTGATCCAGATCTTACCAGATTCCTTTATATGGATATCCTTCATCGGTAGCCTGGCTGAAATGAAAAGTTAAAAATATGAGTTTTAATAAATGTTGCACAGTTGTACTATATTATATAAGTTTCCCACAAATAAAGATGGGGCAGTAATTCATGTTTACCTGTTTCTAATGGCTTTTCCATCTTGTGGGATTCTAGAAAATAAGAGAAAGACCAGAATATTATTTCTCTCATCTTCATAGAGTTGAATTAACCTATAACTATTTTTCAAATGCAAAGATGCTTATTTTCTACATTTATTTTTACGTGGCACTTACCCGTTTTGTTTACATGCACATCTTTCCTTGGCACTTTGGCCAAAAGAAAAGGATTCAAAGATTTGGGCTATGACATAGATTGAATCTAAATAATCAACATCCCTTTAAAGCCCATATGTTCCAGAGAAGTGCAGAGACAAAATAAGAGAGCTCTTACCCATTTCTCTTGGCTTCTCTTTCTTGTGGGGCTCTAGAAAGTAAGAGGAAAACCAGAACATGATTTCAACATTTGGGCCTTCATACTAAAGGGACCCTCCCTCTAAAAGACTAGAAAGAGGAGGGGAGAAATATTTTCAGTCTCACAAGATTCTATTTAAAGGCTAGTGATTACTGATGGGAGCACTACAACTTAGAAAACATTATAGGGTCTCCTTCCTGACCAGAGGGCTGGACAAGAAGACCTCCAAGATCCCTTTCAGTTGTATTCAATTTTTTCAGTCTAACACTCATTTTTGATTTCGGTATTGGGTAGACTAACTCTGCCTGAAAAGAAATGATAAACTTTAAGTGTGAAAGTTCCAATATCTCTGATTGTCAAAATTAAATTAACTATGGACAGCATTTATAACCAACTGATATGATCCTCCCATAGGTGTTAAAGCCCAGAATTCTGGCAACACTCCAGGCAACACAGAACAGACATGGAGGAGGTCTGTCTCTGTACTTTCAAAGAAAATACAATTTTCTAGTTGGATAAGCTGGAGTAGCTTCAATCATCCTCTCCAGCAAGCGAGCCCGGAGAAAGAGGATCTCATACAAGGATATACTGGTATCATCAATAAGTGATGAGCAAATGATCTAGAAAGCAGGACAAGGATGAGTCCTAGAAAACCAAGAGTGGGCAGAAGGCACTCTATTATTATTATTATTATTATTATTATTATTATTATTATTATTATTATTATTATTATTATTATTATTATTATTATTATTATTATTATTTTCACAGTCTCTTTTTCAAGTCAACTCATCATCATAATTTTGTGTTAACTGATGGGTAAGTGTAAATTGCTGGATCCATTTTGATCCAGATCTTACCAGATTCTTTTACATGGATGTCCTTCATCGGTAGTTTGGCTAAAATGAAAAGTTAAAAGTACTGAGCTTTCATAAAAGTTGCACAGTTGTAATATATTAATATATTTTGCATAAGCAAACATGGGGAAGTAATTCATGTTTACCTGTTTCTAATGGCTTCTCTTTCTTGTGGGGTTCTAGACAATAAGAGAAAGACTAAAACATTATTTATCTCATCTTCATAGAGTTGTGTTGACCTTATAACAATTTTTCAAATGGAAATGTGCAATTTTCTACATTTATTTTTACATGGCACTTACCAGTTTTGTTTTCATGCACATCTTTCTTTGTCACTTTGACTAAAAGAAAACACAAACAAACATTTGGGCTATGACATAGATTGAATCAAAATAATCAATATCCCTTTAATGCCCATATGTTCCAGAGAAGAGCAGAAGACAAAATAAGAGAGCTCTTACCCATTTCTCTTGGCTTCTCTTTCTTGTGGGGTTCTAGAAAGTAAGAGGAAAACCATGATATCAACATTTAAGTGGGACCCTCCCTCTAAAACACTAGAAAGATGAGGGGAGAAATACAAGGCAATATCAGCAATTCCCCATATTCAATCAGACTGGCATTTCTTTGGCGTTTAATAAAGTGTGCCTGGCACAGAGACAGGCCACATAGGGGATATTGTGGTCAAAACTCCCTGCCTGGCAACAACTGAGACCTCACCTAAACCATCCACCAGATCCACAGAGTAAACCATAAGCTCCCTCAGAACTCCATACAGTTCATCAGTCATCTGGGGAGGGCCAATAGAATAGGCCATCTCTTCCCATGGGAGAGGGCAATGAAGGGAATCAAAACATTTGGTGTTGATATTTTTTTAGCAATTAGTCACTTCTCTTGGAACTCTCATTTCTGTCGCTTTTTATTAATTTTCAAAGTGGAAAATGGGATTTTCTGGAATTATTTTTACTTAGATCTTACCAGGTTTTTTTGAATGCACAGCCTTCTTTAGCAGCTTGGCTAAAAGGAAATATTTAAGAATATTGATTAGTATAAATATTGAACGTGGATCATTAATATACGTACCACATCTTTCATATAGCAAAAGTGGGGAAATTAGACCATACCTACCTAGATCTATTGGTTTTTCTTTCTTGTCTGCTTCTAGAAAGTAAGAGGAAGATTTGAACATGATTTCTGCATTTAGTTGGTCAAAATAAACAATTGGTGACTCCATGATTAACAGAAAAAGTGTTAGAGTGAGGACACTTAAATATAGAATTTTTTAATTCCCCAATTAATCCTATTGGACAGAATGCAGCCTCCTATCTACATTTTTAAAAATAATTTTATTGCTTTTAAAACAACAACAGAAAAAAGCAAAAGGAACAAAAGGATACATACATTATCAAAACAATGCATAAGAAGTGCTTAAAAATAAGTGAAAAAGTACAACAGAAAAAATAGGATACAGAGTATAATAAGTTGTTAGAACAATAAACAGATACAGTTCTATATATAATCTAATACAAACATTATTAAGGTATATATATTTCTAATACATTTATATGACTTTCATCCTTTTTTTAATCTACAATACTTTGCAAAACTGAGTCATGTTTTCTTATATTTATCCACACAAAGTATACATTCTATAGGCAATCCACTCATAGGTAGAAACTGTAATCAGACTTTCAATCCAGCAAAGCCACACATTTATCTTTTCAATGTTGCATTATCAGTCTTTTAGCTACAATAAAGGCACGGAGAATCCATGTCGTTCAGTTGTCAAATTCCATGTACTAGGTATGTAATTTAAGATATTATCCTCAGAAAATCTCCGCTTTTGTTGCACAGTTAACATTTATGTAGTCCATTATTTTGTCTCAAAATTTAATGCTTTTAAAGAAGCATTGCCATTACTGCATCCCAACAAAATGCTGTCCTACACAATTCTTTTTTATACAAACGTAATGGAGCCCAATAAATTCTAAATATTATTTTTGGTTTTATAAGTAAATTGAGATCTATTGATATTCTTGGTATAGATCTTAAGTCTCATTGTCTAGGCAATACAGGAACCTCTAATTCTTTATTCCATTAATCGTTTACATTTTTCATATTGAATTGATTTATTGATAATATCTGTTGAAATGAATAGTTGGTTTCTTTGTTTTAAAAGATTTAACTAGTTGTTCTCATATCTCAGGTGTCTCAGAAAGTGAAAACGCTGCTAATTCAAACAATGTTGTTAACAATTATTGTAGCTGTAAATATTGCCATTGAGTTACATCTAATAAATGATATTTGTCCCTTAGCATATCATATGTTAAACATTTGCCAGCATCATCTACCAATTGATCCAAAGTCAATATTCCCATTTTCATCCAATTTTTCCATATCAACATTTCCCCCAGCTTTTTAATATTGGATTTCCCCATTAAGTCAATTTAGCATGGTTGACAAAAGATTGAAACATCTCCTATCAATGTGATATTCTAGTTCAAAACTTTTCATATAGAACGCTCACTTCTGTAGTCTTTGATTAATTTTCAAGGTAGAAAGTTGAATGTCCCAGATTTTTCCCCCCTTAGCCTTACCAGTTTTGTTTGCATAAACAGCCTTCTTTGGCAGCTTGGCTGAAATGAAAAGATTTAACTATATTGATTATCACACATGTTGAATATTTAGACTTAAAACAACTTTTAGGTAAGTAAATGAAGGAAAATAAGAGCATGCTTACCTATTTCTATTGACTTTTCTTTCTTGGCTGGTTCTAGAAAATAAGAAGAAGGTTTGAACTTGATTTCTGCATTTGGGTATTCAAAATAAACAGTGAATGATTCCATATTTAACAAAGAAGGAAATAATAAATTGAAGGCACTTAGAGACAGAATGATTTCATTCCTCAATTAAAATTAAGGCAGAATTCAGGAGACTCCTCTGACTACATAACTCACATATTCATTTTGTTGATTTTAAAAAAACAACTTAAGGTTTATATGACCAGAAAATGATTTTAAATGCATTTAAATGTTCAAACTAAACAGTCTATAATTTAATACTTAACAAAGAAGCAAATGACAGATTGAGGTCACTTGAATTCCATAAACAAAACTAATCTGGGATTGAATAGATTCTGGATTCAATTGGCAGAATGCACTCTTATTATCTATTCTTTTTTGTTTCTGTGGTTTTCTTCTTAAGGCTTATATATCTTCTGATTTGAAAATAAATTGTGCTTATTTCTATTCCTTCTTCCAGTAATCTGGCTTCAATACCAAGATCCAATGTGAGGACATCTCCTCAAGAAAAGGCAAGCATGTTGGAGCCAAAGCTATAGGGCTGTGTGAATGAGGCCTAGTAATTTATTATGCAAATGTTTGGCTTTATTTCATTAGGTAATCACATCTGTAACATCCATTTCCAAAATCTTCTGTTAATTTACACTAAGTATGCAAAGGGAACAGTACCATTTCTGAGATATGTTTTTTACCCCAGTCTTACCAGTTTTCTTTACATGCACGTGTTTCTTTGGCACTTTGGCTAAAAGAAGAAGATATAAGGATTTCAGTTATTCTACAATTTGAACATGTATAATCCTTATCCATGTCCAATATCATGTTTTGGGGTTGTAAAAGAAAGAAAATATTAACATACTAACCTATTTCTATTGGCTTTTCTTTTTTATGTGTTTCTAGGATATAAGAAGAAGAAAAGGACATGATTTCTCCATCAGAGCCTACAAGGGTATGCTTATTCCATATATTACATATCATTAGTGAAATGAGAAACCAAGATCCCAGTTAATTATTCTTGTGATTTCATAATTAAAACAAAGAAGGGATTAAGTGGCTCTTATTTTCTTCCACTTATTTATTTTTGTTATTGCTGCATATTCTCCAAATTTAAGTAGCCAATCAAATATCAACAGAATTGTTTATTTCTTCCAATTCTGTGGAAAATTTATCCTCATTGCCATGAAGCAAAGTAAATTGTGGTTTTGTTCTTCAAAATTTATATTAAATGAGAAACCCATGCTTGTCATGGGTAACAGAATGAATAAAATTCTTGATTAGTAGAATGTTAATATTACTATTTATGAGACACAAAGGAGGATAAACATTTAAATGGACAAATTATCAAACAAAGTTTGGTAGAAGCATGGAATTCTCTAAGGAAAATAATAAGCCCATTAGATACACTTGTCAGTGTGTCCTTTAAGTGCCTTTCATATGGGAGATAATTACAATAAGAAAAATGTAATTACATAAGCAGGCATAGTTCATTCAGACTCAGTGAATGGATTGAAGACATAGCAAGAATTATTCAGTGAAGATCAGAATATGGATGATTTTGAGGCAGTGGATCGGGGACCTTAGGAATTAGTCCTAAGTAACTCATAGGAAGAAGATTTAGTCTATTTTTCCATGTCATTTTATTTCATTACTCAATGTCTTCTATGGCATGTTGACATCAACAACCTTGTATGAATTAATACAAAGTATTCAAAATAGAAAGTGTAATTTTTTTGGGGGGGGGGGGGATATCTAGGTCTTACCAGATTCTTTCACATGTGCAGCCTTCTTTGGCTTGTCTGCTAAAATAAAAGGGTAAAAGAATAATGTTAAATTTTCAATGGCACTCTATATCAATATGTTTCTGGAAAGGCAGAGGTGAGAAAAATGGGGAGTAGTTTCCTATTTCTATCAGCTTTTCTTATTGTATGGTTCTGGAAAGCAAGAGGAAAACAATAAGGTGACCAACTTTTTTACAATGAAAAGGAGGACAAAACATGTTCTATTGTCCAAAATGCTAAGGTGACCAACTTTTTTACAATGAAAAGGAGGACAAATAAATTGGAAAAAATATATCGTAAATAAAAGAAATATTTTATTCATTGCAACAATAATACACTAAAATATGATATATGCATAATGAAAACATTTGCAACGTTTTATATTGTAATTATGCTTACATGCCTGTTAATTATTATTTAAATGAGTACTTTTCCATTGAATTAATATTTTTTGTCAATGTATCATCTTCTAACAATATATTGGAAATATCTGAACAAGAAATATCCTTCATATTGAATTTTACGGCAAGTGCTTCAGCTAGAGTATCAACATTCAATCTTGATTTCTCACTTGTCAAAAAATCATTGGCAATTGAAAAAAACTCTTTCAACTGCTGCATTAGTTCCAGGGCAGCACAACATAAATTGAACAAGTATAAATAAATTTTCACATGGAATATGTTCATTTTTGAAATGGCTGAAAATATCCACCCATCTTTTATCAATTTCAACATGTTGATTTTCCCATTGTATTAATTTTTCAGAATTTAAATATATATTCAGTCTTCTAATTTCTTCAAAGAGACAATTGTTGTCTATTTTAATGTCTAGCATTTCTTTAGATAAAAATTCAACACAAGATTCAATATCTGTTCAATATACTTGCGATGAAGTAAAAGAAAACACCATTAAAAACTGTTTAATAAAATATGTCACATAATGTGCAACAGATTAGCCTTCAAATATTGAAAAGGAGGACATGTAGGAGGACACTTTTCGAGGGAGGACAGAACTTACAAAAGAAGGACTGTCCTCCCTAAAGGAGGACGGTTGGTCACCTTAAAAACAAGGACATTGTTTCTGCCCTACAGAGTATTTAGTAAGCAGTGTAGTGTTTCTACATTAAACAGAAAATGACTGTGAGCTTGTAGACAGTGAGCTTACTCATTCCCCAATTAAGACTTTGAAAGGGCAGTTAGTTTGTTTTATTCCAAGAGAGAAGAAGTAAGGACATGTTTTGCTTTTTTGTAAGTTTACAGTGCTCATAGAGAACCAAGGATGAATCAGAACTTAGCTTTGCAGCAATGACAGCTAACTATTGTTTCTATGCCAGCAAACAAGAAATGTCTTGTCCAACCCACTCACTTACTTACAAGAACCTCTTCTCTCCCCACAGAAAAAAATAAAAATGAAATAAAAACCTATTGCCCATAGAGGCAAATCATCTATAGAGAGATATAAAGGTCCTTCTCTTGTCTCTAAACAGACAAGTCATGTGCAAGAAAACCAAGCTAATAAATTAGTGTTTATTTGCTTATTTAAAAGATGTATATAGTCACTCATTTTAAGTAACTCTGGGCAGCTCACAACAGCCAATTAATATTAAATTATTATGCATGTCAGAATATTCTAAAATGGGAGAAATGACTGATCGGTGTTTCAAGAGATCATGTAGGGAGCAAAATACCATTATAAATGTTCTACCGTTTAACCATATATGGCAAAATCATGCATTGAATCAATGAGAAATGTACACATGGAGCTATGTTTCTAACTTCTGTAATGACACCAATATTGATATCTGATATACAGTGGTGGGTTCAGGATCCCATTCCAACTGTTATGGTTGGAACGGGCCCGGCATCGCTCACATGGACGCGCATGCATGCATTGTAGCTGCCCGTGATGCTTCCGCAAGCCTCCGCAATGGTCCAGCTGCACGTTGCAGCTTCGCCCAGGCGCTGTATGCACCATGCACGTGTGCGGAAGCGCTGACGGCTTTGAAGGACAGGTAAGGGCCCTCCGGAGCACCGTACTGGAACGGGGCGTACCACCTGTAACCCACCACTGCTGATATAGATCCAATGATCATTGCTGGATAAATTTTTCTATTACCTGCTAGTTTCCTTCATTCATTAGGCACAGAATTATTTTTTCATAACAACTTGGTTTTAGAAATGGGATCAGAAACAATGATTGGTAAGTAGCTGGGGAAACAGGATCTGGCACCCCGGCATTAAGCCCTTAGCAATTGCATCAGTGGGTTGCTTAATCCAATTTAGTGTTGCATCTGCCCTGTCAAAAAATCGCCTAGGCTATGAAATCCTTAGTTTTATTCTATCAGACTATAGACAGAAAAATAATATTTGCCCCTATAAATAATGTCTCAATGCACATTGAAGCCTTGCTACTATTGCAACACAGCTTAGAACTCAATTCAACGTTATATTATGATCATATGATTAAGTTTTTTGATTAACATTATAAATAATATATTAATAATATGCATGTGATAGAATGGACTAAACATTTTATTATATTTAATTGTTGCTGTATTAATTAACATTTTCTCCATGATTTACTCCAGGGGTGTCCAAACTTGGGAACTTTAAGACTTGTGGACTTCAACTCCCAGAATTCCCCAGCCAGCTGGCTGGGGAATTCTGGGACTTGAAGTCCACAAGTCTTAAAGTTCCCAAGTTTGGACACCCCTGATTTACTCTAAGCATAATTGGATATAATGGAGGTTATCTGATATTATTGCCTGACATCTACTTCACACCGTTATTCATGGGGCAGAATGCTCCCATCTCTTTTCCAGTAGAACTAAGGGGGAAATGAGGCGAATGGTTATATCTCTCTTTTAACAAACTTCTTGTGACTAAACAGGCTATGTTTTGCCTCATTTCCTGAAGCATGGGCTGTGGAATCTACATAATTTCCAAATCACAAATTGCGTATCCAACATCCTCTGACGCTACTTGAAAAGGCAGTGGGGTGTCATAACAGAAGGAGTATAGAGATCACTCATACTGATGATGGCTCAGGAAGGGAAGGGATGCTGGCAGAAGAGGGTGGGACAAGCCCATCTGCTACTTGTGGAATATTTAGAAGATCAACTCCCCAAATCTCAAACAGGTGGTGAGACAATCAGGAAGGCATCAAGCCTTCTTTGTAAAAGACCTAGGCTTGCTATCAACTGACAGCAAGGCAACTTGTGAAAAGATTTTCTAAAGCACAGCATTGTCTCTAGAGTAGCTTTGCTAGAAACTGACAGAATAAACATATTTTGTTTCCTTTAAAGAAAAAATGTTGTCAAGACTATGAAATCACACATTGTTTCAAATCTCATCTGTGTTACTTCTATATTAAGAAGTTTTCTCATCAGCCTGCAGATTTCTTCCTGTAGCTGGCTTGCTCCCCCTGCCTGATTCATTCAGAAGTCTCAATATCATTGAATCAATTTTACTATATACTTAGTATTGCAGTTGTAAAGTTTGAAACTTGTAATCACAAGAGATGATTATTTCAATTGATTTGTTTGCGCAAATGGCTAATTCTCATAAGTAAAACTATAGTAGAAGAAGAGTATTTTGAGGTAAGAATTAAGAAAGCAAGTTTGAGATTATATCTGAGCAGTTACAGCAAAATTTTCAAGTATGTTAGTGATCCAAATATGAAATGGTGCGCCAGCATAACCCTTTCCCCTTGCCTTTTGCTTTTTTAGAAACAACTATATTAGAAGTACTATAAAAAGACATTTAATGGACTTTAGTTGTCATATAAATAGTGATGTCCAGAGACTCCAGGCTCATCCAAACCATTTATAGTGTCAACACATTCTGAAAATTGTGTTTGATGCATGTGTGTGGAATCTAGCAAATGGAAAGAATTAAAGTCTATTTATAGCTATTGTAAAGAAGATCGGAAGTTACTTCTTTATAATCTTTATTTTCCTTTGCTTCCTTTTTTCCTTTTCTATTTTTTCACTATTTTTTAATTTATTATCTTTATTTTCTTTTATGGCTTTTACTTCGTTAAGCATTTCTTCAATAAAAATTATAGTATACACTATACTACAAAAGTATACTACCTATATTTTCCCCATATTTTTTTACTCTGTTAATAAGCAAATAAACATGCAACACACTATACAGAAACGTTTTAATCAATGTGTAACTGAACTTTTATTGTTTATATTGTGCATTATAGTTATTTTAGTTTAAATATACACTATGATTTTAATATTTTGTAAGTCCTCCTGAGAAACTCAATTTTGACGGGGGTATGTTTATCCAATTTCAAAGAAAATACATAAATGGGATTTTAATGATAAAATATACAAATATGTGAAAGTCAGCCTAACTAATTCTGTAGGAACTGCTTCTGAATAAACATTTCTGCATCTGAACTGCAAACATTTTATTGTGCAGAATTTTTATTTCCCCATGGGAAATTTATTGAAATTTATTTCAGTCAAACTTAAATCCAAGTTTCCTCCTACTGCCAGATTTTTTATGATCACTCTGACTTTTGAATTCATGCTGGAATTCACCTAAACATTAATCCTTTCACATTTGAAGCTGTTCAGTCATTCATATATTTTACTATATAGTTTCAACAAAAGCTCTGTGTTTTAGTAAAATATTTTTTCAGACAACACATTATTTTTAGAATAATTCAGCCCCATAAGCATTTTCAGCAATTGTTGCAATATTGACATAAACAATTTGTAAAAAAATCAAAATATTTTTCTGATGAATATTACAAGTTTGTTTCAGCAGATGGCAGTATGTAGCTTACTTTTCAGAGAAACAAGCAAAACTGGGCTTGGTTATTACTTGAATATTTCAGGGAGCTGGGCAAACTGGGATGTTAAAAATATCTGCAAAAAAAGTGGGTTTGTTTTTAAGAATGAGCAATTACTTTATAATGTCATTTTTGTTAGTGGATGTCATCATTCTGCAGAGCAATGAATGTACTCTCATGAATGCCTTTTAATGTAGATATTCTTTACAAAGGAATGATGCTATTTAAAATGGATAAATGAGGATTTAGACATTGTGAAGAGGATATTTGAAGTCATCTGCAATGAACTGAGTCACTGTAATTGGAGGAACAATTTACAAAATCATTTTCTTGTGGGACTATTTGAATAATCTGTTGCCTTAGGATAACTATATTATACCTTCAGCATCTGTTTCTTCCTTTCACTTACTCTATACAGATTTTTTTAAAGGATAAGATTTTCCTTTAATTGGGGTCATCTATTTGATGCCCAGACTTGTGGGGCACAGAATCAAACCAAAAACTATTGAAGAAAATTATTCTCTTTTTTTTACTTTCCGTCATGTCCCTCCTCTTTTCTAAAAAAAGTGGCTAAAGAAGGACACTGATTTACAGAAGCTTATTCATGCCTCTAGATTCAACTTTAGAAATAATTTTTATCATAGTGAAGCATTCAGAGTAGAAATACCAAATGTCTTATTATAGTAGAAAATTTGTAACCAGGTAATCCAAGTTGTTGGGTTTTCCACAAAAACAGGTAAAGAATGACTATATAACATTAAATATGGGATGATCTTCTGAAAAAAGGAACAAACCTGAGGTAAGCCAGTAAAAATATTTTTTGCTTCAACTCCCCCCCGCCCCCCCCCCAATGTATTCCTTTTCAGGAAGGCTTTCATCTATGTCTATATTTGCAAACATGGCCAAGTATTTTACAGAAATGCAGTGAATATCCACTGAGCTTGCCTTCCAGTGGCCCTTGTTTCAAGAAATTTCACCCCCAGCAATTAGATACTGATCATCTTCTGTGAAGAAAAGCTTTCCTTCTGAGATTTGCAAGGTTCGCTCCTCGTGGCTAAGCCACAGAGCAGTGTAGTGTGCTTAGTTTTGAGTTAACACAATGAGTGAATCCAATTATTGTGGCTTGTAAATGATTATGTATGGTTTTGTCAAATTGGCAGAGAACCCACTACATTGTTTTTATTTTCAGAGAACAAAAAGAGTTCCTACTCATCTGAACCAACAGATGGCACTCTGGGGCAATGAAATAAAAGAATAATAATAAAAAAAAAGAAATGCATGCTGCCCAAAACGATGATTAAATAATCCTGAAAACAAAGCAAGAGAAAATAATTGAATTATTTACCTGTTGTTGCCACTTTTACAGAAACTGGCTGGGGGGATGTAGAAGTTTTTGCTGGCTCTTGAAACGAGAAAAAATTAAAGCAATCATAACAGGGCATGCCATAACAAAATAAATAAATAAGATGGGGAAACAAATAGGAAAAAAAATATTGCCCTTAGTACCCTTCTCATAAGGAAAAAAGAGAAGATAATTAAAATAAGTTGTTTTTTGGAATGCTATTAAGTCAAAAACAGAGGGAGAATTTGAAATCAAGTGATAATTACTAATATTAACAAATGTAGATTTTTGTATTATACAACTCAGCATCACAATTTAATAGTCATTTCACAAACCACACTTGATTTGCATAAGAAGGCATAGCTGGAATAACATTCTCCCTGAAGGTAACTAACGTCTCTAGATCTGTGCTCTCCTCCTCCAAAGTAAAACAAAACAGGTTATTGCCACAGCTCAGTGACACTAGCTCAGTGATACATTGTACGCGTGCAAACAATGAACAATCTGGATTGTGTTTGACCCATCTTTTATGATAAATGGGAATACCCATCCCCACTTCAGGTCAACGGGGCTACGTGTGATTAGAGTCAGATCACAGTCTGTCTCTGTGCAAAACATGCCTGTTTGACAAGAAAATAATCAGACACTCCTGATGCAGAAGATAAGTGCTACTCAGAAGAGAATATTGAACTATGATTGTTTATGTCAGGGGCATGATGGACTGCGGCATCCATTTTCCTAGGGAGGAAAATGCCATGCTGAAGGATCAGAATTGTCCATCAAAACTGTACGTTTCAGCACCTGCTACCCAAATTGAAAACAGCATCAACAAGAAAGAGCAGTCATATTTGTATTTTATCTTTCCTGTGATGACCTTTTGCTGGGGGGGGGGGTTCTTAAGTATTCATATATATATTTCCTGCTTTTGATGATCCAAAGTCTTCCCTTTATTCATGCATCTACTTCCCGGGAACTTAATGCCACAATTGGAATACTTACACCTGTGGAAGAGCATGATTCCCTCTGATCCCCAAATGAGAAACGTGTGATACTGAGTTGTATTTGGGCTTTAGAGGTGCTATAGAAGCACAGTGAGAATAACATAACTGCAATATGCTGGAAAAGATCTGAAACGAGTAGCCCTCCTTTCAGATGTATTTGCCTTTTTTCTTTCTTCCGTAAGTACCTGGATCCCTTCTGCAATTCAGCAGAAGAACACAGGGGGATCCTCGATTTACAACCATTTGTTTAGGGACTGTTCAATGTTACAGTGGCACTGAAAAAGGGTTACTTATGACCAGTCCTCACACTTTTCATTGCATCATCCCTGTAGCCATGTGATAATTTGAACACTTGACAATTGGCATGTATTTATGGCTGTCCAGCATCTTGGGATCGTGGGATCACTATTTGTGACCTTCCCAGCTGGCTTTGCACAAGTAAAGCCAATGATGGAAGCCAGATTAATGCTTAATGACTGTGATTCTCTTAACCATAGTTTTAAAAAAGGTTGTGAAATGGGATGAAACTCACCTAACAGCTGCCTCGTTTAGGATGGAAATTATGGAAATTATGACCCAGTTGTAGTCATAGGTCCAAGGACTTCCTACACACAGCGGAAAGCTCTTCAGCTTTCATTTTAAGGTGGCATGGGCAATTTTAGGCCACATTTTACCTGGCTAAATAATGCAGGATTCTTTGTTTCCTGCATCACTTTCCCAGAAACAGAAACAATAATGATGAGTTCCATTTTTCCTGCCAGAAACTTGTATTCATTATTCAAGGACTAAGAGTCTTCAGATCTTATTATATAGGAACCAGATTCATGAACTCTTCTATCTAACTCATGGCCACTGAGAAATACTCAGCTGAGATCACAGTTGACATTTCAATCCCTATCTGCTTTTTCAAGATGTAATTTAAAAAAAGAAAAAGAAAATGGAGAAGGGAAGAAATAACTGTCAGTCACAAATGGGAATGGAAAACTGAAAATGCAGTGTGAATTGATTCAGAATAGAAGAAACTGCTAAGTCTAAACATGTCAGTTTAAAATTATAAATGGTGTCATTCTATCCATATTTGCATTTTCATACAATTTTACAGCACAGTTCTCTGCAGATCTACCCAGATGTAAATCCTATTGAGTACAAGACACCTTTCACCCAAAAAAAGAATGTATAAAATGATATACTTCAATACGCATAATTGGATGTATCAAAGCAAAAACTAATAAGGGTGAAATAAAATAAACAAGGGTAAGAGCATAATTAGAAAAATAAGACTCACTTTTCAGGTCTTTGATGGAAACGACTTCTTTTGTGTCTGTAAGAATACATTATAAAATTGTACTGTTACTTATTAGCAGTTAGCACTGCTAAAGGCTTTCACATATGCACCACAAGCTAACCATTTATTTCATCATCACAAAAGATAAAAATATATTTCTCAAGCTGCACCCTAAGCTTTCTAAATGATGGGTGTTCTAATTTGAATGCCAGAATGCAACCCTGGGATATGAAATAATTTTAAATAAAATAATAATTTATTTACCCTTGCTTTATTATTTTTATAAATAACCCAAGGCATTGAATATACCTAATGCTCTTTCTTCCTCATATTGTCATGTGAGGTGGGTTGTCCTGAGGGAGATGTACTGGCCCAAGGTCACCTAGCCAATGGTGGGATTCAATTTTTTTTACTACTGGTTCTGTGGGCGTGGCTTGGTGGGCATGGCAGGGGAAGGATACTCTAAAATCTCCATTCCCATGCCGCTTCAGGGGAAGGATACTGTAAAATCCCCATTCACTCCCCACTCCTGGGGAAGGTTATTGCAAAATCCCCATTTCCTTCCAATCAGCTGGGACTTGGGAGGCAGAGAATGGATGGGGCGGGGCCAGTCAGAGGTGGCATTTACCGGTTTTCCAAACTACTGAAACATTTCGCTACCAATTCTCCAGAACTGGTCAGAACCTGCTGAATACCACCTCTGCACCTAGCCAGCTTTCATGCCTAGAACTCACAGTCTCCTGGTTTCTAGCTTGATGACTTGACCACTAGATCAAACTGACTTTCGCTAAAAACTTTACTTTGAAGTATTTGCATTTTTGCCCTTCTGCGGTAACTAGAATAAAAGGCAATGAGAGCTATTTCAGACAAAACACCTTCTAGCATTTTTCAAGGCCAGCTTCCATTTATATGTGTATTATCCCACCAAACTGCTCTGATTTCTGCTCTTTAGGACTCATGTGCCATTTTTGTAAGACCCTTTTCTTTCCTCTGAGGTCATAAAAAGCCTAGAAGTTTCCAGAAGAACCTCGTGCATTATTGGGTATATGTACATTGTCCTTTGCTCTGGAAAAAACAGTTTGTGGGTTAATCTTCCGCCTCTATCAGCCTCTTTTCCAGGAATTGCTTCAAACCCTGCTAATTACCACACCGAGATGAAATTAATCATAAAGCTGTTTTCGGTCATGGAGGTCTATTGAAGCATTCATAAATGCTTTATGGTTGCCAGATATGGAAATTTTAAAAACTGTCGCTTGTAGTTGATATGAATCATTTATCACAATTATCTGCTATTACTGGAAGCTATAAAACCCGAACTCACCGGCAACATTATGTTCAACAACAGATGTGATCTACAACATGCTCCATTACAAAAGTTCTGATACATTGGGATTATTTCTTTATGTTTTAGATAAGAATGTTCTTTTACTCAAATAGCTTTCTCATAGAGAAGATTTGTCCAGTTCTGTTTCAAGCGTAGCTTGTTTTTCAAACATTCCAATGTTTAAGGATTATCAAATGAGGAATTGATTCATATGTATTTATTTTCACCTAGTAATATATTAAAAAGGTTAAAACAAGAAACAAAGCTCTGGTGAAGAATTGTTTTTTTTCCTACTCCCTTTTCCTATTCATTCATAGTTACTTCTTGAATAAAGAACTATGCGATTAGTTCTTTATACAATATTCACAGCAATTCCTCCACCAGTTTTCTGCTAAGGTCCCTAATGAAATACACTAGGGAATCTCAAAATGTGGGTCATGACTCCATTAACATACTTCAGGCAAAATCTGGAGTGACTCTGATACTGCCTCCACTATTCACAATCTTCCAATCACAAAGCTGGAGCATTGTGAAAACCACAGCAACTTTGCCCAGAGAAAATCAGGGTCCAGAGCAAGTTTTTAGATTGTTCTCAGTTTCCTTAGGCAAACAAGCAATCTTCTTCGTTATGGTTAATGATGAAGTATTATTCCCTATATTGAACATCACTGATTTACATAATGCATAGACACAGCACAAATGATACTGAACCAGTTTTGCAAACCTCTATGGGATTCAGAGGACTGCTTGCTGGGTTTGTGAATAATTTCAGGAATGAATTTTTACATATGCAAGGCATAAGTTTTCAATAAAAGGAAGGTTATATTCAATAAAAGGAAGACTATGTTTTCGGGACTACGGATGGTCATAGAGAACAAGGTGATTTTTTTTATAAAGAACTAAATCCACCAAATGGAACATATGTGGTAATAAACAAAAGGCAGTTACCAACAAAAAATAACAACAGTTGGGTATTTTTATCAGAAAACAAGGTAGATATGTCTTAGGAATATTAAATATGGAGTCAATGTTGATAGAATCGTGGAGGGGGGAAAGGATGAGAACAGTTGAACAAATAGTTCTCTCCATACCTATGTAAGGGACACTGTAATCAAAGACAGATTTAATTTTGATTCTACTTCCTGTTTCTGTGGACGACGGACATGCTGTCCACCGCTCGCCATCCCGGTAGGCCCCCCCTGGTCAAGGGGGGGCACAAGATGCCCTGTAGGGGCGTCTTGCCGAGGGGGCGGCTCGCTGGAGCACCCTGGAGCAGCGGCGGTTGCAGGGGGGCTGCTGGCTTTGCCCTAGGCACTGGGAGGCTTTTTGGGGGGGGGGTGCTTGCCAAGCGCACTTTCGTCCGGAGGAGATCGGAAGAAAATGCTTTACTTGAAGGCAACAGCAGAAATGCGGTGAGGAGGGAACCCTCCCCGGGGTCTTTTTTCTACTCCCTTTGAACAATTAGCTAAATGGATTAGCAGTATTCTTAAGACTCTTTGATCTCCACGAAGTGCTAAGATTGGAGAGGGGGTTTTTTTCTCCCCACCTTCTCGGAAAAGTGGCTTTAAACTATCTCTCTTACAAAGAGAGAATTGGGGAGAAAAAAATCCTTTGACATTCACTTTTTTCAAGCAATGGACTAATGACCTTCTTTAACAATTGCGGAAGAAAGAAAGTGTGTCAACCTTAAAAGTTATGAATAAACTTTCTAAATGACTGTTCTCCGTTCCCTGGGGAAGGCTGAGCCAAAATGGCGTTTCATCCCGCGCTCGTGTTGTTGTTACAAATGAACTGCCGTCATTGAAAAATGTTTTGCGCTGGAATTATAAAACCTGGGTGAACCCTAGAGGAATCTCTTTATACAATCCCTTGGATTGGGGAAAATTGAATATAATCAGAGGGGAGCTGTTTTGAAGATCGATATCCCACACTAGACTTTGCCTGCCTCCTGGTCCCGCCCAGCGGTGCATCCCTACAGACGCCATTTCTTTTCCTGCTTTGAATTATAACTTTTCTTGAACTTTGAAATGCTTCCAAAAAAGCCCCCACCCAAGCCAGCATCGGCTCCATCGTCTGCTGCTTCAAGCCCGATTCTCTCGCAAATGCAATTAACTTCCTTTTTGCAACCAAAAGCCCCTGAGAAAGAACAATCATCTCAAGACACATTTCATCAAATGTTTCAGACACTCTTAAAGGGACAGGACAAAATAAAAAAGCAGTTGGTGAACTTAAAGGAAGAACTCAGACAGAATCAACAACAGACTGTACAAAATAGTCAAAAAATAAATGCTTTGGAGGAGAATGCTGTAGGGGTGGGGGAAGAGATGAAGGCTTTACAAAAAAAAGTGTTGGGTTTGAGAGCTATTTGGAAAAAATGGAATTTGAAAGGATGTCTCTTTTTCTTAGGTTTCAAAATATACCTGAAACAGAGTGTGAGGACCTAAGAGAGATTATGATAACAATGTTAGCAGACTATACCAAAAGGGATAGGCAACAGCTGGGGTGGGATATTGACCTGATATATAGAATCAACTCAGCATATGCCAGAATACACAATGTTCCAAGGGAGGTTCATGTTAAATTTTTCAGAAAAACTACAAGAGATGAGATTCTAGGAGTTCAAAGGGGGGAAACTCTAAGATATAAGAACAAAGAAATAACCATTTTGAAACAGATACCAAAAAGAATAAGAGATAAGAGGAAGAAATTCCTCTTTATAACTAAAAAGTTATATGAAAAAAATATCTGGTTTCGATGGTTAATTCCAGAAGGCCTGTTGATCTTTTGGGAGTGGGCCAGAGTGAGAATTAATACAGTGGTGGAGGCAGAAGCCTTCATGGAAAAACACAAAGACCTCCTAGGTGAAACAAGAGACGGCGCACAAGACACGAAAGGGTGGGGAGCCTTGGCTCAGCCAACAGACAGGGGAGAGGAGACAGTATTGAAACTTAGGTCACAGAAATGAATTAAAAACATATTGCAATTGCTAATATAATGAAATGTAGAAGTGATATAAAATATGGTTGAAGATGCTAAAGAATTGAGTAAAATAACTGCTAATATAAATGTAACAATGATATTATGATATATATAAAACATGAAAGAGATGTAAGATTCCGGGGAAGTACCACCTTCCGTATGATGTAGCTGTCAAAATTTTTACTCCCACATTTATGTACCCTTTTCCCCAAAATACTTGAAAAAAAAACCAATAAAACTTTTGTTTGAAAAAAAAAAGACAGATTTAATTTTGATGACCAGCTGTTTATAGTGTAAGACAGGAGTGTCAAACTCAATTTCATTGAGGGCCACGTCAAGGTTGTGTTTGACTTTGGGGAGACAGGATTGAATGGGCAGGGTGGGCATGGCCAGCTCAATGTCACTCATGTCGGGGGAGCCTGTGATGGCCTGAGTGCTCTGCTAGAAAAAAAATGGGCTCCCAAGCTCCGTTTCGGCTGCGATAGACTTCTTCCTCTGCCAGCAAAAACAGAGTTGGGGTATGCAGCCTGCAGCCCTTGCAAGCTCCGTTTTCGACTGCGATGGCCTCCTGCAACCCTCTGCCAGTGAAAACAGAGCTCAGGACGGCCGCACAGAACCCTCTCAAGCTCCATTTTTGCTGGAAGAGGCACTGTGAGCGAGTCCTTCACTGTTTCCAGGACAGCCCCATGGACTAGATCTAAGCACCCCGCAGGCCAGATCTGGCCCCTGGGCCTTGAGTTTCACACCCCTGGTATAGGCCAATCTTCTCCAATCTCTATAAAGTTATAGAGGTTAGTTCTAGGAATTTGGAAACCTATAGTCTCAACACATCTAGGCTGGACTGTCTGGTCATCTAAAAAAATCAGGCTTGCTAGAATTAAAAAAATCAGTACATAATATATTTCAGTAAATGGGCAGAAGGGATAGAGGAATTCAAGTGTTTTATCAACATGTGATTCTGTACTTGAGACATATCATGGAATTGATTTCATGGGTGGATAGTTTGCTCAGAACAATGTTTGCTCAGAAAAAATAGTCTCAGTGCATTCAGAGGACATATTTGCTAATGAACAATTTGCTTTATTTTAGTTGAGAACTCACCTGGTAAATGTAAGCTAACCAAGGCATTTCCAATTCTCTATTCAACATCTAAAGACCAGGGTTTCCACTTACGTAGATGTAGAAAACTAACACAAGCACATAGACTTTGGGGCTTCCAAGACACTGAATAAGCAGAAGGTTTCTAGATACAGTATGTCAGCCATATGTGTGAAATCATTTCCTGCTTTTAAACCAATACATCATGCATGGATGGTACTTAATGTTCCATTTGCTGCCCCCTAGCAAAATGTTCCAATGTGTTAAAATAAAAGCTGCAGCAGGTGGCATAAGCTCTCTGAAAAAACAGGTTTTCATTGGAGTATTTTAAGCAATAAGAGACAATTCTTAATACAGCCTTGTCTCAGAAAGTATGGGCATCAGATGTCAAGTACTAGGTAACTGTGCTTTATCCCTACTCAAGGAACTAATAGCCTAGTAATTATCTAACCAAAGCCAAGAATGAATTAAAATTAAATCTATTCTATCAAATTTTCAAAGCACCTCCAATTGCTATGAATCAAAATTCACACACCAAGAGTTGCTGGGATCCTGTGAAACAACCATTTCCAAACCGGAACCAGCCAGATGTACTGAATTATAATTATCATTAAGCCAATTTTCATCAGTAGGTCGAGGAATTGAAGGAAAGCTAAGATAAAATAGGATTCTGAATGTGTATCTGCTTAGATCGATAATAACAGATTTAAAACTGGACATTTGAAGCCATACATCAAAAAGATTTCAGAAGCAGTAGAACACAGTCTCTAAGATCTGAAAGTGGGTATTGCCCACCACCCAGAAGCTACCATAGGAGAAAAAAATCATGTAGCACAAAGATTGGTTGGAAGTAGGAGAAATTTACTGGATTTCCTGCATGGATTGCCCTTGTGATTATGTAGGACAGGTAGGGTGGAAGTTAACCACCAAATTAAAGAACATGAGTGAGCTGTTAGAAGAGGAGACTCAACCTTATTAGTAGCCTGCAATGAACAATGACATGCATTCACTTTTGCAGCTACTAAGATTGTTGGCTGAGCAGAGACAAAAACATATGGAGAATTAATTGAAACCTGAGAAATAGTACCCTTGCCACTCAACAGGAATGCTGATTTATTACCAGCTTACCAAGTACTTAGGAGCTGAGGACACAGCAGCACAAGGAATCAACAATCTATGATTTAATAGCCAGCTATCAACACCCCAATCAACAATTCAAAGTCACATACAGCCAGACACCACATAAATATTATGCATAGAACAGAACGTCCTGGCAACTGAGACGTTCCCTGACAATGGGATCCAGCACAAGTCTGAAAGCTTGGAAGAACAAATTTCTGGTCCTAGTGACCGACTCAGATTGGATCGTACAATAAGGCTATTCTTATTATATCTGCCTCATTCTGAGACACGTCTGTTAGAGAATTTGTAGTATTGGTTCTAGCAGCTCTTAATAAATTTACCCCAAAATCTTTTTCTTTAATTATAGCTTTTGCACTTACACTTTCACTTAGTTGGTCACACATACCCATGCACATACACTAAGAGGGAGATTTCCAATGCTTCTGGGCATATTAGTAAAGTTGTGCAAAATCTTCAAAAGTGATGCTTTCTAATACACAGTGGTGCATACAAAGCATCTTTCTTTGTGTCATTAGAGCGCCAGCATCTGTTTTCAGGCTTCATAATTTATTCTTGGATGACTCAATACATGTGTACATTAACAGTCACTTTGCTTCATTTTTCCCTTGCATAAGAAGTAGCACAGAAGCTTGGAAAAACCTGTTCTCCATTCCCCATACATTTGGTTCTCTTTCGTGTGAATGCTAAAGTTTTAGAAGTGACAAGCTTTTGTCATTGCTCCTCTCACATATCCATTACATAATATTAATTTTACAATACAGAAGTGACTTACAACCTGAATTACAACCTGTCTATCTTCTACTGTGGGTATTAGCAAACCTCATTTTTACCCAAATGACACAGACTTTTATTTGAATATATTCAAAATATTGAGAACTTCCCCTATCCCAGCCTTAAACTGGATTGTTAATCCTGTCCCTTTGTTTTCTATAATATAAAATGCCACCAGCTGCAAAACATTGAGGACACCAGGCAGTAAATACAATTATCTTTATCATCAAGAACTGTGGCTCACTAAATTTCCTTTGCATGGAAAAAGTTCTTGGTCACAAACACTTGCATCTTTTTTTCTAACTGGAGGGTATGCATAGTGTTAATGTCACATACTTTAGGCAAGGAGTTCAAAGAAAGTACAACTGATTAGCAAGTAAAGACAGCTGATGAAATCTAACTTGATTTAATTGTTTAAAAAGTAAATGGGAGGTTGTACTATTCTTAGCATGCCAGCTATATTTGTCCTAAGTAATGTCAGTATAAGGCTTATCTTCAAGAGACGGCTGATTGAAGTCAACATCAATGCATTGGGTTCTTCTCTTTCAACTGCAAAATCCCCAATTTGGCCAACTGTCTATGGAGCTACATAGAAGTAACCCCCATTACTTTTTGATAGGCCTTACTTCAAGTTACATTTATAAACGATTTGTCTATTTTTTATTTACTACATTTATATGCCACTCATCTTCCTATCCAGATAAATCTGGACAGGAGCCTTCCTTAGTGAAGGTTTCAGTTTGCAACAGCAAAGGCATATCCTTCTGCTTTAGTATAGATGAGGAAGAGAGCAAATAATATCTGATTATGGTATTTTGTCTCCTTTTTTTTCCATTTGCAATTAACTAATTTATTTGTCAGGATTTTTCAGCACTCATTAAATATTCTGTTCAAATGTATTGCAGCTTTTACCATGCTTATTAAGCATCTGAAAAAGAATATGCAATAATTATTGATTTCATGTATTATATCCCAAGCTGCCTCATTAAAGCAACAAACTTGGTTTGATCATGAAAAAAGCATAATGAAAGATCTTCATTCCATGCCAGAAGTTTAGCTCTTCACATCCCGCCTGTCACATCTATTCTGATTGTGCATGTCCGCCAACAAATAAAAGACACTGGATTCCTTATGGCTGTTCATTATAACTTATTCACAGCATAAGAGGATTTGGGTTTCAAATCTTTTGACGCTGCTTACTTTAACAGATTTCTAGATTACACTCGATCTTTGCAATAATAATTTGTGACAACATAGCTTCAGACTATTATAAAATGTCAAATTGAAATGACCAGCTTATTTTAAAGCAGAATATTATAAACATGAACAGCCTTTCCCAAGTGGGCTTCTGTGGTTTCACGGAGATTATTCTTAGATAGGTTATCAAGTAATCCAGATATGAAATCCATTAAGAGGATTTCATCTTGGATAATTTATTAAGAACTTCTTTACAAGAAGGAGTCACTGTTAATAATAAAAATGAAAATTTGAACAGTACTTGAGATTTGCTGGATTGTTCAGAACCAGATAACTTTGTAGAATTCCATTAATGGTAACTGGAAATTATAGCTAAATAAAATGACAAATAAAATGGCCATAGAGAGTAGAAAAAAACTGTGAAGCACTTCTACAGTTCTTAACCTATTCTTATAAAGAAATATTACAACTAAATTAGTTTTTTTAAAAAAACAACAACAACATAATATTGGAACCTGGAAGGGTAAAGTTGCAGGGGTAAGGAATAGTGTGATGTTAGATTAAGAATGGGGAAACACAGGTTTATTCTACTTTCACCACGGTAATTCACTGGATGCCTATGGACTAAACATTTTTTTTTCAGGCCAGTCTAGTCACAGAACTGTTATCCAAATGAAATGAAAGATATGTAAACTAAATTCCCGGAGAAAATGTAGATTATAAATCTAATAAATGAAAATAATATTTAGAAAATATTTTCCCCAGAATGTGGTTCAGAATAATGCAAGTAGTCAAGTTAAAACTTGAGAATTTAACCAGTTATCTGATTATGTTATTTAAATTGTCAAAAAACAACAGAACACATATTGACTGTAATGTCAATTACATGACAAAGGAACACTCTGAAAGTCATAAATGTGGGCATTAGTCATAACATTTCAGCACTGTTATAACTTCAAATGATCACTGATTGAAGTAGTAGGTAAGTGAGAACTACCTATAAAAGAACCTCTTTGACAAAAAAAGGTAGGTTTTATAGAAACTTACCTGACCAAATAATTGAAGGATGCAGGCCTTTAGTTTGATCCTGATATATTTAAATACATATGATATCAACTGATTTCTTAAGTTGTTTTGACGCTGTACACTTAAAAGAAGACAATCCATAATATTTAATGGTTTTAGATGCCTCTGCCTGATCGCTACTCCCCCAGTTAACAGAGGAGGAGGCTGCTGTTCTTATGATCTCAGAAATCAATTTGATGATACCTAGTCAATGTTTACATACATTCTATTGAAAAAAATCTGGTCAAAAGCAGATACTTACAAAGTGTATAAGTGAGGGTATAAGGCTAAGTCTTCACTTACCCACTGCCTCAATCAGTGACCATATGAAGTTAGGCCGGTGCTGAAATTTTATGACTAGGAACTTTATGCCCCAATGGAGGAAGATGAATGGATCAAAATTTATCTAAACATTATCAATGAGTGTTGGTGTGTGTGTGTGTGTGTGAAATGCAATCAGGTTGCTTAGGAAGCAGTTGAGCTTTCAGTCAAAAGGCCATTTGATACAGCTCTGCAAAGTGAAATGACATTCCACTTCCTACGTGCCAGTGTTGAGGTGGTGACGGTGGTATTTACATGCAGAAACATATGCAGAAAACATTCCCGTCAAGTGATGCAGCCCACTTTAATTAGGGAAGTTAGAGTATCATTCATTTCCCCAGGATATCAGCACCCTGCAGCAACTGAGATGGCCCTATTTGCTTCTGTGGTGTACAGTGACATCTCCTTTTCATGTGACTGCCAGCATGAAAATTAAACAATCAACAGCAACTGCTTTAGAATGAACTTGTCTTTAGAAGAAGAAGAGTGTTTGCAATGGTCCATAACCCTACACTTACAGCAAAATTAGCTGCAAAAGATGAATATCCTAGATTTTGTGTCATACGTTATGCAATTGTTTAAGAATAAAGAGAAGACCATGTGGGGGTGAGCAATTTGAAATATCAACAACCATACATCAACTGAGAGTAATTTAGCACAAACATAGTAGCATTAATTCAGTATTAAATGAATACCCTGCTCAAAATTTTAATTAATGAAAATTTCATTTAAGGCAGAATAGCAAGCTGGCAAACATTAATAACTTTTTCCTAGACTAGTGGATTTGTTTATTAATTATGCCTTTTTGTATAATTAATAGGCTTATTGAGGAATATATGTATGATTCTGGAGCACATTATTGCCTTTGATTAATTTATGCAACACTCCATCATTATTATTTGACTCTGGTGCTAAGGTCAATGAAACAGCAGACATTTTAGCTAACACACTTGAATGTTTCTAATAACAGCAAAATCTTCCATAACTTTTTAATCTTTATATTAGCTGATGGACTTGTATTTATTAACTGAGCTAATTAACAGTGTTAACTGAAAACAGAGTTATGGAGGCTTATGAGCAAATAAGGTTTCAGATAGGTAGGAACACTGTGGATAATTCCTTTGATATAACCTATTGAATTAGAATGTGTTAAATGTTCTAAGGAAGAAAACTAATTGCTTCCAATGATCGCAGAAGAGTGTTTATCAGTTAGCATAGAAGGGGGGGGGGGGGAGGGAATCATAACAATTCAAATGACAACACTTCAGCTTCAAAGTACATTGGACAAGTATTCTCCAAAGCTGCTCAGTTAAGCTCTTTCCCTATTCCCTTGCCAGAGTGATTGCCATAAATTCAGGAATGGAGATGAGCAATAAGCATCATAAAAGTTTTCTCAGTTGGATCCTTCTTCCCAACATATACCCTACAGAACTGTTTTCCCTGTGGAAAGGACCTCTAGAAAGATACAATAATACAATACAATAGTAGAGTTGGAAGGGACCTTGCAGGTTTTCTAGTCCAACCCCCTGCCTAGGCAGGAAAACCTATACCGTCTCAGACAAATAACTATCCAACATCTTCTTAAAGACTTCCAGTGTTGGGGCATTCACAACTTCTGGAGGCAAGCGGTTCCACTGATTAATTGTTCTAACCAGATTAATTGTTCTAACCAGATAAGGAAGTTGGGTCAACAAACATCACCCCAAACAACTCTGCCTCAGCAGAGACAGCATTGTCATAAAATGCCTTATTGGAAAGATCTTTTATTTGTTTTTCAGTAACAGTTATTGTATTTTTATTTACAATTCTTCAATTCCTTTAAAGATGCCTTGAGAGGATTATTATTCTGAAATAAGGGCTATAAAATTATATTAAGTAGCAAATTATTATGCAAAAAACCCAAACAAACTACTTCATTTTCCCCATGAAATACTAGGCCTCCTCCACAACAGATAATTTTTGATAGGTTTGAGGTCCTTCAGATTCGGTACCTTTAGAAAGAGACAAAAGTTTAAGTTTAAGTTTTATTAGATTTATAGACCGTCCCCTCTCCCCGAAGGGACTCGGGGCGGTGTACAGACATCTCAATAAAAAACTGTATACAAAAATAAATATCCTTAAATTCCCATAAAATCGAATTAAACAATAGGCTGTACAAAGTGATAAAAATTAAAAACAACCTAAAAACCCACCCCTAAAAATTTAAAATACAGACTTGAGGGACTAAACTGCGACTAGGCCAGGCCAGCTAAATTGAACAGGTGGGTCTTAAGCTTCTTACGGAAGGAGCAGAGATCGGTGGTTATTCTGATATCGGGGGGGAGGTCATTCCAGAGGGTCGGGCCCATCACAGAGAAGGCCCTGCTCCTGGGCACCGCCCGCTGGCACTGCCTAGTGGACGGCACCCGGAGGTGTCCCTCCCTGTGAGAGCGGATCGGCCAAAGGGATCTATGGGGATGGGATGTATGGGGCAGGATACCTGTGAGAGCGGATCGGCCGAAGGGATGTATGGGGCAGGATGCGATCCCGCAAAAGCAAGGAATATCCTAGCTTCTTTTCACTTTCATCTATATGTTAATGACATTGCTGAATTCTTAACACCTTCAGTCTATCATGTACCCAGATTGGCTACAAAAAGCTATTATCATTGTACAAAAGAGATGCTACAGTTCTATCCCAGACAAAAGTAAGTGCAAGAAGACAATAAGGACATTTTCCAAATTGGATTCTTAAAAAAGCAAATAGTAAATTACTGTAATAGAGCAGTAACTGTGCTCTATAAATAGCATGTGTCTCATATATGGTATTTGAATAATCAGCTCAATGGACAAATATAGACTTTTCAAATGTTTGGTCATGGGTCTTCAGTAATCAGAAACACAGACAATCCAACAATAATATTTGCCAGTTTACAATTTTGCAGAACATTAAATTTTTAATGCCTTCTCCTTACAAAAAGTCATAATTTTAATCTTCAGCCTTGACATTCTCATGATTTAAACTCATCGTTCAGTTATTTTATAGCTTTTTTTTTTTGCCAACTTCTAGGCTGAGTTCTAAAAATTGAAATCAATTGCTCTTCTTTCCATTTAGACACAAATTTGGCTTAGGATATTTAATTATTGACATGAGAGCAGCTTGATGAAAGTCATTAGTTCAAGGTTCTGTCTTGTTGGCCCTTTACCGCAGCTGCTATTAAAACTTGGTTTCCGTTAAGCAATCTATTAAGGAAATGGCTTTTCGACGTATCCAGATCATATTTGCAAGCTCTAACTCTCTTGAAATATAAAAGAGCTCTTTCTAGAGCAGTACTGAATATTCCACCTTGCTCAAGAGATGCATCATAAGAATGCCATTATACAGTATTTCTTTGTGTGGGTACAGCAGAGCAAAATGATCAGCTCCCACATTTTTGTTTTGTTTGTTCTTTTTACAGAGGAGGTGAAAGTGTTCTGGATGGAACACAATGTTTTCTTCTTCAAATATTTATTTCTGATTTGCAATTACTGAGAATATGGAAACAAAGAAAGATTCAGTTGAAAGATGAAAAGCTAAATGCTTTCAGCAAGTGACTGAAACTGAGGCAGAGGATGCGGGGAGGGGGTCAAAGAGCAGCTACTGTACTGCCATTTCAGAGACAGAAGAAGAATTGTCTTCTTGTCAACCTTTCTTGGGCAGAAAATGTGTGTCTGTGGTGGAGACCCTCCTCTAACTATACGAATGAGGTCTCAATAAAGTCAATCTCTTTCATCAATGAAATGTCTCCATGGATGAAACAGGCTCCATTACAGACATTTACTTTCTGTATATGGAAAACTACGAGAGGAAAGTCCTGTTGACCAGCATTTGGAGTACCATGTGTATGCATGCACATAAGAATTACTGAAATCAAAGGGATTTATTAGGGATTTATTGATATCTGTAGCCCAATACAAAGGCTCTTATTAATTCCCTTCCTAGCTCAGTACTTCTAGAGTCTCTTTTATTTGTTTGTTTGTTTGTTTGTTTGTTTTGTCAAACATGTACAAGATAACAGGCATAAGTATAAACATGGATATGAGCAGATGAAATGAGTACAAATAAATGGGGACAGTAGGAAAGGGACGGTAGGCATGCTGGTGCGCTTATGCACGGCCCCTTAAAGACCTCTTAGGAATGGTGTGAGGTCCATGATAGACAGTTTAAGGCTAAAGCTATGGTGGTTACAGGGAGTAACAATGGAGTCAGGTAGAGCATTACAGGCATTGATCACTCTATTGCTGAAGCCATATTTTCTGTAATCCCATTTGGAGCGGTTTACCTTAAGTTTGTATCTATTGTTTGCCCATGTACTGTGGTTGAAGCTTAAGAAGTCATTGACAGGTAGGACATTGTAACAGAATAATTTTGTGTACTATGCTTAGGTGAGACTGTAGGCGTCGTAGTTCAAGTTTTTTCCAAGTATCCATTCCATTGTGCAAAAATAAGATGAATTAAACAAGGTCATTCCTAACAGAGCAACAGCCTACACAAAATGAGAGGAATCCACAACAAACTCAGAAGGAAGAAGCCTATCTAGCTTGATACTTACTAATCCCAGATATTTGCAGTCTCTCACTTTAAGTGTTTATATGTATCTCTGAGGGGTGGGAGAGAAAAGCTTGGGTGAAAGAGAATGATTGGTGATCATACGTGCAAATGTGGTTCCATAAATTTTATATATGAGATATTTTATTTTTCAGACAATTTTGATCAATAACTATTAATTCAAATAACAATTAAATTTTTGTTCTGGTCTTGTCCTTTTTTAGAGTATGGAATAAATGCATATATACTTGATGTTTTATTTCAATGGGATTTGGCAACCTTCGTTGACAAGAAAGGGGATATGGGTTCTATGCAATAATTGTAGGTAGGTGATCTTTTTTCCCTTGTATCTTTTTTTAGGGCAGGCAGGGTCAGTTCTTTGGGGTGTTTTTTCAGCCAGTTCTGACAGGTTCTGGAGAACTGGTAGCAGAAATTTTGAGTAGTTCAGAGAACTGGCAAATAGGCTGGCCCCGCCCCTGTTGCCTCCCAGTCTCCCAGCTGATCTTCTTTTGTTGCCCTGAACAGGAGAACGGAGCTGAAAAGCAGGTTAGTGGGGTAGGAAGGGAATGGGGATTTTGCAGTATCCTTCCCCTGCCATGCCCACTAAGCCACACCACCAAGCCACACCACGCCCACCAAGCCATGCCCACAGAACTGGTAGTAATTTTTTTTGAATCTAACCACTAGGTTTTTCTCACAGATTAAGACAACCTGCGTACAGTAAAATTGCAACTACTATTGAGACACATTTCAGCTACAGGCAAGTCTTTTAGCATAATGTTTATATCTGCTAAGTTGTTGGTTTACATTTTGCATATTAATGATGCCTGCAGAAAATTTCTGTCTACCAATCATCTGCCAATCATTTTATGAAACTCCTTAAAATGGATCCATTAAAATTTCACACTAAAAAGATGTTAAGGTGATAGTTTTAGAAAATGAACAGGTCTGTTGGTTAAACCTGGTCATATATTTAAATAGTAATATAATTTGGAGCAGCATAGAATATCTCCCACTTATTTCTGATACTATTTGTTGCTTCCCTGGGTCTCTTAAACCTGCCCATTGCCTTCATGCACAAGTTCACATGAAGATCAGTCCACATTTCAGCATTTGCAATTTTGTATGGTTGAGTGAGTTAATAAATGCACCTTCAGAGATACATGCCATACCTGTACACTAGATGCTGAATTTATCATTTAATGTTATATGTCTATATATCATAAGATATAATTTTTAAAAAGTCATATAATTAAAAGACCACCTTAGCTACCTAAGACAGAAGAGAGAAAAATCAGAAACAAGGCATTTTACCCTAACTTTGGAAGATATCACTTCTTTTACCAGTGGCTGTTTTGGTGTATATTAATTCCTTTCCTAACTCAATACTTCTAGACCAGGAGAGGAGGAGCCAATGTTGCGATGAGATGACATGCGATCTCAATGCTCTGAGATCGCCGTTGATACTTTTACCACTGGGTGGTCCAAACGGACGTAAACCGTCCCGCAAAGACGGTGAACAGGAAGAATACGTCTTGCTGATTCAGGGACATCACAAAGTCCCTGATCGATCCAAGAGAAGTTCTTCAAGCTGGTGACAAAAAATCCAGCCATTAGGCTGATGAAGTCGGGGCGGCTCCAAATGGAAGGATACGGAAAGAGAAAGTGTTTGTAGCTGGTGAGGAATTTTTACTGTTTTAAAAGAGGCTGCCTATAAAAAACTTAAAATTAATTTAAATTGGAGAACAGAAGAAATAAGTGGCGGAATTAAGTTTGGAATGGTTTTGGATAGTGGGTTATCTTACTTTTTAAATGCTATGTTCATGGATGGAATTTATGCAAGCCTTTTAAAATGAATGGATTAAGTTTTCTTCTTCTATTTTTTTCTTTTATTATTCTTTGTAACCTATGGACTAAAATTCTCCTCTTTCATTACTGTGGGTGCTCTTCTAACTCATTCAAGAATTGGACTTTTTTTAAAAAAAAAACCTGAAATACAAAAAAGATACAAAAAGAAACAAAGAAGATTGCAACAATAACACTGCTACTCGGAGGCTGGTGGTTTGTGTATTGGAAATGAAACACTCTTACTTTTCTCACTGATTATCCTGGCTTGGCACTCCAAGGCCTCAATGCTTGTTTATAGAGAGTGATAAGAAGAAAAGCATACAGATGTCCCTTTGAAGTATATCTTTAACCAGAGAAAAGTGAAAATAAAACATTATTGTGAATCTATGCTTAATCTTGTTAAAACCTTCCAAGCTAGAGAAGCAGTGTTTGTTAGCTGGAGATAATGGCACAATTTCAACAGCAGAAAGAAATTTTAAGTCTGCAAAAGATATTCTCAGAACTACAGAAATTATCAAACACATATGAGAGGATAGAGAAGAAGTTGGAAGACTTAGAATATCTAACTGTAAAATGTTATGAAGAAGTTGGAGATGTTTATCAAATGGAAAAAGTGGTGGTTAATATCCTAAAAATTGAAGAGGAAAATGAACATAAAGAAATTAAAATTGCTGATATTTATGGTGATTGGTTTGTCTCTGAAAATGGAAAGAGTGGAATACTGAAAGAGGAATTAAATGGAGGGAAATCTACCCCAGATGGCAAGATACAGAAGAAGAAAAAACAAAAGAATTTATGGATTTAAAGAGAGAAATTTTATTAGCAATATCATTGATAACACTACCGACAATCAAAGATAAGATGATTAAGGAAACAGAAGAAGGGCATCGAAATTACATGAGAGATTTTATAAGCAAGGAGTTGCTAAGAGGAGTCCATACAAAGTTGATTAAGGAGATGATTACAGGACTGACACCACAGATGGCAGAAGATATGAGACTGTTTTGCTACAGGAAAGATACAGGTTGATAGATGGAAGAGTATAATTTAAAACTAGCTAAACTTAGTGAAATTTAGTGACAATAGATATAGTTAAATAAATAATTGATAATGATAATAATGTATACAATGTATAGTGTTATGATAAGTAATAATTAGATATGAATATTGGATGGTACCCATGAAAGGAAGATTAGAAATCATTTTGGATTATATACAATAATACAATAGTAGAGTTGGAAGGGACCTTGGAGGTCTTCTAGTCCAACCCCCTGCCTAGGCAGGAAACCCTATACCGTTTCAGACAAATAGCTATCCAACATCTTCTTAAAGACTTCCAGTGTTGGGGCATTCACAACTTCTGGAGGCAAGCTGTTCCACTGATTAATTGTTCTCACTGTCAGGAAATTTCTCCTCAGTTCTAAGTTGCTTCTCTCCTTGATTAGTTTCCACCCATTGCTTCTTGTTCTACCCTCAGGTGCTTTGGAGAATAGTTTGACTCCCTCTTCTTTGTGGCAACCTCTGAGATATTGGAATAATGCTATCATGTCTCCCCTAGTCCTTCTTTCTCTTAAGCTAAACATACCCAGTTCCTGCAACCGTTCTTCATATGTTTTAGTCTCCAGTCCCCTAATCATCTTTGTTGCTCTTCTCTGCACTCTTTCTAGAGTCTCCACATCTTTTTTACATCGTGGCGACCAGAACTGAATGCAGTATTCCAAGTGTGGCCTTACCAAGGCATTATAAAGTGGTTAATAAAAAAGAACTAAGTTAGATACAGTTAAGTCTTGATTATTAGGGGGAAATGTTATGATGCAGGATATAGTTAAATAAAAGAGGGATAATGATAACAACATATAAATTGGTATGGGTACAACATAAGGAACTGGATTTAAATTGTAAACAGTGATTTGGAAAAGAGGTTAGAAAATTTTGTCATTAAATATTATGGATGTTTAGCTAGAATAGGATATAAGGATTCAGTATTATTGGAGGATTTTAGAAATAGTAAATGAAATGCCAGTATGTGGTTATGTATTAAATCTTGGTATATTTTATGATGAAGGACGTTTAAACAATTATAGTCAAGTGAAAATGGAGGTATGATGATGGTAACATGTATAAATATCTGCGTTAAAGTACTTGAGTTAATATGAATTATGATTATTGACTGTGGAAGAGATGCACGAAAGCCTTTTTGTAACCAACTGATACATTTTCTACAGTATGCAAAGAAGGATGTGTTGTGTTTGTTTTGAAAATTAAAAAATATTAAAAAAGAAAAAATACTTCTAGACCAGTGATGGCGAACCTTTTTTGGCTCGCGTGCCAAAAGCAGGGAGCACAGGAGAGTCATGCACAGGCTGCCACATCCATAATGCTATGCGCACAACCACAGCATGATGCGCACACGACCAGTGGTCCATCCCCCCATTTTGGCGTGCTTTTTTGGCCCTCCCCAGGCTCCAGAGGCTTTATAGGAGCCTGGGGAAGGCGAAAACAGGTTCCTCCCCCCCCCAAGGCCCTCCAGAGGTTTCAGGAGCTTCCCTGAAGACTCCGGAGGGCCAAAAATGCCCTACGAGCAAACCGGAAGTGACAGGGCAAGCCTCACTTGCCCTGACAAATGGCTCTACGTGCCATCTGTGGCATGCGTGCCATAGAATCGCCATCACGGTTCTAGACTCTCTAGAGTGAAGGGCTTTTTAAAAAAACAAACCTTGTTTTTTATTCTGTCATTCATACTTTTCTACAAAATAAACAGTAGCAATTATAAGTCCCAAAGGTGATTTTTCTAGAGGCAAGTGTGTTATGTCCTTGACATACGACCTGGCAGCCGGCAACAGCTAAGCCACACCTGATTGGCTAAGATGCGGCTTGGCTGAGCGCGGGCTGTCAGACTGTTCCGATTGGCTGCCCTGCTTGACAGCTCCGTATAAATAGCTGTCAAGCAGGGAAGGTGCTGAATCGCTCTTGTATATAGTTCTAACTGTGCCTGTTGCAATAAAACCGTTCTAGTTCTCCTCAGGATTGTCTCGCCTCATTCCTTCATCTAAATCCACTAAACTGGCGATGAAGGTGGGATACTGAGGCTGCGGACAACCACCTCAGAGCATAGCAACAAGGTGAGGACAATTTCCTCACAAGAAATGTGTTTTTTTCTTTCTTTCTCGCACGCAACGCTGCCATGGAGTCTATGCCGCCTTTCGCTCCATTACTTTAGTGGACTAATTATTTCGGAGACGGAGGCAGGCACCCACCTAGGATCCCCCGTGAAACTCCTAGCCCAGACCAAATCCCCCACCCCGAATGAACGGGGAGGGGCCCCCAGGTTGCGAGGCTGTTCCCCTGAATAGAGCGGATGCATCCTATCCAGGGGTGTCCACAGGCACCGGCACATCAGGAGCTCAGAGGGGCTTTTGTTGTCGATGGGGCAAGGGGTGGAATAGTTTTCTACAAAATAAACAGTAGCAATTATAAGTCCCAAAGGTGATTTTTCTAGAGGCAAGTGGACTTTCTTGTTTTTTCTTTGACAATGTTTCACTTCTCATCTAAGAAGCTTCTTCAGCTCTTACAGAATAGTGTGGAACTGAGGGATTTATATTCCTTGCAGACAGCTGGTCGTTTGCATCCTTTTAGAGGGTCGCTGAAGCACTTGGAGATTTTTCTGTGTCCTCGGGGTCACCTGAGTTTTGCTTCTGGTTCCTGTAGTCTGCAATTTCTCTCTGGAAATCCATTCCTATTCCCACACCATTCAAAGGGTGTTCATCCCAAATTGTATAGCTAAAAGTCTGTAGAGATTCTCAGTCATCCAGGTCATGGTTGTCCCAAAGTGCTTATGACCATTTTTTGCACTCACAACCAGTGATCAAAATTCAGAAACTTGGCAACTGATTCATATTTACGATGGCTGTAGTGTCCCAGGGTCTCATGTTATCATCTTTTATGATCTTCTTACAAGCAAAGTCGACCGGGAAGCAAGATTCACTTAACAACCATATAACCTATCAACTGCAGTGATTCACTTAACAGCTCTGGCAACAAAGGTTGTAAAATGGGGCAAAAACCTCACTTAACAAATGTCTCACTTCGCAACAGAAATTTTAGGCTCAGTTGTGGTCATGTGGCAACAGACAGCTCTTGCTGGACTAATCTACTTGGCACCTCAAGTGTGGATGCGAACAGATACCTGGAGAACAATCTTATAAGCAGCATTGCCTGGAACCCGTGAAAAAATGTTTTTATGCCTTTGTAAGCCTTAAGCAAAATTATAGCTTAATAATTTATCTATATATATAAGCCAGCTGCCACTCACTCATCACGAAATCTCCAGAATGGAAAAGCCTACAAACTTGAAATTTGGCACATATGTTCCTCTTGGCTTCTAGGTACTCACTAAGAAAGGATTTTTCGAAATGACCATCATATCATCAGTACTCCTTATACAGTATTATATTAACACATGTCAATGCTAAGGAGTTAGATGATCTACTCCCCCTCCCCCTCGCTAGACCAGTTGTGGGCATGGCCAGTGTGTGACTCATCCAGCTTGTGAGCTTTACGTGCCAATTTATTAAGCCCGATCACATAGCTTTGTAGCAAAGCACGGGTATCCAGCGAATATATTATATTTAAAAGAAAACATTGCAACCAATCAGTAATTTGCATCAAGAGTGTTATCCCCAGAAGCTGCATCAAATGTTGTAGCAGATTTTTCAGCAATTTCAGATGGGTACTTTTGGGAACTCGTTTCCTTTTCCTGAAGGCTGGAACTGTGATTGCTCATCTCTGAAGGAGGAAAAAGGCAGCTCCTGGATGATGCCAGGGAAAAGCAGATGAATCATACCACAAGCTTGGTGGGTACAAGGTAGGAGGCGGGAGGAAATATTGATGCTAATAGTGTGGGAACTCTTGACGAAGCAGAGATGAATCAGCCTGCGCTGCATGAGCTGAAACTCAGATGTTTTGTACACCAGGGGCTCCAGATTGTCAAAATAAAAATTGTGCTCTTCTCTACCTTTGTCATTTGGTAACTCTAATTACCACAAAGTCTTTAACCTGACCTCCTTTTAATTCCAGCCACTGGGAAGGTATTCACAACTGTAACATTATACTGTGATCCTCTCTGCTTGGAGTGCCAAAATACTTTAATGGAGGAGAAACAGTATCATCCTTGCAAACACTAAAGCCCAAAGCAAATCATGGGTGCAGCCACAAGGGGTCACCAGTGCTTCTTTTTCTTTTGTATAAGCAACACCCTAAGCTATTAATAATGAAACATGGGCAAACATTACTTCCTTTCTCTTTCCCTTCCTCCTCTCTCACATAGAGAGACACACATACAAAGAGTAACAAAGGTGAATGTGTGAGAGATCAATTTTGCCTTTTTTCCTCATTTCCCATGTATCCCATGTATCGATGGCCTTTGGAAAGCTGCAGAAGCTGGCATTTAAACATCAGAGCCCTGGTGACAGTATGTTCCATTGTCACACCCGGGCAAAAAGGAAGCAGGCAACGCAAACATAGCTTTATCATTGAAGCCCATAGAGACCAAGCAATACCCTTGACCCCGGTGCAGCCACAGCTTGTTCCATAACTCTAAGTCACTGGGCAGGCTGGGTTAGAACTATAGACAATAAGGGATATTTTGGAGTTTTTAAAGTCAGCTGGTTTAGGATCCCTAGCCTAAAGCATGACCCAGATCCATTGTCACAATTGTTTTTGCTATTTTGAAAAACAATACATTGGAGAACAAATACTGCAAAAATGTGTATGTTGGGAAATTGGAAAGAAATGTATTTATTGGGACAAAATGCATGTATTTTCTTGAGCAGAAATTGAGTAAATTTGAGTAGAATTTTACTAAATCTGTTTGATCTAGTGGCTAAGGCACTAGGCTGGAAGTCAGAGGTTCTGATCCTGTCTTAGATATGAAAGATGGCTGGGGACCACATATTTTGCTAAAGCACAATTTGTTTTAATCACAATTTCTTAAACCAGCCTAGTTCACACATAACATTAAGCTACAAGGATTACAAGCACACTGCTCCATATCACAAACCAACATGACATTATACTTGATGCGAAGGATCAGTCCAGTCATAGAGGATATGTACAAGTAAAAATTACAAGCTATAATGAAAATGGTTTCTGGAAATGCAAAAGCCCATTGCCATATTCTGGAAAGAACACATAAGAGGTTCCTGAGAAGGTAATATTATACAATAAAAATATTTGTTCATTGAATTTATTTGCCACCCATCTCATAGCGAATGACTCTGGGAGGCTTCCAGTATTAAAACTTTAAAAACCAAACAAATACATATCTTTAAAAGAATAAAAATATAAATCCCAATCAAGATATAGTTAAAAGATGGAGGGAGTGAATAGGATGCCTGTGGGGTGGAGATGGAATGATCTTTTAATTCAACAACCACCTACAATGTGATGCTCCCTGTTAGGGACCCAAGCCATCTGGCAAAGCCTTCAGGCTCCTGTGGAAAGACAGAAGGGTAAGAGCCAATCTCACCTCAGGGGGATAAGATGTTCCCTAGGGTGGGAGCCACAGCAGAGAAGGCCCTGGACCCTGCCAGGCAAAATTCCCACAGCTTGCCTCTCAGATATATGCAGTGATGCATAGAAAACATCAGGAGGGAGGGGTGTTGGATATGTTCTCCATTTTCAGTTATTTGTAAAAAAATAATAAAGGTGGAATACAAATTAAATAGATAAAATAAAATAAATAAGCATGCCTGTACACAGCTGATATTTACATCTAATATTTTATTGGATGATTCATGGGTGTAAAGCTATTGCACTTGCGTACTCCTTGAGTGCTCATTGGAGTAGAGAGGAATGATTTCTATGTGTAAATATTTGAAAATCCAGAAAGAGGGCTGTGAAAATAAGTACAGACCCTTCACATCCTGGACATAAATTGTTTCAACTTCTTCCCTCAAGATGATACTATAGGGCATTGCATACCAAAACAACTAGACGCAAAGATCCTCCGCATGCTGACACTCTGTTAAATAACTAATATCCACAAACTGCCTATGCCTTGGATGTCCTAATAGGGCTCTACTACTTATTATCCTTCTCATCTGCCCTACTATCTATTTCCTTAGGTTCTTTGACTATAACTTGTTGTATCTCATGATTTATGGTGATTGCTTTTATTTAGTATCCTATTATGGTTTATGTTGATTGTATTAGTATCCTATGACTATCACTGACGGTTGTATCTATGATTTATGATGATTGAATCTTATGATATGATTATGTGTATCACTTGTTGCTTGTATAAACTGAGGGCTTATGCGCCAGAGATAAATTCCTTGTGTGTGTCCAATTACACTTGGCCAATTAATTATTCTATTCTATTCTTATTTCCACAACTACTGTCTGAAATAATGCTGTAGAATTGTTGTTTAGTTGTTTTTGGATAATATATTCAAATTATTTCTATGGCACCTAAGTACTGACAAATGTTTCACATGTAGCCTCATTAAAATTATTTTTGCAAAAAGGGGGCATGTGAACTTTCACAGCTATACAACAAGCACTGGCAGTATAATGCTTCTTCAAAGTCTTGCATTTCTCCCAGAAGGGGCATTTCCACATGAACTTTCCTAACACATGCATTTTGTGCAAATGGTTTTATATTTTAATGCATTTTGTGTGTAGAGTCATGCTTAAAAAAAAACTCCTAGGTTAGACTTTCTGAATCATTTCTCAGAGGACCAACAATTGAGAGAGGCAAATGGCAAATGGAAAGGATGCATTATTTTGTGTGTTTATGTAGCTTACATTCTTCCCACTATTGCCAGAAAATGAGAAATGCCAGCTGTGCAAAAAAACTTCTTTCACACTGTTGAGCTATTCCCAAGCTGGCCAGCTGTTGAGAGAGGCCTGGAGAGAGAAAAGAACTTCTCCCATCAAGAGGAGGCACCTAAAGGCCTAACATGTTTCTTTAAGAAGCCTTCTCTTATATTGCTAGCCAAAGTGCTCCCAAGGGCTTTCCTCAACACACATTGAAAGTCTTCCATGTTAGTCACTTTAATAAAAATTGTGGGCAGTCCTGAAGCAGCTCATTCTGGAATCATTGAAGATTCAAGATAAACCAGACCACAAAAACAAATTTATGAATATTACTTATATCATAAGGCTGCTGCAGCGGAACTCTGCATACCTGATTTTGCTTCCCTCTCTGTCCCGCCCTTTATCTTCATGAGAACTAAAAGCTATCAAGTCAGAGATCCTTTCTCCAATTACATTTCTGCCCCAGACTTCTTTTATATAATTGTTGTCTTGATGTGGTCCTCAAGATTATTCCTTCTCCCCATTACATACTGGGAGAAGAAACTAAGAATACCAAGCTTCAGCACTTCAGTAAAACAAACCAGATCACTTCCATAACTTGCACCATTTTGTTGAAGCAAATCTGTGTTACTTCATACAGGGCTGTTAGTCACATGCTGTCTTAAATTGCTCTCAAGGGTGTTTATTTTATAACAAAGACATCATTATATTGGGCACTACTGCCGCAGGTCTCTGACAGAGGAAGTAGCTTGTGTATCTCCTATACAGAAAATAAAAAGGAATACTAGGAAGCTTTAAGTAAACATTTTAAATCCTAGCTCAAGTTGCATAATATGCTATGTTACTGTACAAGATTATTCTTGAACTTTACTTTTCCAGTTTGAGATGCACTGATTCTGGAAACTTGATACCACCAAGTAACTATGGCAAATCCAGTCTGGGTGAAAAGCAACAAATCAGTGCAAAAAAGAACCATAGTTCCACTACATTCACACACACAAAAATAACCTGTGACTACTTGGAACCTTTTTCTTCAGGTAATCTCCACTTTTCAAATGAATTTCCTTACATGTGTTTATTAAAACATTTATAATCTTCAGTTCTATTTCCAAAAACTCTCAACATAGCTAAAAATTCATGAAACAAAATAGACAACAGAACAACAATTAATCAAAGATAGAGTAAAAGTTGGCAAATGATTTCCTGAATGTAATCTCACACTAATATTGCTTTTCACTGGCACCTCTTAATAGGGAAAGTAAGATATTGATGTACTTCCCAAACGAAGATGTTATTTAGCCTGATGCTATCATATATACAATGGGAAAGAAAGTGAGCAAAATTCCGTTGCCAAAGCCAGAAGATGTAATTTAATTCAAAGGACAGATTTTTATTTTTTCAACTTTAACTCTAATGCAGTTCTTGGAACACTGAAATAGCAAAATGAAATTGTGAATTTTCCCTCTCTGAGTAAGCTGATGGTCTTAACTAGCCTCACAACCATCTAAGAGTGGTCCCCTGAAGGATTAATAACTATAGTCCTGGGCATTTTTAAAGAAATGAAGATGGAGCTGGAGCAGCCATAGATTCATTGAATTAGGGTGAATGAATTAGTCTTCCTCCAAGTATATCATGTCTATAAAAACTGCAGTTTATTTACAGATACCATGTCCATGAAGAAAGATTGATTCAGTCTAAAACAAACTATGATAAAAAAAAATACATATATCTTGAGTAGCAATTAGATTCTTTTCCAGGTCCTTATTTTTGTTTCATCCATTAGAGAGGTTTGTACATCTGTGATGCCATGTCTACAGCAAAGTAGTGCTGGTTTTTGAATAGTATCAAAGAGGATTCTACTAGATACCTGTTTTGCCAATTGTGTTCGTTTTAGCAAACTTGAGAACAGAATTGTCTGTTGTTATTTCTTCTAGAATAATTACTACTGTGTTTTGCATTATTTCAGGTCAGGGGATTAATGTCTTTTATCTACATGAATATTTTAAAAAAGAAGCTGATTAGGAAACCTTGACTTTATTTTGTGTTGAAGAGTGAAATATTCAACATTAGCTTATGCTACAATAAATAAGAGACAATAAAGAAAAACAAAGCAAAATTAAATAGAAATGCATCTCATTTACCTAGATTTGGTTCATTGGAAGAAAGAGAAGAATTTATGATTTTGAAGGATCCCAAAATGTTATTCAACAATTTGAAAAGCCTTTTAAAAATACTGCAAAACAATGACCTTTAGCTGAATAAAAACGAAAGTGGAGAGGCATTTGCATCCCACTCATTTATATTTTAGGCGATGGGCAATCTTGATTTTCCAAAGAATTTATATGGGCTCTAAGAATTCATACAAGTGACAAAGCAACCTGTGAAATTTGGGAGAGCAATGAAAGCAATGCTAGCTTCTAATTAAGGATATTAGTATTCAATTAGACTTTGAATTTCTTCCCAAGGATTTATTTCTAACTATATTTCTTTGTCTTCCAGTAAGGTTGACCAGACTGGCCAGATATCAAAGGCAAATCACTATCCCTAAATATAGGACAGCAATTCTACCTGGTTTGATTCAATGTTCTTTTTACAATGTTGTAGAAAGGGTATTTATTCCATTTGAGATAAGTTTTTGCCTATGTGGAAGGACAAATAAAGCTGTAAACTTGTTTCCTTATATTGCTCATTTTATAATGCTGCTCAGTTATAATTGGTAGCCACGTGCCTGTATGAATTCCCAAGCCATTCCAGATAGTTACCATCTTTACTTTCAAACACATGCAAATCTTACACTTAGATTTTGAACTTTTAGTGTAGCTACATTGACTAATTGATATGACCAGTTAGCCTTATGATCTGTACTTAATGTCTGTGTATACATTGGCTATTTTGCATTGCTGAGTTTTCTTATCCCCAGTTATTCATTATTATCCACAATACAAATTCTTCCCTTTTACTATCTTCTGCCTTGGAAATAGGTGGCTGTGTATCTGTACTTGTATCTTTTGCTTTATACATTTTTGGTCCATGGATACCTGCCTTCCATTCAAAGCCAGTCTGTGCTCTGCCCTGATCTTTTCCTTCCTGTCATTTACATGTCAGCTGCATCTATTTCTTGCCCTTTCTTTGTCTTTTTTCCCCCTCAGTGCCCTGTCCAACTGACTTTAGACTTCTCTTGCTTTTTAACTATCCAGTTTTAGTTTTCAAGGCTCAGCGCATCCCTATGATTATAATTTGGACTAAATCTTAACTATGGTTTTGCCTTTCTTTTGAACGTAATTTCTTTTGCTTAGTGATATCATGTAAGAGACATCAAAGAAAGATTCTGGCAAGAGAAAGATTCAAGTAAAGAAAGTTCACAAAGAGACTCTGGAATTCTTTCCTTGTTTTTGTTTTCCTTTGGACCCATTTTTGAAGGAGGCATTCCCATTTCACCTCCTCTGAATTCTGCTTCTGCCAAGATAAATAAAAGAAATGGCAGTTGCGGCTTTCTCTTATACAATCTATTTGAAGTTTTCTGAGATTGGTTTCTGGATGCAGGGGCGACTACAAGAACTATGATATAAGTCTGGAGGGTACTCTAAGGTGAAGTCACATTCTGAAAACTCTTCCATCATGACCATGGGAAACATAGCCTAACTAAAGTTTCTATAATGAAGATGAGTTCCTTGACTCATCTCATTTTTAATCATTTCTGTGTTCCTGTCAAACTATAAACTGCCCAAAAAAATGATGATTTAGAGATGTGCACATCTGACTGAACACCCTCAGTCAGCTAATCATCTTTGCAATTAATTCTTCTCTATTTGAACTCTGTGGCGGTAACTCAATTAACATACAGTGTCAAAGGATCTATGTTATATGGGGAGGGGTATTATGCCCATGGCTCATCTCCAAACTTCATGCACTGATTTGTTCTTCATAAAGCCTTAGTTGTATGCACTCTGTTGATTATTCCTAGATTAGAGGCAGGTTCAGGGATACTGAACAAAAAAAAATGTGTGGACGGATTTGGTAGCAAGTTTTGAGTATCCTGCAATGATTAAAATCTTTTAAACAATTTATTCAGGGTTGGCACAAATGTAGCATTAAAAAGAAGCATTTTAGAAATAATTCCAGCATACCTGAAATTGAAATACCAGAGATCAGAAACATGTAAGCGCCTACCAAAATAAAGAATATATTATAGCATAGACTTTTATCACAGGTTTCCCTAAGCATCTCTCCCTTAATATATAGAGCAGAGGTAAGCAAAAACAAGCTCATTAGCATCCCACTTAAGCCCCTGGCAACCCTAGCATGCTCTGTCGAATTTTGGCAGAAAAATCTGTTTATTGCCGTTCCCAACTGTAACTAAAATGTTCTATTTGAAATAGAAATAGCATTTGCTCGCATCCTTTCCTTTATAACTTGTCTTTATCTCTCTCTATAGGCTTTCCATTTAGTATTTTCAATTACAAACTTCTTAGGAGTAGGAAGCCTACAATATTCTTTATATTATTCTAAGATAAGTGTTTACTGGCTGCCAAGGGTTGTTACTCATACTTCACTGATGGCAAGATACTACTATTACAGTTACTATTTCTATGATTATAAATGCAATACCACTTCATTCTTCCCCAAAGACATGTATACGAAGCCATCAAAAACACATAAAAATATCATTGGGGCAAAAGATAAACCAGTTTTCTCCTATGGGTGACTTCAAACAGGAAATAACAAACCTCCTATGTGTCTAATTGCCTCTTAGGTTCTGTTTCTTGGTCACACATGTGATACTTAAAGTCTTTGTAGTCTTACTGCGCGCACACACAAACAGAGACACATATAAAAAACCCTTCTAAATTCAAGGTAATGTACAAAGAGGAAAGAAACATATGGCTGTAGTTAAATAATAATTTATCAATGTTGCACTCATAAGTGGCATGCATACATATGAGAAAAGAACCGAAGGAGTTTTAATGAGTTTCTAAGATTTCTAATACTGCCAGAAACAGTTTGTACTGTTGTGTTCGTAGATTTCTTTTTTCTTTTTTGCAACCCAAATGCTGCAAAGAAAAGCTAATAATATATCCAGCAACAGCCACATGTTTTTCAGGAAAATAAAAACCTAACCTGCCAAACCTTGTTACTATGAACACACATTAATTGGAAATTTCATTATATACTACACTAATCTGATGAGCAAACATGGCAATTATAGTCAGCTTAAAAATGCTATCAAGTTAGCGTTTCAAAAGAGAAAACCTGTTTAAAGTATACATGAAATGGCAAATATCCTCAGCATGGGGAGTTATCATTTTTAATGCTACATTTTTTAAAACTGTATTTGTGGGGTTGACTTGAATTCTCTATTTAGATAGACATCTGAAGCATGACTCATAAGTTTTTTAAAAAAAAACCTTGTAAAAACAAAAACAACCATTATTTTACAATAATTTGTATACTGTAATAGTCTTCAAGTAGAATATTCCAAAACTTCTAATCAGATTCATGCATTTTCGTACATATACAATGATATCCCTGCCACCTGATCCTTTTGCTTTTCACGTGTGGAAGGGCAAAGCATGCTGAATATTTCCATGTATAGACCTTGGCTCTCCAACACCTCAGTGCAACAGAGGAGATGGAGCCAGCCACAGTCTTGCTTGTGCCCTCATGTGATTGCAATTGCCTGAGTATGTCATCCAAATAGAGCTTCTGTATCCTTTTATAGTGAGGTGTAATTTGTAGGAGAAGCAGGGGTGGGATTCGGCTGGTTTGGACCGGTTTAGGAGAACCAGATGTTAATTTTACATCTGTTTCGCTGAACAGGTAATTGTAAGCACTGGCTAGCCCTGCCCACCCCTTCTCCTCCCCTCCCAGGAGTCTCCACGCAGCCCGTTCAACATGCCAGGTAAGTGCAGGGCTCGCCCAGGGGCTCTGGGAGGGCAAAAAATGGGCCTCCTGGAAATTCTGGAAGTCTGGAAAAAAGGATGTTTCAATCCCACCCCTGAGAACTGGATATAAAGTTTATAGGAACAGGACATCAACAAAGCAGTATTGGTGGCTTTCCAGCTTTATCCTGCTGTCTTCATTTTTCTCTTTTTGAAAACCTTGTCAAGGATAGGAGGCATTTTAAAATTTTCCAAAGGTGTTTTCAGTCATGGTGACATGTTGTGACAGTTTTCAATCAACCAAAGCTATCCTAATCATTTTGAAAAATTCTGGTCTTGGGTTGCATTGACCCAGCTGAAGAAGCTTAGTATGGAGGTTAAACAAAAGGTCTAATGTTGGATTTTCTCTCCAAAAGAGAATCCCTATTTCTAAACGTGGGAAGGAGAAATCCAAGCGCTTTGGGCATTCATATCCTTTTCTCTTTTACTAAACCATTCTGGGATTTTGTTAGAGCCGAAACACAGGTCGTAACAAGTATAATGAATAATGAAAACCATCTTCATATCATCGTCATCATCATCATCATAGGGTCTGCTTTTTGGATCAACAAATGCCGTCTTGCGCAATCAAATACAGCGCACTATATGACATCATAAAAATCAATACCAATCAATGCAACTTTGTCAAAGGCGCTAGTCCTACTGTGTTTCTATGAAAATAATTATTTATTTATTTTTAACTCCAAAAGATACATTAAGGCTTATTTTTGAGGAAACGTGATATCAGGATGGTCAGCCCAGCTGGGCGCCCTCCTTCCCCGGTGTGCGCACAAGAGGCAGTGAGCACATGGGGGCCAACAGTGTCCAGCAGCAGCTGCTGCAGCCCACAGCCCCCTTGGTTGGCACAATCTGGAGCTGCACAGCCCAGGCAGCACAGGTGAGTTAACTACCTGTCCAAGAAGTAGACAGAGGCAAAGGCACCGGGGGGGAAGGGCAGGCAATCTAGACGCACCACATGAGTTGATGGGTGGCTGCAGGAAGTTCATCTTCACGCAGCAGCAGATGGTGGCAGAGGTGCAGGAGGATGGCAACTGATCCTGATGTGCTGCACGCCCCACAAAAGCTGAGACATGGTGGGACACACACCTGTCCCACCATCTCTCAGCTTGTCCACAGCATGTGCGGCAGATGAGGATTGCTGTCTTCCCCCCACACCTCTGCCTCCGTCTGCTGCTGGTGCTGCCGCACAAAGATGAGCCTCCCATGGCCAGTTGCCTGCTGCAGCCAACTGCCTCTTGGCTTTCCTGCCTCCCCCCCCCGCATGCCTCTGCCACCGTCTGCTGTAATCAACTCACCTGCACAGGGTGGGCTGTGGTTGCTGCCAGACACTGTTGGTTCCCACACCCTTGCTGACTCCAGTGCTGGCCCCGCCCATCCACTCCCCCTGCTATTGACAACCTTAACTTAACTGAGCTTATTTTTTGGATAGGGCTTATATTAGGAACAGGCTAAAAAATCAGGCTAGGGCCTATTTTCTGGTTGGGTCTTATTTTCAGGGAAACGTGGGATTGATGCCTTCTTTGCAATTCACAAGTTTATGGAGAAACACTGAGAAGAGAGGAAGCCATTACATTTGGCTTTCCTCAACCTTGTATAATGAATCATGAAAATGATAAAATAAATAGCAGAATATGGATGGTGGTGTTCGATTTCTAGGATGCTTTTCGGATTTGGAAAAGTACATTTTCCAAGTGCCTATATGAAGCAGAACGCTTATCAAGCATCAACTAATGCTTTACTCCTGCATTTAATTAACTACATTAACATGAACTGTAAGATCATGTTATTACAAGCAAATAAGATTTTCATACCAAATGTAGAAAAATAAACCTTTTGAATGTTAAGCAACTGGATTGTGACTGATTTGAATCCTCCATGCACACAATCCCATCATGTTTTACTCTGGCAAAACCCATGCTATCAAGTCAAATGTTTGTTTTAGTGCTGGGGCTAATATTCTCATTTAAGTCTTGGGCTTTTTTTGAAGTATAAAGAAAAGCCATGAGATCCTTCCACCAAAACAGCTAAATGGATGTTAACTTGAATTTAACGCAACTGCTTTCCGTGTTTAGATACTATGACAGTCATTGATGCTAGTTTCAACAATATGTATTATCTGTCTCACTTTTGTTAAAAACCCTTATTATTTACTGGGATTTACATTTTCTTGGTATGGCACACTTTTATTATTCCCAGCATACTACGGATATCAAGTTCCAAGGAAAACATTGGCATTACTATTTATTTCTGCAAATGTGCATTTAGAAAGGCAACCTGAGGGGATGATTCACTGCTCATGCATATGTATGTACTCCTGCTGGAATCAAGAGACTGATAAGTGACTTTTGAATTACTCCCTAATGCCGTAATCCCATTCTGAGAAGCCATTATGAAGTAAGCAGTTTGATGAATGCAGGTGAGGACGTCAATTTTATAACTCCCCAACATACTTTTTCCATAGGTGGTATTTCAATTATTGGGAGAGATATTCCCTCTACCAAGTGTTTCCTCCCAAACCATTGCAGGCAATCTTTTTAAGTCAACTGGAATTGTTCTGGGATGGATTAAAGAATATTTGGGGGAGGGGGAAAATCTAGATATATTAATTTCTTCCTTCAATTTGTTACCTCTTTCTGAATGCCTTATTTTCTCTGACTGGGACATTATTGTAGAAAATACATGGTTGACTGATTTTTTTTTCTTTATTGAGAGAGTAGAATTGAAAAACTCCCAAGCCAATCAATTTGTCAGCTTGCCATCTCTTAATGCAGTACTTCTAAGGATAATGCTACCATAACTAGAAAACAAAATTCTAACCAGCTAGTAGATGGCAGCCAAAGGTGAAAAAATGTCTAGTGTTCATCAAAAATTATTGTGGTCTGGTATAGTTACCCTAACTTAATACAAAAAGATAAAAAAGATAAAGGAGTCCTCATGGATTTTACTTCACTAGTCATTGCTGATATACTCCTACCCTCAAAATGATGCTATAGAGCACTGCACATCAAGACAACTAGACACAAGAACAGTTTTTTCCCAAACAGCACCACTCTGCTAAACAAATAATTCCCTCACCACTGTCAAACCATTCACTACAGCTGCATTACTATTTGTTTTCTCATCGTTCCTATCACCCATCTCCTCCCACTGATGTAACTTTCTTGCTTATATCCTTACTTATCCTTATTTATAGTGATATTGATTGTTTCCTGATTGCTTATTTGTACCCTGTGACTATCATTAAGTGTTGTACCTTTTGATTGTTGACAAATGTATCTTTTCATGTCTTTTTATGTACACTGAGAGCATATGCACCAAAGACAAATTCCTTGTGTGTCCAATCACACTTGGCCAATAAAGAATTCTATTCTGTTCTGTTCTGTTCTGTTCTGTCCTGTCCTGTCCTGTCCTGTCCTGTCCTGTTCTGTTCTATACAGGGTGTTGATCAGGACTGTAGTAACTCTGATGATTCGTTAAAGGCAGTGTTTCTCAAACTTGGCGACTTTAAGTCCTGTGGACTTCAACTCCCAGAATCCCCCAGCCAGCATAGCTGGCTGGGGAATTCTGGGAGTTGAAGTCCACAGGACTTAAAGTCGCCAAGTTTGAGAAACACTGGTTAAAGGGTTCTTATGTTGAGATGGCAGAATTAAAGTTCAGCCTTAGCCAGGCTTTTAGGGTTGTGGAAGTTCCACAAGGAACCACAAGTCTGTGGGTTAAACATGAAATCCAAACTACATAAGGCATACATGTTTTTATAACATCTATAGCTTATCTATTGTGTGCTGGCTTCCTCTCATGTAACTAAGTAAAAATCAAAAATCCATGAATTCTTGCTTCACACTGTATTCAGGGTTCTTCCAATCTTATGGAGGACCCACCTTTGTTCAGCTGAATAAGTGTGTTTCATTTATCAAGAGAGATCTGGACCCAGACTCCTCATTTGCACAGAGATACATCTGATCCCAGCTCAACCGCAGTTCTCATTTCCGTTTCAAGGCATTGAGCCAACACTGTAAAAAGACATTTCAACAGTCATGTGGCCAGCACAATGACATGGAACACTGTTACCTTCCCAACAAAGTGGTATCTATTTATATATTCACATTTGTAGGCTTTCAAACCACTAGGTTGGCAGGAATTGGGGTGAGAACGGGCGCTCACTCCATCGCATGGTGCTAGGGTCTCAAACCTGGGCTGCTGAACTCCTGAGCCACTGCCCCACCCCAACCTAATTTAATAGGGCTGGATAATTCTACAAAGTACCTTCCAAATTTCCTGGAAGCTTACCTATCCTAGTAGAAGTAGAATAGAAGTATTTATTTTATTCTCACTTGCCTTAGGTAATGTGTCTTTTGGTAAAGTTTTAAAGATTATTTTATTGTTGCAAAATGTATTCATGTCCCCCCCCCCCCCGATATCTACATAACTCTGTTGCGTCTTGGACATTGATTGTCCACCCATCCCTTTATGAAAAAAGGAAGAATTTCTCTATAGTGTTTTACTTGAAACTTAACTAAAATATAGGAAACTACTCGATAACTCACGATTCATTTGAGAAACATTTCCTCACCTAATCAGAGAAGCAGAATGGCCACAGGCAGTCAAAAAAGCAGTAGAAGAAGGAGTAACTTCCAACTTCCTGTCGGCTTCCCCATTGAGCTTCCTTGTGGGAAGCTGGCAGGAAGCATCAGAAATCATAATCACGTGACTGAGGCTGACTGCAGGGGCTCTGCAGCAGTCACAACTTTATGAATACAACTGGTTTGAAGATTCTTTCAATTCCACAGGAGTCGTGAGTTTTGCACGCATTTCTTTAAGCCAATGAGTTTGAGGTACCTTGACTAAAAATTATTGTGCTATAATGCACTGTTTGGGCTAATTGAAGATTAGAACCAGACAAATAGTCAGAATAGGTTTAGTAGTATATAGATGGAGAAATGGCATCTGAAGACATGACTATATCCTCAATCTCAGCCCACTCTTCAACTTGGTGCTCCCTGAACTTGGCTGTTTTCTTGAAGATTTTTCGTTACCCAAACTAGGTAACATCATAAGTGCTAGCCCATCATCAGTGCTAGTAAGAATAACATCATCAGATACAGTCTGCAGGAATTTCACTAACATTTTGTCATTTTCAGAATGGGCAAAAGCAATTGATTTTCCATCAGACTGATTTAGAATGTCTAGGAAAAAAAATACATACCTTGACTGAAATCAGTCAAGTGTCTCTGAACTGCTTTAAACTATTTTCTCAAATCACAGGCATCACTGTAGCATCTTTTGGGCATGTTGATTTGGTGCTCATTTGACCAAGAACTCAGATATTTTACTTGTTCCTTTCATGAGAGGATGATGTTTTAATTGTTGGCCCATTAGTGTGTGTGTGTGTGTGTGTGTGTGTGTGTGTGTGTGTGTGTGTATCTCAATAAAAATATCATCCTCGCCTGAAAAGAACAATGAAACTATCTAACCAATACATATATTTGTTCTCTTTTACTATTGTTATGTTTATTTTTGTTTTTAATCTGAATGTATGAAAATGGAGCCACTCATGGTTGGCTTCAGTGCAAACTGCTTGCAACTAAGTAAAGATATATTGTAATGCTAATCCCAAGGTGCCCTTTCAAAAGGCAACTGAAGTTTCTTTGTTTTTCCTTGAGGGCGTTTTGCTTCTCGTCCCAGAAGCTTCCTCAATTCTGACTGAATGGTGGAGAATGGAAGGATTTATATTCCTTGCAGTCATCTATTCGATAGTGCTGTCTCTGAGAGTCCTCGAGGTCATTTGCAGGTTTACCTGTCCCCTCTGGGTCACTGGAATGGCGCACATGGGTGTGGAACCTTCTTGGAACTGCTGGGAGGATTGTTTTGTAAACAGGAGACAGATTGTGTGTATCCCTCCCTTTCTGTTGAAAGGGGGCTGTCCAGTTTTAATGTAGATGTGTTTACAACACAGTCCTTTCAGCATTTCCAATTGCACTTCAGGGAAAAACAAAGAAAGTCCAGTTGCCTTTTGAAGAAGCACCTTTGGGACAACATGACTTGGATGACTGAGAATCTCCATAGACATTGTAATACTAAATTAACAATCTTAGCCAATTAAGTCCCAACTATGGTAAAATTTAGAATGGCCAGTCTCTTTGTATTCTGGACCTAAGAATTTATTCTTTGCAAGCTCAACGTTTAGAGGCATGACAGAGAGAGATTTGGGAGTATGCCTCTTCCTTAAAACTCTAATGAGACACAAATCCAGAATGAGTTTGTTTTTCCTGATCTTATTTTGCTTATTGTATCTAATTGATCAGAAGACAAAGGAGGAAGCAAAATATTTTTGCACTTTTTAAAATGCTGCTTCAAAGATTCAAATATTGTTTCAGCTGTCTGGTTCTGGTAGCGTTTAATCCTGCTTAAGAAATCTACAATCCTACAGGTAATCTTCCATTTATGACTTAGCAAACTGTCAAACTTAAACAGCCTCAGAAAGTGTCTTCCATATGTCATAAAGCACTGAAACACACACACACACACACACCATGCAATACAGTCATGTGACCACATTTCGGGCTCTTGACATATGTTTGCTGTTACAACTGGTTGCCAAGTGGCCTGCAATCGTGTGATCACCATTTCCAATTTTCTCCGCTAGCTTCACCAGAAAGTAAGTGGGGAAGCCAACAGGGAAAATTGCAGGTGAAAGGGATGGAGGGAAGATGATATCCTTCTGTGAGGTGCAGAAATGGAACTTAAATCTTCATAATGCAGAAACCACCAAGCCCAGGAGGCCCAGGCCTGCTCCTTTCTCCGACACCCAAGAGGCTACTACTGGTAGGCCAACTACTGCTATGGCTCTGGAGACTCTCACTTTGCTCTCTACCTCAATGGGAAGGATTGATCAGTTACAGGGCCCAGCAGTGCATGCAAAGTTTTTCACAGACCTGGACGCTTTTGAGATTCTCTATGACCCAATACAAGGGATGCAGTAGCTCAGTGGCTAAGACGCTGAGCTTGTCAATCAGAAAGGTTGGCAGTTTGGCAGTTCAAATCCATAGCGCCGCATAATGGAGTGAGCTCCCGTTACTTGTCCCAGCTTCTGCCAACCTAGAAGTTCCAAGGCATGTAAAAATGCAAGTAGAAAAATAGGGACCACTTCCCACCACTTTGGTGGTAAGGTAACAGTGTTCCGTGTGCTTTCAGCATTTAGTCATGCTGGCCACATGACCACGGAGACGTCTTCGGACAGCGCTGGCTCTTCTTCTTTGAAATGGAGATGAGCACCGCCCCCTAGAGTCGGGAACACCTAGCACATATGTGCGAGGAGAACCTTTACCTTTTTGACCCAATGCACTTGGAAGCCATGACCATCACATAGCTTAGTATTCTAAGGCGCAGTCTAGTTTTACTGTATCTGCTACCAAATTATTTGTTCTTTTTATGGTCCAAGATATTCTCCACCATATTCTCCAGCACCACAACTCAGAAGGGTGCTTATTCTTCATTCAGGTTTTTCTGATGGTTCAGCTTTTACAACCATACATTTCAAATAGAAAAACAATGGCCTTGGCAATCAATACATTTATTATGAGTGTGATTTCCCTACACTTTAATATTTGGTTTAGATCCTTTTTACCATAATTTCTTTTCATTCATAGCTATGACGATCATTCCCATGACTTTCTGAACTGAAGAAAATAAATTACCACCTCAGTTTCATCTCCATTTGCTTACATTAGACTAACTTTCCTTATTGACATAATTTTGGGTTTTTTTACATGGTGAGTGGCAAGCCAGGTTGTGCAGTATCTTTGAACGAGACATTATCTCCTTCTTGCTTATCTCCCTTTGTTTCCAGGCATTAAAGCGGCATCATTAGCATATCTGAACTTTCTGATGTCCCTTCCAGCAAATAAGATTCCAATTTCTGCTTCTTTCAGGCAGTATTTCTTGTGATAAATTCTGCACATAATAAAGAGATGGTATATAGCCTTGGTATGTTTCTTTTCTGATTCTGATCTATTTATGTCCTCCATTATAAATGTTGCTTTCTGGTGATCATATAAATTATTCAAGAGGCAGACGAGGTAGCCTATATCCATGTTTTTAAGGGTTGTCCACAATTTTTGTGTGAGAGAGCTACACAGTTACAAAAAGCCTTTGAATAATTAGCAATGCTAACATAGAATGCCTGTTTAGAATTCCTCTCCCTCTTCCATTATCCATCAGAAGTTACCAATGTCATCTTGGGTAACCCTGCCTCTCCTGAATGCGGCTTGTACTTCTGCCAGTTTTTATTTCATGCACTGTTGAATTCTGGTTTGCAGCATCTTGAGGATTAACTTACTGGCATGTGAATTAAGCACAACTACTCACTAGTCTGGACGTTTCTTAGCACTGCCCTTTTGGGTATTGATCTTTTCCGTTAGGCCACTGCTATGTTTTCAGCAGCTACTTCCAAACCACATGAAGCACTTTAATGGCATCATCATCATCTAAGATTTTTAAATAGTTCTGCTGGTATTTCATCAATTCCTGCAGCTTTGATGAAGCAATGTTTTCCAGGGGCCATTAACCTCACTTTTCAGACCTTCTGGCTGTAGTCCAGTGATCAAACCTCCATGCATATCATTAATTGTGAGATGGGATCATTTATGTACAATTCTCAGGTCTATTCATGCCCTATTTTTCATATATTGGGTTTCTCCAGTAGACCTTTACCTTTTTTTACCTTTTATTATGCCCATCTTTGCATAATATTTTCCATTATTCCTGCAATTTTCTTAATTCACCTTTTTTCCCTTTCCTCCTGATGTAGTTGTTATCCTTAGTTTCATTGCATTGCTTTTGCTGTCCTCTACAATTTCAATGTTTAATTGGGCAAATTTTCCTCTTTTCTATCTGAAGTTGATGTATTTCTTGCAGCAACAAAAGTCTCGTGATTTCCACATCACACAAAAGAGAAGGAAGGAAGGTTCAAGTCATCTGTAACTATGCATCTGGGAGTTATGTACAGGTATAGGTATTTACTGCACACCTACGGTAGGTATAATTCACTTAGGTGTGCAGTATGTCAGTTTTGGAAGCCATTTTTTCTTTTTGTGGCTTCTTGACTGCCACATATGTCAGCCTGGGAATTTGGGAGGGGAGTTACTTGGAGTGGTAGAATTTTAGCCATAACAACAGTCTTTCTTCTGGGAATCAAGGACATGGTTGGAGTGGTTGAAGATTGTCTCCAGTTGCATTGGAGTATTGGATTGGACTATGTGGGTGTGGGACAGGGGTGGGTTCCTGCCAGTTCTAACCTCTTCTATAGAAGAGGTTCCACAAATCTACAGTGCCGTTTGGAACCGGTTCCAGCTCCCTCCCCCCCCCCCGCCCGTCCGCACATTATCAAGATGAAGAGCGAGAAGAGGAATTCTGGCAGTTGAAGTCCTTAAAGCTGCCAAGTCTGAACACCCCTGGGGTTTTTTCCCTAAAGGGTTAGGGGTGCAAGGGTCTTGTAACTTGACAGCTTTAAGACTTGCACACTTCAATGCCAGAGTTCCTGAGCCAACATGACTGGAGGAGGAATTCTGGGAGTTGAAGTCTACAAGTCTTAAAGCTGTCAAGTTTGAACATCCCTGGCTTTTTTTTCTAAAGGGTTAGGGGTGCAAGGGTCTTGTAACATGACAGCTTTAAGACTTGCATGCTTCAAATGCCAGAATTTCTGAGCCAACATTTTGGTTGCTAAACAAGAGCATTGTTAAGTGAGTTTCACCACATTTTACAAGTTGGCCACACCCACCTAGTCACATGGCCGACAAGCCACTCCCACAAAACAGGCCACACCTACAGAAGAGGTTGAAAAAAAAATTTGAAACCCACCACTGGTGTGGGACAAGGGTTGTGAACTTTCAACTGGATGGGGAAAACCTGGAAGCTTTCAGATTCGGGTTTTCCCAGATGTGCCATCATGATAAATTGTTACATTGAGGAAATTCAGGCCTTGGAGTTTTATTTTGTTGGTGGTGTTTCTTGGAACCCTGACACAGTGAAAAGGTATATGAAATTAATTTCCTTAGTTTGGAAGTATTTTTATTGGGAGAGGGTTGTATTCATTTTACTTTCGGTCCCATCAGAATCGGAATGGAATTGAAAGCTTGCTATGTGGCACTTTGATTTCTAGAGAAAAACTGATATATGCTATATTGAACAAGTAAACAAATATCAAATATTTTCTATCTTACAACCCACCTGTTTTTAATCATAATGAATATTAAATATATTATTTAGATGTTTGCTGTAGCTAGACATATACAAAACCCATCCCTTTAAATCTTGAAAGATGCAACAATAATATATGTGTAAGGACATTTAGAGGAACAGGGAAATGTAATCTAACAAACACTCTCCCTCCTCTTTGTATTTTACTGTGAAATACATTGAACTAAGCATCTGTCTATATGTTTCCCCAATATCCTCAATACATTCTCCCACAAGAATTCTGAAAGTCAGAATCTGCTGCTACCTGGCATAACCAATTATTCTTACTGGAAAAAAGAAAACAGACGTGCAAAATGAGAACAATAGAATTGCAAACCTGCATACTGACAATTTGCATGTAGCAAGCTACGATGTAAAGGCACACATTTAGAATTGTCAGCATCATTTTAATAAATACAGAGCAAATTCCATCCTTGTGAAAAATTTCTATCTGGCTCATTCTTTTGTCCAAGAGTTTATATGTGGAGGGGCAGCATTAAGGCCCCTGCCAGGGGTGCTGTTCCTCACTGTTCATTAAGTTGTGAGGCCCTGTTCATTAATTTGAGTTCTAAGGATCAATTGGAATTGTTGCTACTATACCAGCATCTCTGCTGCATCGTGTTCTCTCCATTTCTGTTTAACATCTATATGAAGCTACTGGGTGAGATTATGGATCATCACGGGGTAAGGTATCATCAATAATAATAACCAGCTATACACTTCTGTCCCTGGTAAGCTAAACAATGCTGTTGATATCCTTTCTTGGTGCCTGGAGACCTGGGGGGGGGGGGGGTTCTGGATGGGGAACGACTCCAGTTTATTCCTGGCAAGACTGAGTAGCTTTGGTTTTGGGGGGACCTTCCCTATCTCATGATTTACCATATTTGGCTTTAGATGGGTTGCAATTGTTCCAGACAGACCCAATGTGCAATCTGGGAATTGTTCTGAATTCATGACTCTTGTTTGAAGTGCAAGTGGCAGTCATGGCCAGGAGGACTTTTGCACAGCTTCGTGCTGCCTGTCAGTTTCAACCCTTCCTGTCAAGTCACATACCCTAATCACATCTCAGATGGAGTACTGTAATACATTCTACATGGGGCTGCTGTTGAAGAGTATCCAGTAGCTGAAGTTGTTAAGGAAAATGCAGTGATGCAGGTAATTATGTGTGCTACACTTCTTCTCCATGAGCCACATTGGTGACCAGATTGCTTGAATTGCATCCAATTCAAGATGCTGTGATCTTTAAAGCTTTACATGACATGGTGGCAGGTTATCTGAGAGGTCACCTCACTCAATTACATCTATCTGCCCAATCAGAATGAGCATGTTGTGGGTCATCAGCCAAATTGTATCATTTAGTGGGGGCCAGGAGCACAACATGTTCTGTTGCAGCAGCTAAGCATCTCAAACATAATCCTCCCCCCACTCAAGTTGATGTTGACTCCAGCCTTATTGGCTTTCTGGAAGGCCCTCAAAACTTGGTTTTGTCATCAGGGCTTATGGGCCGTTAAATAGTGTAAGTTTGACTGCATTCTTCTCTGTCTTTTGTTAATATAGTTTTAATTGACTAAATGGATTAACAACATTGTTTAGTTCTGCTTTAATTGTGTATGCTGCTCAGAGTCACATGCATGTCAGATGGCCACTATATAAATTAAATAATAAACCTTCTACCCAAACCAGTGTTAAGAAATTTAAGAAAAAGAAGAGATAAAACTATAAGACAGACTGCAGAATTCAAAAGATGCAATTAACATCATGCAAGTGGATTATATTTAACAATCAGTGGTATGTGCCAAAGCCTTTTGGTCTATTTTGTACACTTTAGAGAAAACCCTTTTTTAACTATAACTTTTCATATTTTTATCTGGGCTTTCAATAACCAGGAAGGAACAAGCAATTATTATAATGGGGTTTTTTTTGTTTTTAATGCATTTAAATATTAAATTAAGATATAGCAATAGTACTTAGACTTATATACCACCCCATAGTGCTTTACAGCACTCTCTGAGCAGTTTACAATGCCAGCACATTCCCTCCAATAATCTGGGTCCTCATTTTACCAACTTTGGAAGTCAACCTGAAGTTGGTCAGGATCGAACTCCTGGCAGTGGGCAAAGTTAGCCTGCAGTACTGTACTTTAAGCACTGCACTACCACAACTCATTATGTAGCAAGGAAGTTTGCAAATATTGTATTTATATATTATATAATTTGAATTTAAATATATTAGGGATTCACAACTGATAACTCAAGAGTTCTACATTGGTTTTGCATGAAAATAAATTTTAATAATGAAAATTAAATCCAGATATGCATATCTAACAGTATGCCTTATTATTGCTTACATATCAATATAACAATAGCACTTAGGTTTATATACCACTTTACAGTGTTTTATAGCCCTCTCTAAGCATTTTACAGAGTCAGCATATTGCCCACAACAATCTGAGTCCTCATTTTACCTACTTCAGAAGGATGGAAGGCGGAGTCAACCTAGATATGCTAGCTTACTTGTTTATAAATTGCACCCATAAACTCAGCAGTGAAAGAATAGCTGAACTATTTTATCATAATTAAAGCTCTGTATTTTCAGAGTGACCTAAAATAATAATCTTGGAATGAACTCAATGAGTATGAAGGCTAATAACAACTAAAGAACTGGCAGCTGTGACTTCATATTATTGCATATATAATAATAATAATATCTCAGGTTCTTGGGAAGGACTCAATAGATAGACAAAAATGCCGAATCCATCTGACTGATTGTATGACGAAACAATAACTCCATATAAACTGACCAATTTTTATATATTCCTAGTAGTCATGATGCCATGCATTACACTATAATATCTGCATATGAAATTCAAATAATGCTACAAAAAGCATTTTTCAGTATATTGACTTCTGGAATTACAATGCAACTTTTGGTCCTATCCTGTTTGCACAATGACCTTCTTTCAATATACTGTAAATGGGTTGTGGGTGTTGGGGGGAATGATGCTCATAGAAACACTAGCCAAATTCCAGGAGAGCTCAGCTAGAATGGACACACAGAGTTTTCCATCTACAACAGTTTTACAGAAGTATCTGGGAATGTCACAGACGAATACACAACAATTTCTCTCCTCAACTTACATTGACTGAAAAAGCGTCTGGAGATGTGGGACTACACAGGTATATTAAATATTTAAATGTTTCTTTATCATATTTTATTGTTACCACAGGCCCTCAGTGGTTTACAGTAGTTAAGAGCAATACAAACCATACCATCAATGGTAAAACTAAACCTGAATAGATAAAACCATAGCACCATAAAGTCAAACCACCTTCAGCACCCTATCATTCTCTATAGGACCATCAGGATAACTTTGTTATTAAAAAATGAAAATAAGGCTATTTTAAAAATAAAGTTATGAGTTACTGTTGCAAGATTCTTCTATTCCAGAGAAATCTTACACATTGTACATTTATTCAGAAATAAGCCTACTGAGATTGGTGGAATCTCAAGTAGGTATGAACAAAATGGGAGCTCAATTCCCAAATGTGCAAAATATCTTTTGATTTTGACAAATGAGTGCAAAGCATTTTCATAGTTATACTGTAGTTTTACTTTCTACTTTGGGAACTTAGATCTAATTCCACCCAGCTTTTTGTTGATATCTTATTCAGAGGAGAGGTAGAAGGGTGCAGCAATTAGTACAAGGGTAGGTAGATATGAGCAGAAGAAAGGGTCAAAAAACATGAAGATAACAGCTGCAACTGCCTAACAGAAGTTCTGCCCCTTTTTCTATGGGTCACATTTGTTCTGCATAGAAAAGAGAATGGGGCTTTACTTATGCAGTTATGGCTGCCATATTGCCTTTTCTTTACTTCTCCTACAAATGTCCCTAGGGATGGTGATGATGTGGGTCATATGAAGTTTCAGCTGTGTCTTCCCAGTATCCTGAGTAGCATTCCAGCATAGCCAAATTTCAGTGAAGATTTTGATGAAAGTTCATGCAACTAAAAGAATTAATATACACTATATTGCCAAAAGTATTCGCTCACCTGCCTTTACTCACATATGAACTTACTGTAAGTGACATTCCATTCCTAATCCATAGGGTTCAATATGATGTCAGTCCACCCTTTGCAGCTATAACAGCATCAACTTTTCTGGGAAGGCTGTCCACAAGGTTCAGGAGTGTGTTTATGGGAATTTTTGAAAATTCTTCAAGAAGCGCATTTGTGAGGTCACACACTGATGTTGGGCGAGTTTACGTGGCCTACCACTTCATGGCTGAGTTGCTGTCGTTCCGAAACACTTCCATGTTCTTATAATACAGCTGAGAGTTGACTGTGGAATATTTAGGAGCGAGGAAATTTCACGACTGGATTTGTTGCACAGGTGGCATCCTATCACAGTTCCATGCTGGAATTCACTGAGCTCCTGAGAGCGACCCATTCTTTCACAAATGTTTGTCAAAACAGTCTGCATGCCTAGGTACTTGATTTTATACACCTGTGGCCATGGAAGTGATTGGAACATCTGGTTCTGATTATTTGGATGGGTGAGCGAATACTTTTGGCAATATAGTGTATCTGAACTATCAGTCCACAAACTGAATTACTTGTCATAAAAGATTTTTTTGTTATTATGATCATAATTGTTTATAAATACTTATATTCTACAAATATTAATTTCTTTAAAGGACTGTTTATATATGTAAGAGCCCTGACTAATTCTCATTAATTTATATTATGAAAATGTGCTGGCAAAATGCCCTATTATATTGCATTAAGAAAACGTTGCTGTAATTTATGCCATAGATGCAAGGATATAATAATTTTATAATGATGAATACTATTAAAAACAAAAAAAGACCAAGTTAAAAATTCAGGTTTGGGCAAAATGAAGTAAAACAATCATTTTTGATTTAAAAAAATACTAAATTCAGATTTAAAAATCAACATTTACAGTACATACCCACCCAGTTAAAAATCTAAAAAATACACTCAGGTAGTATTCAGATTTCACTGAAGGGAGTAACAGAATATACAGTATTTCTTACCTGCTTTTTTAACTACAGAGGGTACTGTCCTCTCGGGAGTTTTCCTTTTTTCTTCTTTTTTCCCTAAAAATTAATTTAAAATTAATGGAAAAGTAAATCATATACTTCAGCAAGTTTATGAAAAACGTATGCTATCATTTTAAATGATTGAATATTGAATTCAGTCTAAACTTGGAGGAGATATATCTATCTATATAATATATGTTTACATCAATTTTATCATTAGTTACCCCCTCTCTCCGTATGTGTGTGTGTTTGTGTGTGTGTGTGTGTGTGTGTAAAATAGTATACTATGTATAGTATACATAGATTTATGTAGCACTGCATTCATAGGTTACTTATTTATAATCGTAGTGACATTGATATTATGTGCCAATGATAAATTTACATTTATAATTCCCTACATTTAGTTATTTTTATATTAGCACAGTGAGAGGGCTTTAATTCTAGTTTTGACGATTTTTTTTTTCTGGTTAATGATGAAAATAAATAATGTTATGTACCTGGGAGATGCTCACTGACATCAGTGGGATTCAATAATCTGTTCAGATTACAACACATCTAATGGAGAATGTGATGTGTAATGATATTATATTTATATGTAATCCCTTATATTTAAACTATTGTGTTAAGTGATAAAATTTTAAAAAATCACAGTCCAAAAGCATACCTTTTGCTTGAATATCAGAAACATCTTTCTTCTCATGGATTTCCTTTTTTTCCTCTTCCACTTCTAAAATATGAAAAAACATGGCTTTGGATCATAGGATCAGAAGTAGCTAATAAACTGAAAAAGAGGCTCAACTCATTCTGTCCATTCAACATTAAAACAAACAGCTGTAATTTAGAGTTCTGTGTCAGCAGGCATTTAGTTTACATCTCATGATGAATGTATGTATTCTTTTGTTTAAATTGTTATCTCCTACAAAATAATTTCCTGACACCTACATGGGAAGTTCACAACAGATTTTTTTTCTTTTCCCCCGAGGAGAGAAATATCTGCTGCTGCTACCTAGGACTGAACTCTCAACCTTGTGAATGGGAAGTGAGCATCTTCACCACTAGGCCACCATGCCTCTCTGGACTTAGGTTTCTTTCAGGGGCATAGGATTTCAGAGTGATTATGTGTTTGACCCTCACCCTCAGGCTCAGTCTGATCCTCTCTTTCCAATTGCTACATATATGTTGATGGAATTCAGTCAAAAAAGGTCAACTGTGAAAAATGTAGAAACACATGATTGATAATATAGAGTAAGATTTGCTCCGCTGCTTTCTTTTATATTTTGTTTTTAAGATTGTTAAATCTGTGAGTTTCTTGGAGGGATCTCCACCACCAGTGTGGAAGCTGCCAAAATTTTTGTACATCCCCTTACCTTTCCCTATATATTCAAAAACCAATAAAACTTTGTTTCATTAAAAAAAAAAGGTCAACTGTGGAGAGAGAGAGAGCTGACGTCGTGATGATACGACATGCGATCTTGGAGCTCCAAGATTGCAGTTGATATTTATGCCACTGGGCAGTCCTTTTGGATCTAAACCATCCTGAAGAGACGGTGATAGAGAAGAGTACCTCCTGCTGATCTCAGGGACACTGCAAAGTCTCTGATTGATCCAGGAGAAGCTTTTTTTCCTGATGACAGAAACCCAGCCCTGAAGCTGCTGAAGTTGGGACAGCTCCAGAATGGAAAGAAAATGGAAGAGAATAGTGTGTCGGATTGGTGAGAAAATTTTATTATTAGAAAAGAGACTACCCAAAGAAAATTAAAACTAAATCAAAATTGAAGACAAAAGAAAACAAGTGGCGAAATTAAGCTACATTAAACTTAGTGTGTTATCCTTTTTTAAAAAAATCTCTTTTTACAAATGGAAGTTCTGCAAATGTTTCTTATTTTTTAAATTGGAAGGCTCAGTTTTTCTTCTACTTTTTTATTTTTTCTATATATACTTGCGGATTAAAAAATTCTTGCTTTTCTACAACATTTGATTGGATTTTCTTTTAATTAAGAATTTTTCTCCATAAGTCTGCTATTTAAAAAAGGCTGTAATGGCAGAGAAAAAAAAGTAACACTGCTACTTTAAGGCTGGAGGCTAAATCATTGTATCTTCTTTCCGCTCTTTGATCATCAGAGTTCCTTTCAGTTAGTTGATTGAGAGTGATAGTGGAAAGAGCATGGTTTGTTTATACAGCTGCTGTTTTGGAGTTTTTGCAGTGAAGGCAAAGTTTTGACTTGAAAGATTATCATGAACTTGTTTGGAATACAATAAAAGCCTTGAATGCTATAGTGGCAGTGTTTATAAGTTGGAAGGATGGCGCAACATGAAAAAGAAACATTAATATTGCAAATGATTATGTTTAAAATTCAAAAGATATTAATAATAGAGAAAATTGATATGAGAATGGATGATGTAGAATAAAGAACAACAAAAAGAGATGGAAACATTGAGAATATTTATCAAAAGAAGAAAGCTGAGGACAGAGTTCCAAAAATTGAAGGAAAAAAGGAACAAAGAGATAAGAAAATTGTGGATACTGACAGCATACTGAGCATGGTTGGAAATAGTAAGAGTGGACTACGGAAAGGGGAGATAGGTGGACTCAGACCTCAAAGTACAGAAGAAGAAAAAAGAGAAAATTTGATGGAAGTAAGGAGAAAAATCTTGACTGAAACATCGGTGATAACCAAAGATAAGTTGATGAAAAGAACAGATGGAGCGTTTCGAGTGCTCGTAAGATATACAATGAGCAACAAGCTGCGAAAAGAAGTCCATAAAAGACCCACTAAGAAAACAACCAGAATATTAATTCCACAAATGACACGAGATATAAAACTGTACTACTACTGGAAAGATACAGGTTGATGTAGTGAAAGTTATAATAAAAATTAAGTCAAACTTAGAGTATTATATATAGTCATATAAATGAGTAATATTGATAATAATACAGATATTGGTACTAGTTTGAGGATATGAAATTTTATACAAACTGCAAATGAGAACTATGAGAGGAGAATTAAAAGTATTTGTTATTAAATATAATTAATTTTTATTTAGAATATGTTAGAAAGATGAAATCTTATTGAATGGAATGCTATTACATAGTTTTATCTCAAATTTAGGATATTTCATACAAAAGGATGTAAAAGCAATTTATAGTCAAATGAATGTTTAAGAATTATAATATTTTTATATAATATACTGGATTGATGATATGAGAATTTGTTTGAAATGAGTTGATAATTTGTGATCTTACATAATTTGAAAGTGAGGACTATGGAAGTGATGCACAAAAACTTTACAACCAAACGACATGCTGTACGTGATTGAAGAAGGTTCTATGCGTTATTTGTTGTCTGTTTTTGTCTGACCAAAAAAGAAAAATATTCTCTTTAAAAAAAAAAAAAACAAGAAATGATATACAAAGATTTTTGGGTTTGCAGAAATACCACCCCAAGAAAATAGAAATTAAGAGCGGGAAGAGACACTTGCAGCAATAGAAAAAAAAAGGAAGAGAAGAAGAGAGGAAAAGGAGGGAAGGAAGAGAAAAGGTGAGCAGAGGAAGATGGATGGGGGAAACAGAGAAGGAGAGGAGGAAAGAGAATTAAAAGTATTTGGGGGAAACAGAGAAGGAGAGAGGGGAAGAAGGGGAAGAGGTAGAGAGAAGTAGAGGAGCGGTAAGGGAAGAAGGAAGGAAAAGGAGAGGAGGAAAGGACTCTGCTGCAGAAGGCAAGTGGACCGGGGGAGGAGGAGGAGCTTCCAATGATGATGGCGGGCGTCCCTTGAGCTCCGAGAACACCATGGAGCTCCCGCCCGGTTAAGGGTTGCTGCCGGCTCCCGTATCATCTGAGGGAGCCGAGAGTTTGATAGCCCGACCACCCAGGCATGTTTTAGGCTTGTTTTGGCCCGCCAGGGTGGTCGGTGAAGACCGGAGGGAGGAGAGGACTGGAGGGCTGGAGGAGGAGAGGACTGGAGGGCTGTAAACGGCTGTAAACGCCGAGAAACGCTGAGAAACACCAGGAATAGAGGGAATAGAGGAGAAACACCGAAAAACCTCAAAAGAGCTGGAAAAGAGCCGGAAAAGCTGAAGGAGAGTGAGAGGAAGGGGGTGAGAGGCTCCGGAGGCATTGGAAGCATTGGAGGCACCGGAGAGATCCTTGAAACATCAAAGAACTTGAGGGAGAGAAACAGGAAACATCTGATAGGTGAGAAGGACTGGGAGGTGGACGGAGACTGCTGGAAGAGACAAGGGGAGATGGCTGCGACGATGGCTGAATGGAGGAAGTTGCAGCCAGAGAACCCCCTGGGATATTTTGTCATCTTGTTATTCCTGGCTGTTTGTCTCTGGCTACTCCCTCTCCCCCCCCTCCCGGGCCCCTGCTGGCTCGAGCAGACTAACATTGAGAGCCAAGCAGCTGGGCCAAGAATCCCCCCCCTTCCATCGGGGGGGCTACATCCACCATGGAACAGATGAATGGAACTATCATCTATCCTTTACCACCATTTACCATTTACCATCTTCGCCTTTCCCCCTACCATCTGGGACATCTAATCATGGCTTGCTCTCCCCCCCCTTTCTCTCCAAGCTTTGAGTACCACCTGGACATTGAAAAAAATCTTCTGCCCTCCATTGAGACTCTAGCCCACTGGTTTTCAACTATTAACTTTTATATCATCTGCACCCCTACCTTATCGGGATGGTCAACAACCTACCAATTTACTCGAGGACAGACCTGTTTCGCCTGCGGGAGGCCCCTCTCTCGCAGGTATGGCCCTTGGCTCTCTCAAGGGCCAGCCTTGATGACGGGTTCGTGAACCCCGAGAGGTGGAAGAAGAGGAAGCTGAGGGGCTTTTTAGTAAAATGTTTTATACTGTTTTTAGGGGGTCCCAGGGTGGGGGGGAGGGTTAATCAGACCGGGAGGACGGCCAGAGCCGGACAGACGGGTGAGTCCAGGAAGGACGGGGATGCGGTGGAGGGGGGGAATATAAAGGTCACGATAGCAGAGGGTTGTCCTATTACAACGGTCGCGGGGAGGAGGGGATGCGAGGACAGGATAAGATCCCAAGGTCGGTTGGGAGACCGTGGCTGCTGGTTACGCCCGGTCGCTTGTACCAACCCCTGCAGCCTAGGTGGACAGGTGCTACAGAGCCAGGGCCTGCGGCTGATGCTTTGCAACGCAAGGTCTGTCATCAACAAGGCCCCCCTCATTAATGAGTTGATCTCAGAGGGGGAGCTAGACCTTGCAGGGATAACGGAGACCTGGTTGGGCCACGAAGGTGGTTTACCCCTCGTGGAAATGTGCCCACCGGGTTTTCGAGCATTCCATCAGCCTCGGGCCCTGGGTAAGGGTGGTGGGGTGGCGGTGGTTATGCGGGAATGTTTAGAGCCGAGGGAGTTCACTGTTCCTCAGATACCCGGGTGTGAGTCCCTTGGTGTGAGTTGGGGCCCAGGGAGGCAGTGGGGCTTGCTGATTGTATACTTGGCTCCTCGCTATGCATCAGCAGCCCTGCCCGAGCTCCTCGAGCTAATCTCAGCGACGGCAGTTGAGACTCCCAGACTTCTGGTCATGGGGGACTTCAACTTGCCGTCAACGGGAGCGGCTTCCGAGGTGGCTCGGGAGTTCATGGCTTCCATGACGGCCATGGACCTGACCCAATTAGTGCAGGGCCCCACTCACGAAGGGGGCCACACACTGGACCTCATTTTTGTATCTGAACAGTGGACGAGTGATCTGGGAATAGGGGATTTAGTTATCACGCCCCTGTCATGGTCAGACCACTCATCCCTCCGGCTGGACTTCCCTGGCGCTATCCCCCACCGCGAGGAGGCGGAACCAGACTCTATAAACTGGTACCGCCCCAGGCACCTGATGGAATCTGATAGATTCCTGACGGAGCTTGGGCCAATACCTGTAGCCTTGTCCCGCTCCCGTTCCGAGGACCTAGTGACTGCCTGGAATAGGGCGACGACTGGGGCCTTGGACCGGGTTGCGCCGTTGCGACCTCTCCTGCGGCATCGACCCACCCGGGCTCCTTGGTTCACTGAGGAGCTCAGGGTGATGAAGCGCCACAGGAGACGTCTAGAGAGCAGGTGGAGATCCTCGCGCTCCGAATCTGACCGAACACAGGTAAGAGCCTATTTGCGGACTTACCTTGTGGCAATAAGAGCGGCCAAACGTAGACATTGTGCTGCTCTTATTGCGTCCGCGGATAACCGCCCTGCCGCCCTGTTTAGGGTGACTCGCTCCCTCTTATCGCAGGGGGCGCGGGAGACACCCTTACAGGGTAGAGCAGAGGAGTTTGGGGAATATCTTCAGGACAAAATCGATCAGATCCGGAGCGGGTGGACCTCCGTCAGTGGACCAGACGAGCCGCCAACAGCGAGTCTTGAGGGACCATTCTGGGAGGAGTTTGACTCTGTTGCCCCCGAGGATTTGGACAGGCTGCGTGGACGGCTGCGACCCACCACTTGTTTAACGGACCTGTGCCCCTCCTGGCTGGTACTGGCAGCCTGGGAGGTGACACGAGGCTGGCTCCTGGGCCTGGTGAGCGCCTCACTGAGTGAGGGATACTTACCAACCGCCTTGAAAGAGGCGGTGGTGAGACCCTTGCTCAAGAGGCCTGCGCTCGACCCAATGGAGCTAGCTAACTATCGTCCAGTCTCCAACCTCCCCTTTCTGGCGAAGGTTGTCGAGAATGTGGTGGCGCAGCAGCTCCCGCGACACCTAGACGAATCCGACTATCTAGACCCACGCCAGTCCGGCTTCCGACCCGGGCACAGCACTGAGACAGCCTTGGTCGCGTTGGTCGATGATCTCTGGAGGGCCAGAGATAGGGGTTGCTCCTCTATCCTGGTCCTATTAGACCTCTCGGCGGCTTTTGATACCATCGACCATGGTATCCTATTGCGCCGGTTGGGGGGGATGGGAGTCGGAGGCACCGTTTTGCGGTGGTTCGGCTCCTACCTCTCCGACCGGAAGCAATGTGTGTTGACAGGGGGGCAGAGATCGTCCCTGAGGCCACTCACTTGTGGGGTGCCACAGGGGTCGGTCCTCTCGCCTCTCCTGTTCAACGCATATGTGAAGCCGCTGGGTGAGATCATCCGTGGTTTTGGGGTTGAGTACCATCTTTACGCTGATGATACTCAGCTGTATATTTCAACCCCAAACCACCCCAACGAGGCTGTCGAAGTGATGTCCCGGTGTTTGGAAGCCGTCGGGGTCTGGATGGGGGACAACAGACTTAAACTCAACCCCTCCAAGACCGAGTGGCTGTGGTTACCGGCGCCTCGGTTCAGCCAGCTGACTCCATCGCTGGCCATAGGGGGCGAACAATTGTCCCCTGTGGAGCGGGCGCGCAATTTGGGCGTCCTCCTTGATGCCCGGCTGTCAATGGAGGACCATGTGGCAGCCGTGGCAAGGGGGGCGTTCCACCAGGTTCGCCTGGTGCGCCAATTGCGCCCCCTACTGGACCGGAGTGCCCTGCGCACGGTCACTCATGCGCTGGTGACGTCTCGCCTGGACTACTGCAATGCTCTCTACATGGGGCTTCCCTTGGGACGCGTCCGGAGACTGCAGCTAGTTCAGAACGCAGCCGCGCGGGTTATTATGGGAAGAACACGTTACTCCCACGTAACACCCCTCCTGCGCGAGCTGCACTGGCTACCTGTGGCCTTTCGGGTGCGTTTCAAGGTATTGATCACCATCTTTAAAGTGCTCCATGGCAGTGGACCTAGTTACCTGCAGGATCGCATCCTACCACACACGTCCCTGCGACCTATCCGCTCACACAGAGAGGGGCTCCTCCTGGTGCCGTCTGCTAGTCAATGCCAGCGGGCGACACCTAGGAGTAGATCCTTCTCTGTGATGGGCCCAACCCTCTGGAATGACCTCCCCCCTGACATTCGAACTACCACCGACCTCCGTTCCTTCCGGCAAAAGTTAAAGACTCACCTATTTCAATCAGCTGGCCTGGCACTTTCTTAGTTCTACCTCCCGGGGATTTATTCATTTTAATTGGGTTTGGGGTTTTAAAAAGTTTTTAATACACTATATACTATATTTAATATTTATTATTCTATGTACAGTCTTGCAACCTCCTCCACCTATGTATTTAATTATTTAACTGTTTTGTATGTATTTTATAACGTATTTTAGTGACTGTACACCGCCCCGAGTCCCTTTCGGGAGAGGGGGCGGTCTATAAATATGAATAATAAATAAATAAATAAATAAATAAAAGTAGAGAAGGGAGAGAGGGAGAGAAAGAAAGAGAGGAGAGGAGAGGAGAAGAAGAGGAGGGAAGGAAGAAAGCGAGGAGAGGAAGATGGAAGGGAGTAGGAGAGAAGGAGAGAGGATAGGAGGGGGAAGAGGAAGAGAGAAGGAGGGAAGAGATAAGGGAAGAAGGAAGGGAAAAGAGGAAGGAAGGAAGTAGAGAAGGGAGGGAGGGAGAAAAGGAAAGGAGAAGAAGGGGGTGTCAAAATAGGCGAGGGATGGTAAACAAAACAACCCAAATGGAATATTACAATTCTATAAATGGAATGACAAATGTATTAGAATTATGAATGTAAAAAAAAGAATAATTATTATGTGAATGTATATATAGAGAACAAAAAATAAAAAAACTTTATTTTTTTAAAAAAGGTCAACTGTGATTGTGCAATTGAAGCTTCACTCTTCCTTTTATGAGCATCGCATATATTCTAGTCTCCATCTTAATAAAGTGGTGATTCTATGACTACTTCATTATTTGATTCAAATTTGTGATGCTTCAGAAATAACTATATACCTATATAATACAGCAGCGATCTAGTAATGCAATATTTATGCAAATAACTTACTTTTCTTTTTCATTTCAGGAACACCTTTCTTCTCAGCAGTTACTTTTTTCCTCTCTTCTTCTAAGACATAAATCAAAGGGTAATTAATTGGTTTCATTTTGTTTAAATACAATAGGCAGATCAGAGCCCTTTAAAGATGAATCAAATTAATTGCTTTATTTTAAAATAATAAATACCCTACCTTTTCTTATAACTTGTGGAATAGCTTTCTTTTCTTGAACCACTTTTTTTCCTTTTTCCACTTCTAAAGAATAAATTTAAAAGGAAATTATTTCAGAGTGCATTTTTATTCAAGAATTAGTAGTCAAAATGACATAACCCTTTCTACTTTCTACTTCAGCACTTGGAGAAATAAAATACCTCTGAATCTAAAAATAAAATAGCATAAAATGTTGCCTGGTCAACATTCTATTCATTTTAATGGAGGAAAAAGACTTCACACAGAAGTGGGGGAATGATAATAAAAACAACTTCAAAAGGGTTTTTAAATTTTTTTTAAAAAAATAGACTAATGCCATACTGTGGAACAGCAGTACAGTTGATTGACATTTGCATGGAGGGATAACTGAATTTCTGGACTACCCAGGATAATTTTGATACACTTCGACTTCATTTTTACCTCATTAGGGACAGAAAGTACTTTGATCATCTGTGATAATAACTGGGCACAAATAATGTGTTTATTTTGTTCTTTAGGGCTGAAAGGCAAAATTTCAGCACCATTGGATTTCAGCCATTATATCTGACAATCAGAGCATTTGGATGGGATAGAATTTAGCAGCATTTTTTTAATGGTCAGTCTTGACATTGTTGGAAAAGTGGTCCTGGAAGGTGGTCCCTCTATCTCATTGCTCACTCTATTTACTGTATATAATAAACTACACTAGGAAACTATCCAGGTTTTAAAGCTTTGATACTTCTAGATTTCGGTGATAACCCTCTCTGTGTCTCTCTTTTTCATCCAAATAGATTCAGCCATCTGATATGGATATCTGATACCAGTATTCATAATGAAGTGGATGAGGGCAAATGCATTTAAACCTCTTCCACACAAGGAATAAGATGGTCCTGGCAATCTACAGTTCTATGCTGGATGGCATAAGACCTCTCCAAAACTTCAGATTCATAGTTTAGATGCGCTCTTTGAGTAAATTAGGTTAAAGATGCTGAGCTCATCAGCTGGAAATCTGACTGACAGCCCAGGTCTGCACCGTGCAATGGAGTGAGCTTCTGTTGTTGACCGAGCTCCTGCCTACCTAGCAGTTTGAAAGCATCCAATGTGAGTAAATTAAGAGGTACCACTTTTGTGAGAACAGTCTGTGTGCCTTTGGTGTATAGCCATGCTGGCCACATGACCACAGAAAATGTCTTCAGACAATGCTGACTCCCTTGGCCAAGAAATAGAGATCAGGACCACGCCCTAGAGTTGAGTATGACTGGACATAGAAAGCTTTACATATGTATATATTGATGCATTTGCCCAGTCCCAGATTAGATTACATTTTTCCACATAATAGCACATTTTTAAAAAGATGACTAGATAAAGAGTAACGCTGTACATTTAATGAAGGGGAGTCCACCAGGTTTCCGGTTGTCACCCACTCCTTAGCCCACACCTTTAACAAACCAGGTAAGGTGATTAAGGCCATCCTATCTGGTTTGCTATATTTGACAGTGATTGTATGGAAGCCAAGTCAGCTTTTTTCTCTTTGCTGCCATCTCAAGTTGTCAACTACATGCTGCTTGATAGCTCTAAAGGAAGGCAGAATGAGTGACAGAAGAGCCACTAACACTGCTGTGGCTGTTGTGGCAGGTACAAGAAACAGAGCCATTAGAGTATTTGGCAACTTCCATGCTGATTGCTCCTGGATGCTCTCTTCCTTTTCTTGTGCTCCCGAAGGAAAAAGGGAAGGCGGGGTGATGGCAGCTGAAAGAGAAACTCTTTGCTGCCCTTTAATGTTCATCCAGAGCTTTCCACCCTAGCTAAATAAGCCTAAGGGTGATTGCAGGGGGTTATCTCAGGAAAGGGTCTTGAATATGCATGGCTGTATTCTGAAGAGGAGGGAGATAGATCCTTTCTGGATCTAGAAGTGAGAATATTTTGACGAGGTGCAGGTCAATGATCATTCAGCTCAACTCTGCTGCTACTAAGGCCCTCTCCGTTGAGGAACCCCATCTAAAAGGCCTCCCTCAGGTCCAGGGGAGCTCTGTTTAACCCTCTGATAGAGTCGACAATTAGCCTTGCTTCAGGTTCATCAGTTTGTGTCTCAGTTACATCTCTTCAGGCTGCAGATACAGACTGGATAATAGATCCAAATACGGATGATGAGGCAGAGATGGAGACAGAGATGGATAATTATAGAGACAGTGAAGGAGATGGATAAAGTCAGAGATAGTGACTGAGACAGAGTTATGCAGATGAAGGCAAAGGCAAACAGACACAGAAACAGAGGTCTAAATAAATTCAAAATTTTGGGTGGATAGATTAGCTCCAAATCATTCAAATGAATTGTCTTTAGAGGCCTTTAAAAAAAAAAGTATTCAATCATATGTGCTCCCATTTGCAACCTGAAATGCTACGTTGACCTATATTGCAGTTAACACAACATGTGATTATACCAAGTGTGTCTGGAAGTAAGAGAAAGAAGTAAGAGAGGAAGCTGTTTTTATAATAAACCCATATTCAGTAAATTTGCTAAAATATTTTTTTATGGACTTCAGATCACTCACGATCAGGAGCTGCTTCTCTCACAAATGACTAAGAAACTTTAGGCATGAGAGAAGGAAAGTAAAAGCAAACATGAAGTTTTATTTTTAACTCTGCCCTCAATTTCAGTGTCACTTTCAGTGTCACTAATATTAACATATTTTGTTATTTATTGCCAACATACAGAGAAATGCTTCACACATTTTATCAACTTATAAAGGGAGAAGAGAATAGCACTAACTAGTCTCTGTTCTGACCTCTTGCATTCATTTATACAACCTGATTATCTTCAGAGGAGGACCTTTGAAACCACATTTGAAATATCCTTGTGATTTGGAATCCTGTGCATTTCCCTCCAAAGGACACAGGATTAGTTTAATCATGGTTTATTTGGGCACATCCTAACTCTCCCTACACATGCTGATTTGAATACACAAGATGTTTTTCTCAATACGAGAAGAGCCTATCCTCAAATCACATGACCATTTCAGATGGAACTGGTAGGGTTATCTAGCCAAAAGCAAACAACAGTATACAATATGCATTACTTACTTTTTGTAGCTGTCACGTTAAGCTTTCCCACTGTATGAGCAAAAGAATAATTTTTAAAAAGTTGAACCAAGGAATGCAAACAATGAATTACAAGGGATGAGAAAGGACAGCATGTTTGCAGAAGCAACAGCAAATATGTGATTGCAAGTATTACAAAGTAGATATGTTCTTAAAAGCTATAAACCCTATAGTCTTTCTGCATATTGGTTCCATAAATATAAGCACCATCTATGTGCTATGGGAGAGAAGAGATTTACAAAGAGGTATGAAAACAAAATTGATTCTGTCTGTGTGCCAATACTGGGATATCCACAGTGCAATAAAATATCTGTTATATTTTTCAGCCATGAGTAGTTTCTTTTATATTAAATATATATACCATTTTTCTTTACACTTCACAGCCATGAACCAACTCAGATTTATTATTCCAATCCAGCACAAATATATCAATAGGTCAGATACATTCTTTGTACACAAAGGGTCTACCCAAGTGTAAAAATTTCCAAGAAGCATAAACTTTGTTTGCATTTGGTTTCACGCACATTTACTAGAAAGGACTAGACCAGGGGTGTCAAACTCAATTCATTGAGAGCCGCATCAGGGCTGTGTTTGACCTCGGGGGGGTGGGGGTGGCCAGGGTGGGCATGCCAGCTTGATGTTACTCATGTCAGAGGTGCCTGTGGTGACCTGAGCGCTCTGTAGCAAACACGGGCTCCCGAGCTCTGCTTTCAGCAACAGCGGCCTCCTGCAACTTTCTGCCAGGGAAAATGAGGTCTGTTTTGTGGCAGAGGCACTGCAGGCTGGTCCTTCACTGTTTCCAGGTTGGCCCCGCGGGCCAGATCTAAGCACCCAGTGGGCCAGATTCAGCCCATGGGCCTTGAGTTTGACATCCCTGGTCTACACAGTAACAACTGTTCTGAAAATGCCAGAAAAACAGAATTAAGGCCTTTACTTTCATTTCTATCAGGTGTGCAATACTATTAGATGCTAGCAGACTTCCTTCTTTTGTGTGCCTTTGGAACTGCAATTCCCTGAATTTCCTGGGCAAAGGTGAACCAAAGGTGTCCTTTTTTTTGGTGTGCTTAAAAACCCCAAGGTGCAAGTATGTGCACTAAGTTCATACAATATACACATATATCTGGAAACTAGGACAACCATCAGAAGAAAGAATGATCACAGAAAAAAATGTGGCAAAGTTTTTACATAATAAAAAAGAAATCTGTGATGTTTAGTGGGAGGCACTTATTTCTTCTTAAATTAAGTATCAGGTATTAATACTTTTTGGTTATCAGCTAATCAGCGTTATAAATATTCCTATTAGCATAATTCTGGTCATAAATTCATTCCATTCCGTAAATTCATTTTAAGTCCCATATGAGCAAACTAAGGAATTGTATGAAGTGACCCTAATAATGAAAGTTGAAAAGCAACTGGCAAACATAAACTATGAGACTAAGGGAGAATAATATGCAACATGGAGTAGAAAATATGGTGCTATTAGTGCATGTTCTTTGAAAAGTAAATAACTTTATTTGGACAATAATTTTAAGTCATTCCACTCAGTTTTAATATGTACTATAGGACTCTTAGCATAGATTTTGCATTTCACAAGTTACAACAAAGTTGCAAATCAGGCTGAATAAGCAAAGGTAGCTTGCAGGTGGCCAGAAATGGATTTATACCTTAAATAAATTAAGTAATTGTGTTTCTTAAAAGGTCATTCTGGGCCTGAACATGTGGCCAGATATTTTCCCACCAAGATTTCTTAATTCTAAGTATGCAGAAGCCAACTAAGTATGCAGAAGCCAGATCCCAGAAGCCAACTGTGCATATAATCCCAGATTGTTTATCTACTGCAAAATAGATCTGCTAAATAAAAAAGCTTTCCCATCCATAGCCTGATAAACACAAAATACATTCAATAGTTCACAATAGAAATGAATAAACTGAGCCTGCACATTCACATTGCCATGACACATGATCTCATCCAGACTTTAACAAGAGTTGCCATTTCCAGTTCAGAATGCAGGATCTTATCTGAAACAAAGAACTATTACCAAGGTTTTCCTTGAATGTGACTTTTTTTCAAAATATGTTTTACTTTCCATAACCCCACATTAATGGAACAAGGTCCTAGAAAATTCCCAAATCAAAAAGATCTCTTTCTAAAGTTAAAAAAAAACCTTTGGAAAATCAATGAAGGAGAGAAAGATGTGATGAGAAAAATAAGAAGGGTTTTAATTTAAGCCTCAAAAGGTCAGGCACAATGCTCTAAAATGGTCTTCAATGACTCCTACAACATCTTATGTCTTCCACATGTGATGTCAAGTGCTTTTAAGAGATGGAAGAAGGCAAGGAGGAGCAGCACTGGATTTATGCCAAGTGTCCTTCAAAGTAGATTAGAGCGCAGCAACTGCCTGTTGATCTGCCTGTGATGAGAATCTCTAAATATAGCAAAGCACTTGAGTTAGATGGCATAGTGCTACACAACTGAGATCTCCGAAGAGACACGTTACCAAGCTCTGTATTTTCACACTTTAAGTTCCAAGATGATACAGGGAGTAAGTAAGTGACATTAGTGCTGATTCAGAAACAGCTTGCTGCCCATCCATCATCAGCAAAAGGAGGAGGTAAGAAAAAGGGCCCAAAATACTAGTGATAAAGAGGAACATATAGAAGCAAAAAGAATAAGCAAGAAGCTTCCTTCAGTTTGGAGCCTGGGTGTGTTTGGTGCTTATGATAAAAACTGTAAGAATGGTTATGGAAACACATTTTTGTGAAGGACACATGATAGTAGCTTGATCTCCCTTGAAATATTGCCTTCAGATTTAAAAGTATAATATGGAGGTTTGTCCCTCCAAAGTTTATTGGTAATATAAAACAGATTAAGCTTGAGTTAGATCTTGATTTTATATCTATATCAGTCCCCACTAATACTGCATTATTGAGATATAGTTCAGCATGAAATAATTTTAAAATTAATACTAGATTTCATTTTATCTAGATCAGTTCTATTTATACTATTTAAGGGTATATTCTCTTTCAGCCTTCCTCACCTTTTGGCGCCTAGGAATATTGCGACTGGTGCTTCCAGAATTCCTAACCAGCATGGCTATTTCATTTCATTTTATGAAACAGTTAATATATTGGCTATTCTCTGTTTCCAAGTATTCAAGGTATTAATATTCATTGAAATCAGCTGAGAATAGAAATGATATTCCTGGTATATTAGAACTTCTCTGAAGCCTGCTGTGCCTCTGAGCTCATCTCATCTGACAGGGTCTCTTCAAACATTCTTTTTTTTTAATGAGTGTTTCATTTAGCTTCTATTCTTCTCTTCAGCATTGCATAGCTGTGCCATCCTGATGTAATCAGGCCATTTACAAAGGTCAAGGAAATGTAAATAAAATCAATCTGAGATTCTGAGAATAGCTATTTTTTTTAAATTCTGAATCCCATCTGTTCGACTTGTCTCAAGAATGCTAATCCAGAAATAACTATCTGCAATAACTATAGTATAAATTAATATAATGTTTTAAACACATTGTCTGTTATTTGGATTGGATATAACCAAACTCTTTGGGACTAAGAAAGCTAAAGTATAATGATGCAGATAGGTCATTCTGGGAGACAGCATAGCTTCCCTAAGTATCTGAAATCATCTACTCTGCTGTTTATTGCCTTTCGAGCCTATAATTTATTTGCTGTTGGGATGGAATAATAGATGGCGAAGGCACATTTAATATTCTTGAACTCAAATGATATGAATTTGTTGTGGATCTTCTGTGTGCATTCAACTTTGCTCTCGAGAGGAGGAGCTTAAAAATCTTCTTTCACAGGTTAGAATACCTAAAGTCATTTAAAATATGGTAACCCATTAAGGAAGGTAGTAGCTAGCAGAAAACAGATTGCCTTCAGATTTAAAAGTATAATATGGAAGTTTGGCCCTCCAAAGTTAATTGGCAGTGAATGCCAAATGTAAAATGAAATAAAAATGCCAAGGATGCAGTGGAAATGCTTGACAGCAGCTACAGCTCCACTGTCTATTTTTTATTTGTATACCAGGCATTTTATTTTAATTGTGAACCTGTTGATGACCAAATCAGAAACATGGTTTATGGGTAAGCTTCAAATTAAATCATTAAAAAAAAATCTCCAGAAGATTTGTTTTATATACATTTTCTTTTCATAGAAAATATTTCAACAGTAAATTCCAGAGACTTCTACATGTCATCTACCCAGTGATGGGTTTCAAAGATTTTTAGAACCTATTCTGTAGGTGTGGCCTGTTTTGTGGGAGTGGTTTGGTGATCATGTGACTGGGTGGGAGTAGCTTGGCAGTCATATGACTGGGTGGGAGTGGACAAGTCGATGTCACTGAATTCTTTGCCCCAAAGAATGACCTACAAAAAGAAGATATAAAAAAAGGAAATTTATTATTTTGTGCACTTACTACTTAAATAAGAATAAAATAAGTACACAAAACAATAAAACAGCTACTTACAGAGGAAATATGGCTGTCCTTGCCGGTCTTCAACATTACTGACCATCTTACACACACACTTCCAGCCTCTCTGCCTCTTCCCTCTTCCTGGATTCACTCGAAGTTTTAAAAACTCACAGCCTGTGCACAGCACACACTCTTCTAGCAGCCCCATTGCCTCTTCCCTCTTCCCCAACATCTTCCCCACCCCCGCCCCAGCCACTCACCAGTTCTTTCTTCTTCTGGTTCTTCTTTTGAGAACTTTTTGGCAGCATGGTGAGGATGCATGGGACAAGTGAAAGAGGGGAGGGAGCATTCCAGTACGGGGCCTCCTGACCAACAGATACGGGAAGGCATGCTAAATTTCACCATCTGGTATGGAAGTACCGGGCCATACCAGTTGAAACCCACCCCTGCATCTACCTGACTTTCCATAGTCCCACAACTGAACTTCATTTTCACCTTGATAAAGTTTCTAGGCCAGGTTTTCCAAGTAATGAAGGCTTACTATACTAAAAAGTGTAAATAAATATGCTGGTCCTATCTCTGGGCCCAAGTCCTACCATAATGCGTTAAGAAATTAACATGCTTCTGTACTCCATCCTAGAGGAGTAGCTAAGCATCTAGGTTTTTCATTACTTTTTCATATTTTTTAAATAAGGAAATAGCATTATAATAGGAAGAAAAAATATAAATAAAGTGCTCCCTGAGAGAAATAAAAATTGATGAGTAAATGGGCAATTCATCAGTTATCCCCAAGCTACTGTGAAAAGGAATCAGAGACAGCCTAAATTAATTAAACTATAGAATCATTCTTACAAGACACAATAGACATGCCATCATATTTTATGAAAGATTGGAAGAAAATTGCCACAAGCTTGGGGCGGGGGGGAGACATGGAAGTAGCAAAGAAATATTGGAATAGACTGATTTGAAGCCAGGACTATATGGAAATTCAGTATAAAAAAAGAAATAAAAAATAGCAATTTCAAAGAAATGGAACCAAAAGTGATGTTTCTCATACTAGGGACATAGTTAATTTGGTACGGACTAAACATGCCCAGATAATCATGCAAAATATTAATCAGTACTTAGCCTGGGAAAAATATTTTCTTAATGAATTATTATTTTTTCCTTATAATATATATCCTAAATTACAAACTCTGAAATTAGTTTTATGTAGAAACCATTCTACATTGCTTTCAATACGGAGTCATATTATGCAGCGTTCTTGGAACATCTGTACTGTTCTCACTTTTATAGATACCATTGTCAGCATCAGACATCAAATGGGGTAAATATTTTTTCCCCTGTTCTGGACTCATGCTTGGTATAGAATTGCTTCAAAATTTGAAGGCTCCATATTGATTTTTGTTCGTTTCTCTCTATATCAAAAATCACACTGACTCTTGGATCCCTGTTCTAAATTGTCGCAGGCTGCTTCTAATAGCTTCACAGAAATGAGTCATGTAAAACTGTGTAAATAAGTTTAAGAAGAAAACATAGCACTGTGTTAACATTAGGAGTAAGAGCCCAGCATCAGAGATATAGTTCTATATCTAGATTCTAATGTGGATGCAGTGGACTAGACCTAACCTATAATTTTATACGTCAGTTCAGCACAGGGTTTTATTACTCTCACCGTGGAAAAACAATTATCCTTCTTTTTAATCTTTATCTAGTTGATCTTTGCACAGAGCTTTTCATATGCAAAGTGTTGCATCGGTTGCATATGACACTAAATTTATCTTCAGTTTACAGAATTAATAGTATTTATTTATTTGATTTATACAGTTTCCTATCTCACTTGCATGCGCTTACAATAAATAAATAAAATACAAAATATAAGAAGCAAACATTTTAAAAAAACACATAGCAGGCAGGCATAAACTAACATAATCATCCACACAACCAAGAGATGGGCTCTAACCCATGCCTTCTGGATCTAGCTAGCCATCATTCCCTCGTAGATAGTATGCGGAGTATGCCCTTTCTTGCAAGATCAGACAGGACAGGTGGAAGCAATTTACGTTTTAATACTTTAGAAATAATGTCCAGAAACATTTCTCCTACATCTTTCTGAAATTTAGATCACTGCCTGACAGCTATCCTGGGACTTTACAAAAAGCATGTATTTTATTATTATTATTTCCTTTCCTTCTTTCTTTGATTGAATTTCACTAACTCCTGATGTTGGGGTTATTGAAAAATTGGGTCCATGGACTTTTATATGGATCCAGCTGTGTGTGGGGGCTGTATCTTCTCAATTTCTGCAGCTTCATGCATCAATTTATGAATATGATTGCATATAGCACCACTGGTATGAAACATATACACAGCCAATCCCATAATGGTTACAATTCATTTGAGGATCAGAAAAAGCAATATGTAACTCATAATTCTGAAAATTAGGAACTAAATCAGAGCATTTAAAGCTTAAAACACTAATTACAACTTAACACAATTAATATTTACCATTATGACAAACAGGGTGGCACAACAGCATTTAGTTCTTACGTTTTTTTGTTTTTGTTTTTTTATAAGCTGAAGAGATGCATCCATCAAAAGCAGAAGCAATATGTCCTCCCTAGCATCATGCATTTGGGGAATAAATTGTGAATTCAGCTCTACCTTCTATATTTATATGAGAATATTTTACTAGGAAATGGAAGTCAAACTATCATCTAATTTTTGGGAAGAAACTATCATCTTCAGGTGCTACAGTCTCATTAAAGCAGTGGTTCTCAAATAGTGGGGCGCGCCCCCCTGGGAGAGCGCGAGGCTCCGTAAAGGGGGGCGCGAAGGCTCCCTTTCCATCTGGGTGCAACGGCGGCGGCGTGGGCGGGGCATAATATATCCCGCCTGGAAGTGGCAGCACTTCGGACTGTGGATTTTCATTGGAGCCGCGGGCTGGAGCTGTGCAAGAAGCTTGCTCGGGCGGGGATGGGAGGGAGGGAAGCATGGCTGTCCCAGGCTTCCCTCCCTCCCCCCTCCCCCCTCCCAGCCCAAGCAGACTTTTTGCACAGCTCCAGCCCGCGGCTCTGATGAGTCTCTGAGCAGTCCCCAGCGCTGCCACTTCAAGCCGGGATATATTCTGCCATGCCCTCGGCGGCGTCTTTATGCAGGTAGCTCGCCTCCCCGCCAGCAGCTCCACCGCCAGCATTCCGTCTGGAAGCGGAAGCGCAACAGCCGCTGTTGGGGAAGGGACAAAGGGGCGGCGGTCGCCCGATCTTGCCACCGCCACCCCTTCGCCCCTGGTAACGGCGACTGTTGTGCTGCTGCTTCCAGCTGGGATGCTGGAGGAGCTGCTGGCAGGGAGGGAGGGAAGAAAGGGAGGAGGGAGTAAGGATAGACAAGCAAGAGGGAAAGAGGAAAGAAGGCAAGCAGGCAGGAAGGAGGCAGAAGGAAGGAGGGAAGAATGGAACTGGAAGGGAGGCTGGGAAGGAGGGAGGGAGAAAGGAAGGATAGGAGGATAGGGAAAGAGGAAAGAAGGCAGGCAGGCAGGGGGAAAGAGGAAGGAGGGAACTGGAAGGGAGGCAGGAAGGAAGGGAAGGAGGAAGGGAGGGTGGAAGGAAGGATAGACAAGCAAGAGGGAAAGAGGAAAGAAGGCAAGCAGGCAGGAAGGAGGCAGAAGGAAGGAGGGAAGAATGGAACTGGAAGGGAGGCAGGGAAGGAGGGAGGGAGAAAGGAAGGATAGGAGGATAGGGAAAGAGGAAAGAAGGCAGGCAGGCAGGGGAAAGAGGAAGGAGGGAACTGGAAGGGAGGAAGGGAGGGTGGAAGGAAGGATAGACAAGCAAGAGGGAAAGAGGAAAGAAGGCAAGCAGGCAGGAAGGAGGCAGAAGGAAGGAGGGAAGAATGGAACTGGAAGGGAGGCAGGGAAGGAGGGAGGGAGAAAGGAAGGATAGGAGGATAGGGAAAGAGGAAAGAAGGCAGGCAGGCAGGGGAAAGAGGAAGGAGGGAACTGGAAGGGAGGCAGGAAGGAAGGGAAGGAGGAAGGGAGGGTGGAAGGAAGGATAGACAAGAGGGAAAGAGGGAAGAAGGCAAGCAGGCAGGAAGGAGGCAGAAGGAAGGAGGGAAGAATGGAACTGGAAGGGAGGCAGGGAAGGAGGGAGGGAGAAAGGAAGGATAGGAGGATATGAAAAGAGGAAAGAAGGGAGGCAGGCAGGGGAAAGAGGAAAGAGGGAACTGGAAGGGAGGCAGGAAGGAAGGGAAGGAGGAAGGGAGGGTGGAAGGAAGGATAGACAAGCAAAAGGGAAAGAGGAAAGAAGGCAAGCAGGCAGGAGGGAGGCAGAAGGAAGGAGGGAAGAATGGAACTGGAAGGGAGGCCGGGAAGGAGGGAGGGAGAAAGGAAGGATAGGAGGATATGAAAAGAGGAAAGAAGGGAGGCAGGCAGGGGGAAAGAGGAAGGAGGGAACTGGAAGGGAGGCAGGAAGGAAGGGAAGGAGGAAGGGAGGGTGGAAGGAAGGATAGACAAGCAAGAGGGAAAGAGGAAAGAAGGCAAGCAGGCAGGAAGGAGGCAGAAGGAAGGAGGGAAGAATGGAACTGGAAGGGAGGCAGGGAAGGAGGGAGGGAGAAAGGAAGGATAGGAGGATAGGGAAAGAGGAAAGAAGGCAGGCAGGCAGGGGGAAAGAGGAAGGAGGGAACTGGAAGGGAGGCAGGAAGGAAGGGAAGGAGGAAGGGAGGATGGAAGGAAGGATAGACAAGCAAGAGGGAAAGAGGAAAGAAGGCAAGCAGGCAGGAAGGAGGCAGAAGGAAGGAGGGAAGAATGGAACTGGAAGGGAGGCAGGGAAGGAGGGAGGGAGAAAGGAAGGATAGGAGGATAGGGAAAGAGGAAAGAAGGCAGGCAGGCAGGGGGAAAGAGGAAGGAGGGAACTGGAAGGGAGGCAGGAAGGAAGGGAAGGAGGAAGGGAGGGTGGAAGGAAGGATAGACAAGAGGGAAAGAGGGAAGAAGGCAAGCAGGCAGGAAGGAGGCAGAAGGAAGGAGGGAAGAATGGAACTGGAAGGGAGGCAGGGAAGGAGAGAGGGAGAAAGGAAGGATAGGAGGATAGGGAAAGAGGAAAGAAGGCAGGCAGGGGGAAAGAGGAAGGAGGGAACTGGAAGGGAGGCAGGAAGGAAGGGAAGGAGGAAGGGAGGGTGGAAGGAAGGATAGACAAGTAAGAGGGAAAGAGGAAAGAAAGAATGTGACTACGGTGGGAGACGAGGAAAGACCGGTGTGCTATGTTATGCAGAGGTGTACTTATAACAATTTTATAGACAAATTATACTATTTACAGTCCCGTGGGGGGGGGGCGCGAAATGTTTTCTTCTTCCTAGGGGGGGCATGACAGAAAATAATTGAGAAGCACTGCATTAAAGTGAGCACTGATCTGCTTCTTATTACCTTTTCATCCTGCTTCTTACATGGAGTTCTACTCTTACCCTATTCAATCATACAATGCTAGCTCTCTAAATACTTCATGCTCATGGCTTCTTGAAGTGGTCTGCCTGCTTTCCGCCTCGGTCCCAATCACATGTCTCAGAAGTTATCACCCAGTCAGTGTAAGGCCTTGGGGAATACTAGCGGGCTTCCCGGGTCGGAACTTGCCAGCCCGAATCTGGCCGTGATGCAAGTCCAGGAAACAAAGCCAGAAAAATGGCCGCCTCCACTCACATGCTTCCAAAATGGCCACTGGAGATTTCTGTGCGCTCAACAGACCTTTTTTTCTTTAGCTGCAGCTTGAAATAGCTTGCCATGGCTGGTTCACCCAGGCACGGCTTCAGAAGTTAATTGAAGCGCCGCTGCCCGATTGGCATCTCCCACTGGCAGCCCTTTCTGCGGAGCTGCAGAAACAGACCCCGACACCCCCGCTGTGCCAGGGATCGGTTCGAGCTCCTAACTTACTAGGGGAAAAAGGCGAGAAGCCAATTAGCCGTCCCCCGGCTTGCTGCGGGACAGAGGACCCCTGTCCCTGCAAGAAGCAGCTCAGAAAGGTTGGAATTTATCATTGCCAATGGTCAAATCAAACTCAATTTTAAATATTTTATTCACTCTCTCTGGGAACCAAAAAAACACAGTGCTTGGACCAAAAAGAGCCAACAAGGAAAGGAGGATGTTGAAAGGATTTCCCTCAGTCTTTGGACCAATCAGGCTGTGAGAATATCCCTCAAGCCTACCAGAAAACATGATTTACTCAACATCAGGCCAACTGGATGACCTTGGATCTGGATGACAACTGGGCCAGTCACTGTCTTTCAGTCTTTGGAAAATCTTGCCAAGGAAAATTCAGATACTAGTCTAGTCCCCAGAAGCCAATGCTGAGTCAGGCACCAAAACAACTATCACCACCACTCTATACCTGCTAGGGTTGTAGTAGTTTTTCTGGGAGCATATTTTCCATTTTTAATTATTTACTTATTTCTTACAGAAACAAAGTAAAGACATTGTCAAAGGATGTTGTAATATGAAGAACTTGACAATTTCTTGCCTAGTTTTACAAAATTATTATTATATGCTTCTATTTGCAGAAATTTCAAAGAGTAGTTTGCTATGCATATGACAAGGGAAGGAACAAGGCGGCAACTCTTTTCTCCCTCCTTTAACTCACTATGTCCATCAGTAGAACAAAAAAACAGCAGGAAAAGACAAACATTTATTCCCACACCATTCTAAAAGTGAGAGGTCCTGCAAATTTTAGTGGACTAAAACCTGAATCTTTTCATGTCATCAAATTTAGAAGCAATCCTGGAGAAAAAATGGGTGAGCAAAGCTGATTCAATTTTAGTTTCGTAGCTTAAACCTGGTTGTTATGACTTCATCTGAGAAAGACTTCTGAGATAAGGAAGATGAGTCAGGTGATCTCAATAAGCTCTCTGGATCATATGACCCAGATTGTCTCTGGCCATAATCAATTTCCACTAACCCAGAATATGTTGACCAAGACTCTGACCCATATTTACCAGCACAGTCCATGAAAATGGCAGATATGTCAAATCAAATGTGAGACGATAAAGATGTATCAGTGTGCAAATGTACAGGAGAAGGTCTTGAAAATAAAAGTACATTTAAGAATTGCTCAATACCTGCAGAGCTTAAGGCAAATCAGACCTGAAGCCAACTGAGTAAGGACCATGTAACTATAACTTTTAGTACATTCTTTCATGAGAGAGCAGTTTATTATTGGAAGCAATAGCTTGCTTGTGAAGCCTGGTGAGTGGATTCCTTTGCATTCTCTCTTGTGTTGTGTTTCCTGGAATCCCAGCATAGATTTGGAGTAGTCTAGCTTTGGTTTTTGGACTAATTTAGCAACTTTGTAGTGTTTTGATCCTGAGCACTATTTTGAATTTAGACTCTGAATGATATAGTTAAGCTTTCCTTTATTTCCATCTCCAGCCCTGATCCAGGATAGGATACTGATCTATCTATTTTGGTCAAGATACTCTGTAAAAATATCTGAACGGTTTTTTAATAGAAGTTAACTGAACTTACCTTCAGCAGCTGGGAGAAGAGCCGTGATTGCCGAGGTCGGTTCCAAAAATAAAGAAGGATAAGATTCTGAACACAAGAGAGGCATGAAAGGCTATTAATTATAATAATATGCAAAATAATACATAATATATAATGAAGTACACTTGGAGATTACTTTAAAAACAAAAACCAGTCCCTCAGCAGAATAGAGTTTCTTCTGAATTGCTGTGTATATTACTAAGTACCTCCTAGAAATAAAAGAGGGCAGAACAAATAAAACCCTTTGATTTGAAGTTTTAGATGAGTGAGCGTGAAATCATAGAAATTAAAGATGCTGAATTATTTGCTGATCACTTTGTATTCGGGGTTAAAAAAAAGCATCAATCTATACAATCAAGTATCACACATTTATAGCTCTTGATTGTTGGCCTGAAAGCCCTTTTCCTTCTGCATGCAATAGAAAGGACTTTTCTAGTTCATGAACATCTACCAGGTTGTAGAGACATAAACTCTTTAATAGCTGCTTTACTTTGTGTAGCATATTACCAAACCTTTGTAGAAATGTCAGCATGAGAATAGCTGCAGAGTAGCATGAGCAGATGATGTCTTTTTCAGTGAAAGAGACTATCGTTTTGTGAAGAAAGGGAAGAAGTAGAATTACTACTCTCCACATTTTGGGTAGAATACACAGGTGAAAGACTTCTACATTTTCCACTAGTGACCACAGCCCCAGATGGTCCATTCTGGAAGATGGCTAGCATAGGTAACATAACTGGAGTCATAACCAAAGCTAAAGAATTGTTTCTCCAGGATCAAGGGCAAAATCATGTTTAATTTGGTTAAGAAAACCTTTGTCCACTAAGGTAGACTAACTCTGGCTAAAATGTTTTTCCTATCCCATTGCATGTGGGATATATTGGCAATAAATGTCCTCTGAATCTGCTAGTTTCTCTTTTAAACATGAACCCTCTATTTTCCACCTTCACTCTAATAAAATATATATAATGCAATACTTTAGTATAACTTATTTCTTCTACTGTTGCTTTCCATACATCTTGAAAACAGGCGTGAACTCACAAAAATGATTAGTGATATAAATCAGGATTATGACAGCCATAGCTTTGAAGTTTTGAGATAATGCAGTCAAATGCATTCATAAAAATGTATGCCTGCCGTATTAGGTTATTTTATTACACATTGGCATAGAAACTTTTACCTTGACAAATTTGCAATATATTTACACTGACAAACATACGGCAATATAGTTTAACTCTTCTACATTTTAACTTTGAACACCTACTCAGCCCACCTGCCCATTCTCAAGTGGGAATTTAAAATCTCAGTTTTTAAGGGAGATATAAGTTATGAAATATATAGTGCAATTTCTGGCTAAACATGGATGAGGTCATTCTGGTACACTTTCATTCTGAAAGGAATTTCAACATGCTTCAATTTGACAAGGCTTTGAACCAAACAGTTCCTTGAAGCTGCTTAGTGAAGCCTGCCTGGTCTGCTCCCTTTCAAGAGCTAAATGATGTGGCTATGTGGCTCTGCTTCAGTGACTCCCTTGATTTTTTTCCTCACAGAGTTTGCAGTATAAAAGAAGGCTGGCAGGAACTTCTTCAGTGAGCACTGTGGGAGAAAGCTGAGATGTACATTCTCCACATTGCGTCTAAGAGGAATCGCATCCTGCCCAGCACCAGCTTGTGCTACGCAGAATCCCAGAATCCATGAAAGGATGACTAAATCAAAGAACCCTTAACCATAGGGGGGGGGACTTGACCCACAACTACTTTGAAATCTCCTCTTCCATATGAGAGGACTTCAAAGCTGTTCGGTTTCAGTTTAGGAGAAGAGCAACACAAAGAGATTACCAAGCTGGGAATGCCTGTTCTAGATTGTTAAAAAAAATAATCCTGAAGCCCATCTTCTGGATAAAGGTAAAGGTTCCCCTTACACATATGTGCTAGTCATTCCTGACTATAGGGGGAGGTGCTCATCTCCATTTCTAAGCTGAAGAGCCAGTGCTGTCCGAAGACGTCTCCATGGTCATGTAGTCAGCATGACTAAATGCCAAAGGTGTACAGAACGCTGTTACCTTCCCACCAAAAATGGTCCCTATTTTTCTACTTGTATTTTTTATGTGCTTTCCAACTGCTAGGTTGGCAGAAGCTGGGACAAGTAACGGGAGCTCACCCCATTACACAGCACTAGGGATTCGAACCACTGAACTGCTGACCTTTCGATCGACAAGCTCAGTGTCTTAGCCACTGAACCACCGCGTCCCTGGATAGCCAGCACCAAACACTCTTCTTCTAGAATGAGATGGATTTCAGAGGTTCAAAGCGTCTGTTCCACAGAATTGAGCAATGGTAACATAGGCAGTTTTGAGTATTTGGACAAGGTATCCAACTTCTGTTGGAGTTAAACAATGATGCCACAGACACCCCGCAGCCTGAAACCTATCTTGCCTACTTTTGGTCTCCCTCCAATATTTGATGACCAAACCTTCTGACCAACAAGAATATGGAAAAAGGGCAAGTGGGTAGCATTACCTAGTTATGAGTCCATTTCTCCAGGAAGGCCTATCTATATAAGAGTACCACAGCATATCAAAATGTAGGAACTATACATTCCAAATATTGCAGCTCAGTAAACTTCATTTTCTCCCCACCCCTTATAACTAGGAGACGATTGGTTTTAGTCTGAAATTAAAATCTTAAATATAAGCATCCATCTAACTCTATCCTGATAGCTCAGATTTCAGATGTTGCTTTATAATGGGTAACTTTCCCTCTCTTGCCTCCCACTTGCAGCAAAGTTGAATCCATTCAGCTCTGCTTTGGAAATGCTGCCCAAATGTCTGGAACAGGTTTAGGTAGAAGCAGATGACTGAAAAATTGTGAGAATTGGGTACAAAATTGCAGGAGGAACTATTAAGTGTTTTTCAGCATGCTTTTCCTATCTCCAGAAAGGAAACAAAGACAGGAGCAGGGCATGTACGTGTATTTGCACCTTGTGTTTATGTCTGCAAATGTTTTACATGTTGTATGCTTGTAAAGTTTTACCAGAAAAAATAATGTGATTTATTTATACATTATATTTTGAGAAAGCATGATGTACCAAAAGCTGCCGAGACGTTTTTGTAAGAATAGGCTGAATTATTTTTCAGGAAACAGCACATTTTCTTAGGAAACAATTTCACATTTGTCTCTTTTTATAACTCATATTTTCCACCACCTGATCACTACGTAATTTTAAATAACATTCTTCTCCTATCTCATTTGCTTTGAATGCTTAAAACACAAGACAAGCCACCTTAAAAGTTTCCCCTGGACTCAATATATTAGCCAATAGCAAATGAGAACATTTTCTGTAAAATGGGGTCACCAATCTGGGGAAAATATTGGCCAATAATACTAATCTTTTGGTTGAGATTTTTATTTTCAGCATTATCATTCTATAATCTCCAGAACTTGCTTAACCAACAACAGGACAAAGCTAAAGCAAAAGACATGTTATTCTTTCTTTTATGTGAACATGTCATTTTTGACTGAAGGCTCCAGATTGAGACAACATCTACCCTGCAAGGAACCCTGCAACCCATGTGGGAGATCCCAGCCTGAAGGATCATTTTGTACCATTTAAGTACAAAATACAATACCTTTCCATTTAAACAAGTTATGTTCAAAAAGCCAAATTAGCATCCCAAGTACATCTTCTTTAATAATCTCTCCACTATTTTTTCCCTTTGGGGACAAATAAGAATTTTGGGTCTAAGCAGTTCTCTAAAATATCCTATAGGAAGTCAGAATCCACAAGATTAGAGATACTTAAATATTTTAGGTAACTGGGTTTGGGAGAAAGGAGATTATAAACAACATGACTTCACACCTGATAGGTGGAGGTATATCAACCAGTGGACACAGAACAAAATGAGGAGAATAAAGTTTTTGAAGGAAAGATGAGAAGTTTAGTTTTGAGCACAGAGTTTAAGAAAGTGGTGGAAATCTCAAGGAGTCATAACGTGGTCTTGATAGAAGAATAGCTGGGTGTAAAGATTTATGAATTGGCAAATCATGAAGATAAGAAAACCAATAAGGACAAGAAGACAAAGGAAATGCCTAAGGTTAACTTAAACCAACTTTCCAACAGTAGGAAGTTAAGGAGTTAAGAAGAAAACCAGGGTAAAAATACAGAAAGTTAAGGCCTGGTGGAAGTCAAATAAGAGACATTTTTACCACCGTTTGCAATTATAATATAATAGAACTAATTCATGCTTGCAGATACTTTCCCCAGAGTGATTTGAGAAAGAGTGTGTACAATAAATACACATAACATTATAGAAATAAGGCAACTTCTGCTACAATGAAAAGCAGCAGGAAAAAGAAAAGAGCAGTAACTGTTTATTAATTAGTCTGTTTTATTAGGAAATAGGGTATTCTCAGTGTCATTGCAAACTATCTCATTGTAAAAAAAAATTCTTGAACATATTAATTAATTCTCTGTGTGAGAAAACATTCATTGTAAAAACAAAATGGCCAACAATCTCAAGGGTTGTGTAAATTCAAATAATGATCCAACAGTCTGGCAAAACTTCTAAGTCCAGCTTTTCACTCAACTATATCTTTCTTATTAGTTTGTAGCAAACCTTGAGGAATAAGGGCAACAAACTACAATATGTGCATAGGGAGATCATCATATAAATGCTGTGAATTACATACTTCTATCAGCTTTCAGGATACAGTGGAAGTCTTTGTGTAATAAAATCCCTGGCACCATCTTGGTTTGCTGTGAACACTGCTGGCTTAAAAGTAGATTTCTCATAAATAATGAGATCCCATTATTACAGCTATCTTCCGAAGCAGGGGATTAGATACAATTCCAATTGCAACTGAGTGCTACACACAGTTTGTAATCAAAATGCTTAATGAAAATATTCTTGCTGATATCTCGCACACTGCAGGATACCATGAGGTCAGTTTGTCCTGTGGGGAGCCTATAATACGTCTAGTGAGAAATAATAAGCACCAGTGCAATTAATCATTTACATGCTTAGAAAATCTAATAGATTAGCTATTGACCAGAGAAAGATAATAGGATGTCCTTCTACTCTTACTATCGGTATACTACAGTTATTTTTGACAGAGGGTTAATGTTACTAGAAGCTTGCATAAATACACACACATATAAACAAACACAGACAAAATAAATGATAATTTAAAAATCTGTTTCTTATGTGATTAAAATTTTACCCTCAAAATATTTAGTATGTGTAACTTAGCTTATTTTTTTTAAGGAAAATCTTCAAGCATGATCTCCAAGAAACCTCTTTGAGGCAAATTCTATGGATGCTACTGGTATTGTGTGTCATTCCGAAATGATTTGATTTAGAAGGGTAAGCGTTTTTGAGATCATAAATCTTGAGATCATAGTGCATAGAAGGACCTTATATTGTGTTAGGCACCTTGAAATCTGTTTTTTGTGGTTCAGAAGATAAGCAGGATGGACTTAGATCACCAGGAATTCCTGAGTTTGGAAGCTGAAAAATACATCCAGCACAACGTATATGAACATGTCTATGAAGATTAGCTTAACTTGAAGGAAATGTTACTTTTTAAATGCAGCATACCTACTTAGTATTTTAAGTGGCTATGACTCTTCAAGTTCTCAGGCTAAGCTTTTTCTAATCTTGTTTTCTATAATTCTTTCCAACATATTGGTCATGTTTTTTTTAGCATGCAAAATATAGGCTTGGCAGAGACATACTGCATTCAGGCCAAACTATCTACATAAATATGTTTAAATGGATATTAGCTATTGTGTCTAACTGGAGTGTATTCGGGTCTTTTCCCGTGTAAGGTTGAGATTGTCTTTGCAACGTTTTGGCAGGATCACACCTGCCATCTTCAAGCTGTGGGCTTAAAATGGGAACGGAGCTGCCGTCTTTCTGTAAGTCTTGGTGGGAGGGGATGGGGTGGTGGCTTTGTTTCAGTAAGTGGAATGATTGGTTGTGTGGTTGTATCATGATTGGTAGATTGGTGCTGATTGGTGCAGGTTGTGTGTGCATTGTTGTTTTGTATTTTAACGGCTTGGGTGGTGGGTGGTGTTCGTTTGTTGGCTAGGGCTGGTTTCCAGATGTTTGGTAGGCGGGAGGTATCATCACGTTTGTTCATGCTGTGGGGGTGTTTCTCTATTTCGATGGCTTCCATGATTATTCTCTTGTGGAGGTGTTCTGTTTTGGAGATTAACCTGGCTCCTTCAAAGTTGATTTCGTGTCCTGTAGCTTTAAGGTGCTGGAAAAGGGAAGAAGTTTTTTCTTTTTTTCTTACTGCATTTTTGTGTTCTGTGATGCGTGCATTTATTCTCCTGTTTGTTTGTCCTATGTATATTGCTGGGCAGATTTTGCATGGTATTTCGTAGACTCCTTGGTTTTCTAGCTGGATTTTGTCTTTGGGGTTTCTTAAGATGTTGGCTATTTTTTGGTCAGTGGTGAAGGCTGTCCTGATATTGTGCTTGTGGAGAATTTTGCTGATTTTATCTGTGGTGCCTTTGATGTAAGGGAGGAGGGCGATGCCATTTTCCTGTTCTGTATCTTGGTTTTTTGGGGGAGTCTCCTTTTGGATTAGGTTGGTGATTGTTTTTCTTTGGAATCCATTGGAGATTAATACATTTGTGAGTTTGTGTAATTCAGTTTTCAGGTGGTCTTTGTCGGCTAGGCGTTTGGTTCTGGAGATGAGGGTCTTGGCTACAGAGTTGATCTGTGCAGGGTGGTGATGGGATTGTGCATTTAAGTAGCGGTTGGTGTGTGTTTTTTTCTGGTAGATGGTGTGTCCTAGGGAGCCATTGGGTTTTTTGTAGATTAGGACATCCAGAAAGGGAAGTTGGTTGTTTGCTTCTATTTCCATGGTGAATTGTATTTTGGGGTGTAGGTTGTTGAGATGTGTGAGGAAGTTGTCTGTTTCTATTTTCCATCCAGAAAAAACACAACCCCCCTAAACACATCCTGGACCTGACCAACCACTGCCTAACCAACACATACTTCATCCATAATGGACAAAGATACAAACAGATAGAAGGAGCACCCATGGGATCACCCCTCTCACCTGTCATTGCAAACTTATACATGGAATATTTTGAAACCAACGCCTTAGACAAATCTGAACACAAACCCAAACTCTGGCTTAGATATGTTGATGACACTTTCGTGATTTGGCCACATGGAAAAGAAAAACTGAAAAACATATTTTTATTTTTAATGTTGCCTTTTATATTTGTGTTGTATTTGTACTAATCCCAGTAAGGGTATGGCTAGCTGATGAGAGCTAATTAGCTCGAAATAGATCTATCCTAGTCTCCCTTTATTTATTTATCAGTACAAATACAACACAAATATAAAAGGCAACATTAAAAATAAAAATATGGTTTTCTGCCTGCATGGTCTTCTGTGATGAAGCTGAAGGACAGAAAGAGGGAGTGTGACCTTCCTCCCATATTTGGGCATACCAGGGGTTGTAACACAGATATATACTTATTTCCCTGGCTCAGCTGATAAGGAAGAGAACCTGTGGTTAAGACTCCTGCCTAAGATATATACAGCCTGGGTTCTAATCCCAGTAAGGGTATGGCTAGCTGATGAGAGCTACTTAGCTCGAAATAGATCTATCCTAGTCTCCCTTTATTTATTTATCAGTACAAATACAACATATATATATATATATATATATATATATATATATATATATATATATATATATATTTGACTATAGGAAAATATATATAGACTATATTTGACTATATATATATTTGACTATAGGAAAAACATAGTTCAATTGACTTGACATATTCATGGATTCCTTCAATTCACAAATTTATCTTTTCAACTCATTTTCTACAGAAGTATTTTCAATTCTTCTTCCTATTTCTCCTTTCCTCATTCTTAATGCTAGTTAGACTTCAGTTTGGAATTTTAAAAAAAACTTCTGAAGATTTGTGTGCATTTTTATTGGATTCATTGTCTCATATGCAGTTTTCTACACAATTGTTCATAAAGCAAACCATGGTATCTAATATAGATCATTTTTGCCATCAATATGGGATAGCATTTGATTATTAAGGGTGGGCTGCCTACTCATCTGAAAACTAAATAGACATAGCATATGCATGCAGATTCTTATACATAACTTTTCTTTGGGAAAAACATAACACAATTCCGGAAAGTGAATACCAAAATAAAAACACATTTCACATAATGGTTCAAAGGAGCAGAATTCAATAACATTGCATTAAATTGCAAAGCAAATCATTTCCTTGTTATGCCACTTTATTGATGTGCAATTAGCAATATATATCCTATCTTTCCTCCATGGTGCCAGGATAATATCATCCATATTTTATCTTCATATCAATCTCCTAGGTAGACTAGGCTGAGCAACAGTGATTGAGTTAATACAGTGTCTTTCAAGCAATTCAGGAAATTAAAAAAAAAATCTGGATAGGGGGAGGAGAAATGTAATCCTTCTCCTCCAGTCATTATCCTGATAAAAACTACTCCAAGCACTAAAATTAAAACTAGAAAAGGCTCTCAGTGACACCCATGAGAACTTGTTTCCCTGATGCTAATTACAGCATGAGGGCAATTTTGTTAGAATTAAACTTCCCCTCCCCATGTACTGTGGTCTTAATGAATATTGCTCCCTCCATACTTAGAATTTTTTAAAATTCCCCACAGACACATAATTAAAGCATGGTGCATAATTAAAGGAAGGCATGTAGTTGAGTAGCAGAAGGAGAGTATTTCCATTTTAGTTACGCTTAGTCTCATTTGTTCCTATCTGTAAATTCATTTCAGCTGTTTTCTACATCTGATTGCCAAATCAGAGACATTTAAGTGTATTCTCATAATTTCTCCATTCATTTTGAATTTCTCCTCCCTTTGTGTATTTTTGTGTTATGTGCTATGTGTTATGTGCTAGTTGTGCCCATTCCTGGATTATGGGATTTATACACTCATACCTTAGTCACCTCCCAAATGAATTACTTTAATGCATTCTACATGGGATCCCCTAGTGCAAAATGCAGTAACATGGTCAGTGATATGTGTCCCTTAAAGGACATACATTATACTTCTGCTCGAGAACTGCACTAGTTACCTGTTTGCTTCCAGATTACCATTCAAGGTGCTGGTTTGAAAGTCCTACATGGCATGGAGCCAGGTTATCTGAGGACTTCCTCTCCCTGACTACAACTACCTGTTCCATCTGATCTGCCAGGAGAGGCACTGTGCAGGTTTGCTAAGAGGTTGTGGTGGGACATAGGAAATGAGTTTTTTCTGCTGCCCTTTGGAAATGCATTCCCAACTGCTTCATCATGTGTACAAGTAGTCCTCGACTTACGATGGCTCATTTAGTGACTGTTCGAAGTTACAACAGCACTGCAAAAAGGACTTATGACCATTTTTCACAGTTTACTACCTTTGCAGCATCCCTCTGATCATTTAATCAAAATTAAGATGCTTGGGGGGAGGAGCCAACGTCACGACGATACGGACATGCGGTCTCGATGCTCTGAGATCGCAGCTGATATTTTTGCCGCTGGGTGGTCCAATCGGACCTAAACGCAGAGACGGTGAACATGAAGAATACGTCTTGCTGATCTCAGGGACATCGCAAAGTCCCTGATCGATCCAAGAGAAGTTCTTCAAGCTGGCGACAAAAAATCCAGCCATTAGGCTGATGAAGTCGGGGCGGTTCCAAAATGGAAGGATATGGAAAGAGAAAGTGTTTCCAGCTGGTGAGGAATTTTTACTATTTTAAAAGAGACTGCCTATAAAAAACTTAAAATTAATTTAAATTGGAGAACAGAAGAAATAAGTGGCGGAATTAAGTTTGGAATGGTTTTGGATAGTGGGTTATCTTACTTTTTAAATGCTATGTTCATGGATGGAATTTATGCAAGCCTTTTAAAACGAATGGATTAAGTTTTCTTCTTCTATTTTTTTCTTTTATTATTCTTTGTAACCTATAGACTAAAATTCTCCTCTTTCATTACTGTGGGTGTTCTTCTAACTCATTCAAGAATCTGACTTTTTTTTAACTTGAAATACAAAAAAGATACAAAAAGAAACAAAAAAAATTGCAACAACAATGCTGCTATTTGGAGGCTGGAGGTTTGTGCATTAGAAACGAAACACTCTTACTTTTCTCACTGATTATCCTGGCTTGGCACTCCAAGGTCTCACTGCTTGTTTATAGAGAGTGATAAGAAGAAAAGCATACAGATGTCCTTTTGAAGTATATCTTTAACCAGAGAAAGATGAAAATAAAACGTTATTGTGAATCTATGCTTAATCTTGTTAAAACCTTCCAAGCTAGAGCAGCAGTGTTTGTTAGCTGGAGATAATGGCACTATTTCAACAGCAGAAAGAAATTTTAAGTCTGCAAAAGATATTCTCAGAAATACAGAAATTATCAAACACATATGAGAGGATAGAGAAGAAGTTGGAAGACTTAGAGTATCTAACAGTAAAATATGATGAAGAAGTTGGAGATGTTTATCAAATGGAAAAAGTGGTGGTTAAAATCCTAAAAATCGAAGAAGAAAATGAATATAAAGAAATTAAATTTGCTGATATTTATGGTGATTGGTATGTCTCTGAAAATGGAAAGAGTGGAATACTGAAAGAGGAATTAAATGGAGGGGAAATCTACCCCAGATGGCAAGATACAGAAGAAGAAAAATCAAAAGAATTTATGGATTTAAAGAGAGAAATTTTATTAGCAATATCATTGATAACATTACCGACAATCAAAGATAAGATGATTAAGGAAACAGAAGAAGGGCATCGAAATTACATGAGAGATTTTATAAGCAAGGAGTTGCTAAGAGGAGTCCATACGAAGTTGATTAAGGAGATGATTAGAGGACTGACACCACAGATGGCAGAAGATATGAGACTGTTTTGCTACAGGAAAGATACAGGTTGATAGATGGAAGAGTATAATTTAAAACTAACTAAACTTAGTGAAATTTAGTGACAATAGGTATAGTTAAATAAATAATTGATGATAATAATGTATACAATGTATAGTGTTATGATAAGTAATAATTAGATATGAATATTGAATGGTACCCATGAAAGGAAGATTAGAAATCCTTTTGGACTATATATAAAGGTTAATAAAAAAGAACTGTTAGATACAGTTAAGTCTTGATTATTAGAGGGAAAATGTTATGCTACAGGATAAAGTTAAATAATGGAGGGATAATGATAACAACGTATTTATAGGTATGGGTGCAACATAAGGAAATTGGATGTAAATTGTAAACAGTGATTTGGAAAGGAAGATTAGAAAATTTTGTTATTAAATATTATGGATGTTTAGCTAGAATAGGACATAAGGACTCAGTATTATTGGAGGATTTTAGAAATAGTAAATGAAATGCCAGTATGTGGTTATGTATTAAATCTTGGTATATTTTATGATGAAGGATGTTTAAACAATTATAGTCAAATGAAAATGGAGGTATGATGATGGTAACATGTATAAATATCTGAGTTAAAATACTTGAGTTAATATGAATTATGTTTGTTGACTGTGGAAGAGATGCACGAAAGCCTTTTTGTAACCAACTGATACACATTCTACAGTATGTAAAGAAGGATGTGTTGTGTTTGTTTTGAAAATTAAAATAAAAAAAATATTTTTTAAAAAATTAAGATGCTTGGCAAATGGTTCATATTTATGGCCATTGCTGTGTCCCACATTTTGAGATATTCCAACAAGCAAAGTCAAGGGGGAAGCCAGATTCACTTAAGTTACTAACTTATCCACTGCAGTGATTCACTTAACAACTGAGGCAAGAAAGGTTGTAAAACAGGGCAAAACTCACTTAACAACATAAATCTTGGGCTCAATTGTGGTCGTAAGTCAAGGACTACCTGTACTATTCTGATGTGTTCACTTTTCTAAGTGAACTCTCTCTTTTTTACGACACTGTAATCTCTTTGGTCCTTTTGTTTTTATTTATATTTAATAATTTAATTGGCTTTGGTATAATTTGTTGGTTATTGTATGCTACAAATAAAAAAATTACAAAGTTGATAATTAAATATAAATATCACGGCTGTTAAAACAGCATCCTGGGAGCAACCAGCCATCAATCATAGGCCCCAAGGGGCCTCTTTAAAAAAAATGGGTCAATTTTAAAGAAGAAAATCATTTTATCCATGGAAACCTCCAAAACCCTGCCTCAAGACCCTGGATTAATTGACTCTAGGGGTAAGAATCTTGATCTGATAGAAGTTGTGGACCCATTGAACATGATTTATTGTTTTTACTTTTTTTCATTATAAAGGATTCCAATTAGATAGTTTAGGTGTTTCTTGGACAGTGCAAAGCATAATTTTTGACTGTAAGCCACATGCTGTGCAGATTATAGCCAAAGAGTATTTCATTGGTATATGTTTTTGGTCTGGGAACTCAAGTTAGAGTCTCCTCCCCCCCCCCCCTTATCTTTTCTTCACAACAACTGTGTGAGCTATGTTAAACTGTGAAAGTGTGAACAGTCCAAACTTACCTGCTAATTTCATGACTGAATGGCATTTAATATGTCATCTATGATAGGGGTACCCAATCCCCAAGCTGCGGCCCACTACCAGGATCTGAGCCATTCAGAACCACGCCACAGAAGTGGTGGGTGAGAGTGTACATCCCCACTTGCGTGAGAAGCAAATGCGCACATGAGGGCATGCTCCATTTGCATGAGTGGTGGGTGCGCATGCCTGCCGCTCACACAAATGAAGCTGTGCATGCGGTTGTCCGCTGCTCACACAGAACCATTCCTTGTCCCCCCTCCTGGTCTGTAAAGCCAGAAAAGTTGGGGAACTGTGATCTATGACACTTCCGTCCTATATACAATACAATACAATACAATACAATACAATACAATACAATACAATACAATACAATACAATACAATAGTAGAGTTGGAAGGGACCTTGGAGGTCTTCTAGTCCAACCCCCTGCCTAGGCAGGAAACCCTATACCGTTTCAGACAAATAGCTATCCAACATCTTCTTAAAGACTTCCAGTGTTGGGTCATTCACAACTTATGGAGACAAGACATTCCACTGATTAATTGTTCTAACTGTCAGGAAATTTCTCCTCAGTTCTAAGTTGCTTCTCTCCTTGATTAGTTTCCACCCATTGCTTCTTGTTCTACCTTCAGGTGCCTTGGAGAATAGTTTGACTCCCTCTTCTTTGTGGCAACCCCTGAGATATTGGAACAATGCTATCATGTCTCCCCTAGTCCTTCTTTCTCTTAAGCTGAACATACCCAGTTCCTGCAACCGTTCTTCATATGTTTTAGTCTCCAGTCCCCTAATCATCTTTGTTTTCAACTATAACAGCCAATAATCTACTTGAGCTTTTTACCAGAAACTCAGAACATCATTGTTTTAACTAAATCAATGCAGGTAGTCCTTGATGTACAATAGTTCATTTAGGGACTATTCAAAGTTACAACTGCACTGAAAAAAAGGGGCTTAGGACTGTTTTTCATACTTACAACCTTTGTAGCATCCCCATATTCATGTGATCAAAGTTCAGATGCTTGACAACTGGTTCATACTTATGACCATTGCTGTCTCTCAAGGTTATGACCAGCAAAATCAAAGGGAAGGCAGATTCACTTAATCACCATGTTACTAACTTTTCAACTGCGGTGATTCACTTAACAGTTGTGGCAACTGTTCATAAAAGGAGGCAAAACTCATAACTTACTTAAATGTTTCACTTATCAACATAAATTTTGGGCTCAACTGTGGTCATAAGTTGAGGACTACCTGTAATGGCTAAAATATTAATTTACCTTGGAATAAGTCCTATTAAACTCAGTGAAACTTACTCTTCAATGGGTATAAATAAGATTGCAGTCTAGTCTAGATCAATCTGTCAAAGCAGATCTATGTGTAGGAAAGTTGAAAAGTTGCAATCTTAGAAGATAAGTATTCATTTGTTGGCATGTTAAACTTTCTATAGATTGCATGAGAATGGGATAAATATGGGAAACATTTGAAATAACTTAATGGTGTGGCTACTAGCAGATATCAACAGTAATTGAAAATTTTCCTGGGATTATACCTCATCTAAGCTGACGAGGGCTATAGAATGAACATTTGATTCAGCTCAGTGTTTTTGGATAGAACTGTCTTGCATTAAGAAACCTGTTTGTGGAGCGTCACTTGTCAAATTAGTTCTTGATTGGGTATATGTATGGAATAACACTTCGAATCAAAAATATTGTTATTATTCGGGGGGAAAGCAGTAATTAATAGTGTCCAGGTTTCATTTTATGCTTGCTAAACATAGACTGATTCAAGCAAGAGTCATGGAAATTTGAGGAACATGGGGAAACCAATGTTTCTTGAATGAGAAACATGATACCCATATTTTTTTGGACAAAACAGTCTCTGGTTATTTTTCTGCAAGTTCAAAGGTTTGGTGCCCTGACCCACTGGCAACAAGATGGAGATTTATTCTTATTGATCAGAAGATCAACACAGACAAGTGAAAATGAATTTTGTATCACTAGGAAATTAAACATTTCATCCATCTAAAATAAACATAAATATCTTGAAGATGCAACAAAGCCTCAAGTGATGGTGAATGATTAGTGAAATTATTGTCTACAAACATCTTCAACTTTATAGATTCCCCAGATTTATCTTGAAGCATCACTGTAAAAGATGAAGTATCCTTTTTCCTCAGTTCTGCACAGTATTATGCATATTACAAAACTCCTTGCATATAGAAGTACAGAGGAAAGAATTTTCCACACATAACGGGCCATCATAAAGGGAAATTATATTTGCTGAATGCAAAAATAGGAATATATTCTTCAGTTAGAGCTCACAAGAATTCTAAAGAGTAACCTAAGTTATGTACATGGCAGCATGTGAAATTTTATAAAATCCATAAAAAAACCTTTTCATTCACTGTGATCTGTTATTATCATTTACATTTTGGAATCTAGTGAATGAACTCTACCAAAGCACATTCACTTGCTTATGAAATGTAAGCAATACAGAGCCAATTACCTCAACTTTGTGCAGCAGCAAACACAACAGCACACTATTCAGGATTACTATGCAGTAGCATGCAGCTACTGCAAAAAGGCCAGGAGGCTATTACCTACTGCCCACTTCCTGTTTTTTTTCCTTCTTCAATTGTGGTGGCACAATGATTGATGGTGGTATTGCTACTCAGAAGTTTAGAAGGAACCATTCCTTTCCATTTCTGTCCCTTTTTTCAAACCCATTAGAATTGAGGGAGGATAAAGACCAAAACAGCCACAAAGAATATAGAGAGGCCAGACACTGAATCATATGACCGCAGCAGACCCTTTCAACTCTATGATTGTATAAGGTTACATTTTCATGGGCCATTCTAGGTCTTTGCCTCAGTAACAGAAGTCAGAAGGGACAATTAACCCTCAGATTCATAGCTAGTTGAGCGTGGGAATTAGATAACTATAACCACATCATGATTAATTGCTTGGTCAATTTTCTCAATATGTTTATAAAACATGCATAGTCCTCCCACCCAAACCATGTAAATGGTTATGTCAGCAGCCCTTTTATTTATAGTGGAATTAAATAAACTGGTGCCCTCTAGCATCCTTCAATCCTTATCAGCCCTACCTAACTTGGTTGTGGGAACTGTCGCAATATCTCAGAAGTGGATTGGAGTTTGGTCTTGACATTCTAAACAATAAGAAACCATTTGCTTAAGTCCTTTTACTTTATGTTAGTTGGGATAAGAACTACATTCTTAGGAATATACTTCATTGCATTTTTTGAATTATTTGCTCTTTGGGAATACAAATATTGAGAAACAAACCTTGGAAAGATTTCTGTAGGATTTTTTTAGCATTAGCAATTCACTTTAAAATGCCCGGGTACGAAAGCAATACATTTATATTCTTGGTCTATTAAACTGGCAATACTCAGAAAAACATTCATTTCTGCTTGTTTTGAAAATGGCATTCTAGGAAAAGATAGGGAAGAGGGTGCCATTTCAGAAAAGGAAGTGGATGTACATCTTACATGAGACACAATGTATTTTAATTTTGTCAACAAACATGAGGCAAGTGGCATTGGCAATTATATCCCTTTCCATAAAAGTTGAAAAAACTTGAATATCATCAAAATCAGTGGGGGGGAAATGAGCTGTTATTCATGTTCCAAAGGCAGCCTACCTAATGTCTATATTTATTGCATAGAGGATTTGAATGTCTTTCAAGTTTCACACAATTTAAATTAATTCATGTTTTTTTCTTGAGGATAATTAGTTTCCTAAAATATTTTTGCAAATCGCCATACTTTTCCCCCCCAAGAAACAATCATGTGCTTATTATCATAATGCCACAAGCCTCAGAGCTGCAAAGTAGATGGGAGGGACTGGGTTTGGGGAAAATATTGGGATGTTTCTTTTGGATTTTAAAAAATGTTATATTTCCACTTTTTGGCTTTGAATACAATTTTTTCACCTGTTATTCATCTCATGATGATGTTAACTATTATCAGTTATGGTCAGAAAGTTTTAGCAAACTGTACAGAAAGGAGATTTCTTCTATGGTCCTGGGACTTTGTGTGTGTGTGTGTGTTTGTGTGTGTGTGTGTGTGTGTGTTTATATACCAGTATAATACACACACACACAATCACATTTTTTACCCTAAAAACTGCAACTGGTTTAAAATATCTTCAGATATTTGTCCCTGCTTTTGATGTTTTCTACTATCTTAAGAAAATACAAACGAAACCTTATCTAAATTAAATATTTTATCTTTTGTATGGCATAAAAGCATCATGCAAACAATCAGTATGGCATCTGCTAAAGAAAGCATCTTACTTCTTTATCAAATCTCCGCTGATTTCATCTTTTTATATTGACATTAACTTAAATGCATGCAACTACAGAAAAATTTATTAGAAGCTTTAACGGATCAAGCCATCTGTTAATATGCTTTATTTAACCTGTGCACTCTCAATTTCCATGTTTAACAGCACACACACACAAACACATAGAGAGAAGAGCACAAAATAGTAGAAGCTCTGAGAAAAACCAAACATTTCATTGACAGCATTCATTTCAAGTACCTGTGTACAAATTCCCGTGTGCAAACATGTCAATCATATAACGACAGAATGCAAATTGATCTGGCAGAATAGAAGGGAGAAAAAGAGCAATAAGACATAATTAGATTTTTTTTAAAATGAAGATTAACAAAAGAGTACTGCACTGGAACTCTTAATGAGCTTTTATTTCTTGAATTAACCAATCATGAAACAAATGATAACATTGGTATTTCTGTATCTTTTTAAAGACTCTTCCATAGAAAATTCGTTCAGGCTTTCTGCACCAATATGGTGTTTCCAATGGCCAGGGCTCTTTAAATCACGTGTAATTTTGAGGGCCAAATCACCAATTCTTTTCTCTACCTCGACCTTCCCAAATTAGTAACCTTCCACAAGGGTTGGGATTGAAATTCCTAGACTTACTAATTACCAGGGCAAAACTTGCAGACCCAAATCATGTACAGAATGCCAGGTTGAAAAACTTTACATGAGTAATCTAGATGTTTCCAGTATGGACCATTAACCTAACTAAGGGATAAACAATGTGGGGCCTTTATGAGATGACTGAACCATTATTTCCAATAGCCCTAGCTATCATGCTCAATGGGAAGTAAAGCTGAGTGTCTTGACCCCAGCAACATGAAATGGGCTATTCCTAAACATGGAATGTTTCTGGCATTTATTTATAGGACAACTGTAAGGTAAAGGTAAATGTTCCCCTTGCACGTATGAGCTAGTTTTTCCCAACTCTAGGGAGCGGTACTCATCTCTGTTTCAAAGTTGAAGAGCCAGCACTGTCTGAAGACGTCTCTGTGGTCATGTGGTCGGCATGACTAAATGCTGAAGGCACACGGAACGCTGTTACCTTCCCACCAAAGGTGGTTCCTATTTTTCTACTTGCATTTTTACGTGCTTTCAAATTGCTAGGTTGGCAGAAGCTGGAACAAGTAATGGGAGTTCACTCCATTACGCGGTACTAGGGATTCAAACCGCCGAACTGTCGACCTTTGGATCGACAAGCTCAGCATCTTAATCACTGAGCCATCTACTTGTTAATCACTATTTCCATTTCAAGACTGATTTAAGTCACTTTAAATAACCATAGATATTTTAATTGAAAATTTAATATTTTCTGTTCAATATTGGTCTTTGAGAATAGATAAAAACAAATTCTTATTGCAGCACCATGAGCATTTTCTGTTAAAGGACTAGAATTCCCATTAAAATAATAAATATTAAAAATATTAATGGACAAGTGAAAATAGACAATAAGACCAGTTGTTCTCAACCTTTTCTTCACCACAGACCCCTTACCTTTTGTGGCCACAGCCCACGGCCACAGACCCCAAGACTTAACTCAAAATTTAAATCATAACATTTCTTCAAGCCTTCATGGATCTCCTATAATGACATTGCATGCCCTCAAGGGTCCACAGACCACAAGCTGAGAACCATTGAACTCTACCTTGAGCAAATGTATGCAATTTATCAATTAAACAGTGACAAATTTATATATAGGCTAAAATGTGGAAATAAGTGTTAAATAAAGGTCACAATTCTATGTGTCAATTTTGTCAATTGCACTTCAGAGGATGCCTACACACAATAATTTTAATAAAGAAAGTATATAAATTTGAAAGCCAGTGCATCAAATGCCTTCCTCCCCCTCTTCTCCTCCTCCTCCTCTTCCTCCTCCCCTTTCTTCTTCTTCTTCTTCTTCTTCTTCTTCTTCTTCTTCTTCTTCTTCTTCTTCTTCTTCTTCTTCTTCTTCTTCTTCTTCCTTCTCCTCCTCTTCCTTCTTTTTCTTGAAACAATGGTTGGAAGCTAACCAAGGAGATAAGTAACCTAGAACTAAGGAGAAATTTTGTAATGGTGAGAGCACTCAATCAATGGAATAGCTTGCCTTCAAATGTCATGAGTGTTCCATCACTGAAGGCTTTCAAAAAGAGAGATGGACATCCATTTGACTGAAATGGTATAGGGTCTCCCGCTCGAGCAGGGGGTTGGACCAGAAACCTCTGAGGTCCCTTCCAATTCTATTATTCTATGTTTTATGTTTCTTCTTCTGCTTCTTCTTCTGCCTAAGGCTGAGAAGGACTGGACCAAAGTCACCCAGCTGGCTTCATATATAAGGCAGGCTAGAACTCACAATCTCCCAGTTTCTAACCTGATGCCTTACTTACTACATCAAACTCTCATCTTCATTTTAAAAAGCACATTTTTTAAAAAAACACAAGGTAAATCTGCATGTACAAAATAGACATCTGCAAAAGAATTGATGCAATATAATCATACATGCTAAGTCCATAAATCCAAAAGAATTAACTTCTGTGATTATATGACTCATATAAAGAATTTGCATTCAGAAGATAAATTTCCATTTGGCACAAAGTATTTGTACTGAAAGACAACTTTCAAATTTACTACCCTCAGATCTCAGATATATATATTTTTTCCTTTCACCAGGGCCAAGTTCCCTTCTAAGTTCTTGTCTCTAGTCCCTGGCAGGGCTTTTGAAAGCAACAATGGCCATTGGACTGTCAGCAGAGCTTATAGTGGTCATTTCAGCATAATTTTTGTTTTCTGCTCCACAAAAATAAACATCTTCCCTTTCCTTTGGGCAGCATTTGTGATCCAATTATAAAAAGAGTTTGCAGACCATTTAAAATTAAAACATTTGGAGGCAGAAGAAAATTAACTGCATGATAAATCTGTGCAGCAGAAAATGATTTATTGATTCTAATTTATTTTCTTATTGAATTAAATAAAATATATTAAGTTTATTTTTAATTTATCTGCAGCTGCTACAAAATAAAAGCTTCTGCATTGAACAGATGGAAAATGTTGGGCTCTTGTTGAAGAATTCAGGTCAAGTTTGCCTTTCTAGGTTCTTCACAGACTATTTCCATTAGCAATGCTTTTCTACTAATTCCACTGGAAAGAACTGGATTTTAAGCTTTATGAATTGCCACCTCTGATATTCATCTGGAAGAGGAATGCACGAAAACATCAGCTGTGGTTTCCACTGAGGTCTAAATTAGATAATGCACAAGTTGTATTGCCCTGCTCCAATCTGTGATTTTCCTGGCTTCCCTAGAAGCACACTAAGGGCCACTCTGCATTATGATCAACTGGTGCGGAAGAGGATATGTAATCCTTTCCCCCCCAGCATTTTTGTTCTTGAAAGCTTATACTCCTTGGCAGGCAATGGTTGGATATGGAGGTCTGTACTGAACCAAGGTCCAGGATGAACATATTAAAAAAAAAATCAAAGGAATTTGGGGAAAACATTAGGTTTCTCACATCACAAACATAATCCTAATATTTTAAAATTATTTTTTAAATGTCTAATTGCAGCAGTTATATAATTTGCATGTTGTTTAGTTTTGCTTTGCAGTTTCCATCCATTCTTTCTGGATGGCTTTGGAAGATGCATATTACCTCCTGACTTTTTTTAAAAAAAAATTCCAGTCAGAAAAATGCATGTGCATTGCGATAAAGGGTTGATTTATTCTTATGACACATGTGTGTCAGTTATCAATTTAAAAACTTTACACTGTATATTTCAATTGAATTCTCTTTCAATCTATTACACCATGAATTACATTTCCAGACCTATTTTTTTTTGGGGGGGGGGGGTGAAGGGAAACCAACCAATCTCATTGTACATATGTTGCACACTGACAAATAAATAATTCTAATTCTAATTTTTGTTCACCTTTAGGATGGGTCTTTCACTGGAATACTGGAATTGGCAAAAGACCTGGTGCTGAAGACTAATAGTTTTACATCTCACTCTAGCTATCAATAAAATATTTTTTTCCAACACAAACTGGATAAGACAGTAATGGCTAACCTTTTTGTTAAGGTGTGCCAAAAGCGGAGGGAGCATGGGGGGTGGTCGCACGCATGCATGCCCACACCCATAATGCAATGCTCTCCCCACGTGCATTTGCTCAGGCCTCAATGAAGCCTCTGGACTTCTGGTTTGCATGTTGGGCCATTTTTTACCCTCTGGAGGCTTCAGGGAAGCCTCCTGAAGCCTCCGGAGGGAGAAAAACAGCCCAACACGTAAACCGGAAGTTTGAGAATAGACTTCCATGTTGCTCGTTGGGTCATTTTTCTCCCTCCGGAGGCTTCAGGAGGCTTCCCTGAAGGATTCACTCAGGATTGCTCTGCCAAAGGAAGAAATGTTAAGTTCATACAATCTTCCTTCCATAACCTTATCAGCCCTTTGTCAGCTCAGTACATGTTACTCAAACTGAAAGCCCATTCAGAGAGTAATGAGAGCAATCTCTTCAGATATGAGCTCACCACAAGTGCTCCCAATTTCTATATGGCACATCTGTCAAAAAGACAGAAATGATTGAACAGGTCAGAAAAACGAATGTGAAGGGGTAGTAATGCTAAGATTCAAAGTTTTTTTTTTTAAATCTAAATTTTGATTTTGTTTCCTAATCTGCTATGGCTAAAGAATAATATCCATATTCATAGTGCAATTAAATGGGACATATATTCTTTTCAATCTAATTTTTATACAGATTTATAATATTCACACCCTTCAAGCTTTCTGGATGTAACTAACACTGTTCTGAGTGCAATGCAAATTCATAAGGAAATAAAAAGACATAAAATGCATATATTAGTTAATAATGAGCACAAAAATGTATTTATTGGAATAAATATGCACATAAACACATAATATTATGAGAAATTGGTTGGAGAAATACAAATACCAGGAAAGGTATGCAGAAACATGCATGCAAGAATAGAAATCCAAACAAAAAGCCCAAGAATTTAAATACAAATTTGGGATGAATTATTTGAACTTTTTGGGAAGCATCCAGACTGGCAGGGTGGAAGGCACAGGGCTAGAACCATTACGCAACTATAAAAGGGCCAGAAACAGCTCCCGCTGAATTCCTTGGAGCTTTATCTAATTATTCCCAGGAAAGAACTGCCAAACTAGGGAGATTCCTGTACTTTAGGCAGACTATAATAAAGTAGTTAGCTCAAGCTCTGCACATGTGGGCCTAATTGTTCATGCCTGACAAAACTTTAAAAAATTGAAAAACCAATTCTTGACGGGTTTAGTTGTCTCAAAGAAAATGATTTCTATAAGAGGACTTGAAAATTAAAGATAAGGTACAAATGTTCTTAACTTAGATATGTTAAAATGTTGTATAGCCTTTCAAATGAATAGGAAGAATTTTTAAAAATGATGTGTGCTGTCATTTTAGTTACATTGATATCAATTTACTCAAGAGATAATCCTAGAGATCACTTCCGGTTCCTGTAGGTGACATACGTTTTGTCTGCTGCTCGTCTCCTCGGTGGGCTCCTTTTAGGAGCACAGGGGGCCCTGGAGGGGTCTCCTGCCACAGGGCGGCTTGCTGGAATCCCCCAGACTTGGCAGCAGCCAGCAGGGGTGTTTCCAGCCTCGCTCCAGGCACCGGGGAACGGAGGGGGGCATGAAACAGCTGTCAGCTGTCTGCCCTTTTGCCAAATGGGCTCCTGAAGGAAAGAGTTAAGCGGAAAAAGAGCGGCTGAAGTGTCGGTGGGGAGAGATCCCCTCTAACCTCCATGATCATCATTAACAGATAAGCAGCAGACTACTGTAAGTTTTTGTTCAATCCATTTTAAACTGGAAGATTAGAGGGGGGTGTTTCTTTTTCCTGACCCCCCCCCCCTCGGATAAAGCGGCATTTGAACTATCTCTCTCTATAACGGAATGGAGAGAGAATAAAGGCTGACTTGTCACTTGTACTAGCTATGTGAGAAAGATTGATATCACAGCTGCAAGAGGTGATTGCTGAGCTGTCTTCTTAAAAGGAAAAAACTTTGTGGAACTCCTTGTTCTTCTCCCTGCGAAAGGAGGAGCCAAGATGGCATTCCTCCGTCTTTGTCTTTCTATCTATAAATGAAGCCTGCCTTTTGAAACCACCTCTGGAAAAAAAAACTCTGGCAATTGTTTTAATATCCTCTCTGAAGGCGCTCTGGATCTCTACTGTTACGTGGGCTTCCTGATTAATTTTGACTATTTAACTTGGAACTGTGAAGGAGAACTAACTTTCTACTTTGGATTTGCCTGCCGTCTTGGTCTGGCACAGCTGTGCCCTCTTCTGACGCCATTTTCTTTGCAAAAGACTTATCATCCCTGAACACAGATAAATGGGGCCCAAGAAACCACCAACGGGCAAGTCATTCTCGGCTCCAGCTTCTGCTACCTCTAGTCCAAGTATGCAGCAGACAAAAATTACTTCATTGTTACAACAAGAAGGGACTGGAGAAAGCTCAAAAGAACTGTGTGTTAACCAAATGTTTCAGGAAATTATGAGAGGTCAAAATGAGTTGAAAAAAGAGGTGACAGATCTTAAAGATGAACTCAGAGCTGTACAACATCATATATCAGAAAACAAACAAAGGATTGGGGTGTTGGAGGAGGGGACAGCTGGACTGTGGAAAGAGGTCAAGGCGGTTCAGAAGGGAAATTTAGAACTAGAAAACTTTATGGCAAAAATAGAACTTGAAAGAATGTCCTTTTTCTCAGATTCCAGAACCTACCAGAAACAGAAAATGAAGATCTTAAGGATATTATGAGTACAATTTTAGCAGAATATATTAAGAGAAATAAAGAACAGTTGTGGTGGGATATGGATCTGGTTTACAGGATTAATTCAACATATGCTAGAACACACAATGTTCCAAGGGAGGTACATGTCAAGTTTCTTAGGAGGACCACGAGGGATGAGGTACTAGGAGCCCAAAAGGAGGGACCATTAAAATATAAAAATAAAGAAATTACCATTCTTAAGCAAATTCAGAAAAAAATAAAGGAAAAAAGGAGGAAGTATTCCTCCTTATCAAAGAAATTATACAATAAAGGAGTTTGGTTTAGATGGTTATTGCCAGAGGGAATGTTGATTTTTTTGGGAGGGAAATAGAATTAGAATTAAAACAGTAGAGGAGGCAGAAGCCTTCATTAAAAAACATAGTTCTCTCCTAGAGGATGAAAATAGGGGAGGTGGTGAAAAAGGTAGTAATGTGCAAGATATGAAGGAAGTGGGGTGCTATGGCTCCATCTGGGGACAGGGAGGAGGGAGCAATATCGAAAAGGCTCAGGTCACAAAAATAAATGTATTTGAAATACATGTAATTGTTGATATACTAGAAAGTGACCAAGAAAGAGATGATTGAACATATGGCTAACATAATGTAAAATAAGATTCTGTCTATGCTTATCTTTTATACGTTATTTTTAACATTGTAAAAATTGTGAGATTGGGGGGTATTTATACCACCGGCACGGGAGCTGCCAAAATTTTCTATGTAACTTTCTTACCTTTCCCTATAAATGTTTAAAAACCAATAAAAAATTTTTAAAAAGAGAGAGATAATCCTAATAATTTTAAAGAAATAACTCAGATTATGGGATCTAACCTTAAATAGATTTAAAAGTATAGTGTTTTTGCACAGCATGAAGGTGAATAGGAAAACTTTCATTTCCCTCTTCCTTCCTTTTTCTAAAAAGAAAAAAAAAGTGTGGGGTGTTGTTGTTTTTTTACAAAAATCTTAAGCAGCTCAAATTGAAGATTTGTATAAAATTTTCAAAATTCTGTAAGTCATTAAAAAGATACATCATACATGCTAATAATATGGTTTGTCTACCATTTCCCTGTATGAATCCTGATGTTTTCAAAATGCCACCATTTGTGCTTAAAAGACAAGCATCAGAAGACTTGAGAGAGGTTCAACATTTGAAGAAGAAAAATAAAAAAATAACCCAATGTGGAATGGAATTTCAAAGGGCAGGGAAGTTCAAGTGAAGTTGAAAACAGCTCATTTAGGACTGACTTTCCATTCTACTCACCAAAAGCTGGTTGGCTGGCTACAAAGATGAGGAAATGAACATTAGAGCCTGTGAATTGGAATATTTTTTAAAAGAGAATGGCTTGCTGAAACCACAAGCAAGAACTAAATCACTTGGAAAAGAAAGCAATGAGAAAATGGAATGTGTTGGGTGGAAGTGGACAAGTAAAGATATCCTTCTAAGAGAGAAGGAAAGAAGTCCAGACTGAGTCCAAAACTGGTAACCAAATATTATTTGTGCCCTAACTATATGTGTCCTATTGCATTCAACTAGCTACTTTGGTGTTTTTTTAATAAGCTAGATAGATTTTTAGAATTTATAAGAACCCTTACCCTCAGGGATTCCTCTTGGAGATTGGCACCAGACTGAACAAAGTTACTTAAGTCTTTTTTAAATTATATTTTGGATTTTATCTCCTTGTTATATACATTTCTTTTAACAGACTTTCCCAACCTTTCTATTTTTGTGCACCAGTAGGTGGGGGAGAGGGGATGGTTCCGTAAGAGTGATACAAATGGAGCACACACGCTCACCTGCTGCTCATACACACATTCATTCACCACTTCCACAGCCTGCTTCCGATTGGCCCAAGGCCTAGCCTGGAGGCTAGGGGCCCCTATTTTAACCTACTCGAAAACAGCCCTGAGACTGGTACATGAGGAATAAATGGATGGATTAAAAAAGAAAGAAATATACATTCCAGAAACATACATCTCACAGAAGAGCCAGCAAAATGATTGGTTGGCTGGCTGATGATGTCAAAAGCATTCAGAGAGGTCAATCCTCTCCATGCCTCCATTTTTTCCTCATTCATTGCATGTATTGTAGAGAGAGAGATAAATTTCATATAACTCAAAATCTATGTTCCCCAAATTCTGCCTACCCCTGTCCCTTTCTCATTCCAATTCCTGACAAATTTTCTGATTAGATTTAAGAATCTGAAGTTGTGAAGATCTGTAGACGGGGCCTAATAGGCGCTATTTGTTCTGTTAGACAAAGTTAAGAAGTTTCACTTTTTTGTTCTTATGCTGGAAATGTTTTTGTAGTGAAATTTGTTCCTAAAAAAATTATTATTTTAAAAAACTAGACATCAGTAGATCCAAGAGGAAGACATCCCCCCTCCTTCTCATAATTATGGATGAATTCTTTCTAAAAGGGGGAATCTGAATTCCTTCCTGCACTTCAACATTTCTTAGTGACCTCCTCCTGATATTGTTTACCTTTATGATCGATTTTTTCTCTGACTGCCAGGACAGTCTCCTTTTTTTCTTTGGCTTTTGGTGATGTAACTTCCACTGCTTTGATTTCCTTGGTCTTTAGTCTTTCAGGTGCCTTGGCCTCGGGTTTTTTTTCTTTCACATCTTTTTTTATCTTTTCTTCAACTTGGATGCTCTTTTTATCTGCATGCAACATAAATGTTTTATGTTCCAACGTCACTTTTTCACAAATCCCTGCCATATGGCATTAAAAATATCTTCAGTACAGCTTATGAAGTTTTTAAAAACCACAGTGTCATTATTAACCATAAATGGAAAACGTAAAGGACAACTGTTTTAAGCACACTGTTTAAACGGCACCTAATTCTTAGCTCAAATAGCTATAGATTTTTTAAAAGCAATTTCAAGAGAATAATGCTTAGGTTTTTTTTTTTTTACTTGCACTTGGACACACTTGTATTTAATGAAATATTGTTTATCTAGTTGTCTGAGTAAAACAAAACAATAGCATGAAAATAGCAAAATAATAACACAACCAAATAATTCTTAGATATCTTAATATTTAACAACAACAATTAATCTTAAGATTTAAATTCTGCACAATAGAAGAATAACGTAATGTTTAGACAAGGTTTTTCCAGCTTGGCCATATCCAGATATGTAAACTTCAACTCACAGAATTCACAATTATTGCAGAGAATTTGGAGTGTTGAATTCCATATCTGATTTGATTCACACTAATGTTTAAATCTTGCTGGCTTTATCATTATTTTACTAATAGCCTCCTAGAGTGATTTGGCCTCTGCATTCCTGTTCTTGCTATATGATTAAAGAAGTTAAAGAAGTTCACTCCTCTATATTATTAACGACTAAAGAAATACCTTTTGTGACAACTTTTTTTCCCATCTTTTCTTGCTGTTCAGTTTTCTTTTCTGTTACAAAAATGAGAAAAATGATCTTGTTTTACCAATCAATCTATAAAACACAATTATTAATTTGTTCATTTAAGAAAAAGTAATTGATATGCACTGAGAATCCCATGCCTGTGGATTTAATTCAAAGAGTTAAATAACAAAATTTTATGTAATCCTCACTAAAGATATTAACATTACTTTACCAGTACTTTATATAATATGTAGAAGTATACTAAGATACATGATCCTTCATTTCTTTGAAAAGGTTTTTTTACAGGTAATTTTGTTGTTTAATTCCATTATCCTTTAAAATGCAGAATGAGATGCAGAATTTATGTAATCACATCAATTATCTGCCACCTAACAATATAGATAGGTGAAGACACATTTGCTTTAATGGGTTTTCAATGGCAGACATAAATGTATGTAATTGTTTTATGATGATTTACAGATCAGTTCTCCTGGTATGTTTGGTGCAAATATAGTAATATAGTAATTTGATACAACAGACAATAACACTATTTAAATACTATCAATCTTTGTATACACAAATCATTTGCAAGTGCTCCATTTTAAAAATAAGACTTATAAGAATGATATGAGTTCCCAGAGCTGTAGAATGATATAACTAGATAAAACAAACAAACTTCTGCAAACTATTCCCATCAATACAGAGTGACAAATAATAGAACTGAGATCATCTACATCACCTCAATTTTTTTCCTAGTTGATTAAGAACATGTATTTGCAATATAAATGTATACTACATTTGTATTATATTTTGTACTGAAGCAGAAAACAGCAAATTACGGAACTGTTATTCCAGCTGTGGAAAAGCAAAAGTTTGTTTTAAATGATAGAGAATTGTTAAGTCTCAAGTCTATCTTCTCCATCTCAGGAACAAAATGGGACTTCCCACCTAACCTGAGACTCTGGATTTTTCAGGGCATTCTCCATACTACTTTTATTATAAACTACTTGCTTCATACGCAGTGGAGGAAGAAAACATTTTAAAAGAGTTTACATCATTAATTAAACATGCAGGAGTGTCTGTTACAGTCTTATCATGATTAAGTCAAATTGACAGAATGTAGAGGTACGGTTAATAAAGTAATTCTTGGCTCTTGGAGAATTGTAGAAGAATTATAGAAGATGAGAATTTTGCTACCTGAATATAGAGAAGCAGATCACAGTAATGAGCAGAGTAACTTTCAAATTCTAACCTTTGTCAGAGAAGGACACCCCTTGCAGAGTTTATTTTAACATCATTTACTCCGAGCTGCCTTTGAAGGAAATGTGGAGATCACAACTTGCACACCATTTATGTATTAAATTTACATGCCTCCCATATCACTCTGCAAAGCCATTCTGGAAGGCTTACAAATAAAATTGGTGCCATAATAGCAATAGCACTTAGGCTTATATACTGCTTCACAGTATTTTACAGCCCTCTGTAAGCGGTTTATAGAGTCAGCATATTGCCTTCAATAATCTGGGTCCTCATTTTAGAGATCTTGGATGGATAGAAGGCTGAGTGACCTTGATTTGGTGAGAATTGAACTGCTGGCAGTAAACAGAATTAGCCTGCAATACTGCATTTTAACTACTGCACCACATGACTTCTACACTAATTTTCCAATGAATCACTAAGAAAAACAAGCCTATTCTGAGTTTAGTTCAAAATGTTGGGACTTATTTTTCAAGCACTCTCCAAGCAACATCAAAATCGTCTCTCCTGATAATAGTTCCATGGTCACCAGTGTTAACCAGAACAGCTCCAACTCTGAATACTGTTCTTTTGTGACAGAACGGACATAAGATTTCAAGAGCAATGTTTTTAATGCAGTTTCTTTAAGGATGTGGCCTGCTGAAATAAGATCAATTTGTTTTTCTTCCTCAATCGGGCCTTAGGAATTATTCTGCTTATATAGGGAAAGTTAGACACCTATTGGTTTATTTACTGGTAGAGCCTGAGGCTTTAGTTCCTAATATAGCAAACCTAATTTTACCAGACTTGATGCAAGATGCTTTGTAAGCTGCAGAAAATATACAGTTTATATAATTTGCATTATGTTACCATTATGCAAATGAGAGAATTTGTGCCATTTCCATCATTTCTGTGCAAGTCATTATTTATCAAGAATAACCCCACAATGCTTTACTAGTATTCGTGAATATCCTTCCCCACATTTTACTCTGTTAAAATGAGGATTCAATCAAATGATTGCCGTCAATGTTTAAGTTGGTGTTTTATTTTGTTTTAAGATAAGTGGCACTCTCTAAATCACAAAAATCAGGGAAAAGATCATATAGGATTCAATAGGACATTTGATAGGATTACTGCAATCTTGTATCCACTTTCTTTGGAATAAGCCCTACTGAATTCAGTGAAGATTACTTTTGAGTAGACATGTGAAAAATATCAAATTTAACTGGAATATGAGGTAGAGTTAACACCTTTATAGTAAGCACCTAAATATAAAAACTATAAGGGTAGGTTTTACCCTTGCACACATATGAAGAGTAAAGAAAATGAAACCAATGAGAAACATATAGATTCCTCTGTACTTTCTCCCAAAGTTTATTTAAAAGTACAATGCCAATAAAAGGAATTGCAAACTTCCTCTCAGAACTTTTACCCTACAAGGTGTGTGGCAATTTAATGAACAGCTTATCCCATCATCCCCACCACCACCTGGAGTTGTAGAATAAATTGTCAGTGACAGAACTTAGCATATTTTTCGGTATAAAACGCACTTCTTTTCCTCAAAAAAGAGGCTGAAAAGAGGTGCTGAAAAGAGGCGTCTTATACACTGAATACAGCATTTTTTGCCTCCTGAAGCCCCACTCCCTTCACCAAAATGGTGGTGCATACCCTTATGGAGACTTTCAGAGAGCTCCTGGGGGCAGGGGAGGGCAGAAATGAGCAAAAAATAGGACTTTTGTGCATCCCCCAGCCCCCAGCAGCATTCTATAGATCTCCATAAGGCCATGCATGCAATTTGTTTGATAAAAAACGGGCCCGTTTTTGCGAAAAACGGAACATTTTTTGCTCATTTTGCCCCCCACCCCCCAGGAGCACTCTGAAAGCCCCCCTCCAGGCTATTCATGCCTCTTTTTTGGAAAAGGGGGCCATTTTTGGGAGGTTTGCAGAGTGCAAAACCTTTTTTTTTTCCTTTTGGAAAGCTCTTTAACTGATTGATGAGAATTAGATTGATCAAGTGCTGTGCCAGCAGAAACCAAGTCTTAGGTGCTGCAGATTGTCAGCAATTTCCTTCTCCAGCACATGGATAAATACACCTGGAAACATCTACCTACCTACCTACTCTCTCTCTCCCTACCTACCTACTGTATTTCTCTCTCTTTCTCTCTCTCTCACCCTCTACCTACCTACTCTCTCCCTCTCTACCTATCTACTGTATTTCTCTCTCTCTCTCTCTATCTTTCTATTTCTCACTCTCTATCCCTCTATCTACCTACCAACCTACACTCTCCCCTTGCCTACCTACTGTATTTCTCTATCTATCTATCTCTATTTCTCTCTCTCTCCCTTTATCTACCTACCTAGCTAACGACTCTCTCTCCCTCCCTCCCTCCCTACTGTATTTCTCTCTTTCTCTCCCTCTCTATCCCTCTAGCTACCTACCTACTTTTTAAAGAAAATTACCTCTTCAAAACCTTGGTTTGTCTTATACTCCGGTGCGTCTTATACTCCAAAAAATACAGTAGTAATGTGGTAAATAGTTGATGCAGTAAATAATAGAGCATAAAGTGAACATCTATTTTTAGATGAAAGTCATATACAAAGCAATTCAAACAACCCTGGAAATAGCCTGACTCTTACTTAATTAAAAGTGATAGGCAAGTAAAAGGTTTATTATACATTTTTTTCTGCCAGTAATTTTGGAGAAAACAACCACCACCATTACCACTTCTGAAAATACCAATTGGTTGGTCTAATGCAGGGCTGTCAAATTCGTGGCCCACGCCCAAACCCGATTTAACGAAGGGGGGGGAGTTGCAATACGTCACATGATGCTGCCTGACAATGCAAGTTTGACACCCCTGGTCTAATGGTTAAGACACTAAGCTGGAAAGGAGGTGACCGAGTTCTAGTCCTGCCTTAAAACCGGCTGGGTAACAACCTTGAGCCAGTCACTCTCTCTTAGTCCAACACACCTCACCAAATTGTTATTATAGGAACAATAGGAAAGTGTGTTGGATATGTTCATGAGTTATTTATAAAAATAATAAAGATGGGATACAAATAAGCAAATGTCTTGCCTCTGACTGAAAAGAGGCACTTGACTTGGAAAATGTGTGCACAACAGTTTTGTCACCTGCTAAGTTTCATAGGCAATCTGTTGACAAAAAAAAGGGCAATGAAGGAATACCTGCTCTTTAAATAAAGACAGCCTAAAGTTAAACCATTCCTATGGTATTCATCATTGAAGTTCTTGGAGAAGAAAATCCAAAATAAAAAGCTCAAGAGGGGATCTACACCTTGACATAGATCATACAGAAGATAGCTGGACTCACAAGTGCTATTTCAATAGCAGTTATATGGGGAAACTCCCTTGTCAACAGAGATACATGGGAAGGAGCATCTGCATTCAGTTCTCCTCCCATCAAAAAAGTGCTACTTGTTGAATTATTTCTCAGTAAAGTAAAATTAGTAAAATTACCTTTTAGGGAAGGAGCTGCTTTCTTTTTCTCTTGCTTTGCAGTCTTCTCCTTGGAAGATACTGAAACATTTTTTTTAAAAAAAAGAATACCGTATAAATGTGGTCCCTTTATGGAACAAGAATATAATATAGAAAAATCAACAATAAGAGAAAATTATTATATTTCAGTAACAGATCTTAGAAAATAATAAAGAATCAAAAGATATATATGTCAATGAAGTATAGAACTTCTTAGAACCTCTTATGCATATTACTGCCCATTACATTCTTGTCACCAGAATGAAACGCCAACAATTGTATAATACTGTAACATGATATGACACTATACCATGTATTTGGGTGAATGGGCATGCACTATAGATGAAGTCCATGAATCCCATTCGAAGTAGGCTATAAAGGCAAAATATTTGTTAATATTTTTTTTATTTGGGTTTGTCAGTGTATGCGTGTCTGCGTCTTCAAGTCAGTGTTCACAGTATTGTCTCCTGGCAACTGCAGTTTTTTGCAAATGTTTTTGGAAGTGGCTTGCCCCTGTCTGCTTCCTAGGGCTAAGACAGAGTGATTGACTTAAGGTCACCCAGAAGGCCTCGTTCCTTAGGCAGGACTAGAATTCATGCTCTCTGAGTTTCCAGACTGGTGCCTTAAGCACTGCACCAAACTGTCTTCAGCTTAAGTAGGTGTGGGGAAATGGCAATCAAAGAAGAGTGTGTTGTTCCATCTCTTTCCTCTTCCTCTCAGCAACCCCAAGTGAACCCCAACAGCCTGCTGATCTCCCCAGTGGCCTATCTCCACATTTCCTCAATTGTTGCAGATATTCTAGCACAGCATAATCCTCTTCAGCAGATTTTGCCCATTAACTCCAAAGGTTGCTAAACTAAACCCAGTCAAATGTAGAGTTTATGTATCTCCTTTTTATATCTGTAATCATTTCTTTTCTACCACCTGCCTGCCGGCTTCCCTGCCTGCCTGCCGGCTTCCCTGCCTGCCTGCTGGCTTCCCTGCCTGCCTGCCTGCCTGCCTGCCTGCCTGCCTGCCTGTCTGTCTGTCTATCTTTCTTTATTCATTTCTTTTGCTAACAATTTCTTATTCCTTTTTCTGTTGTTTGATGTTACATACTCTTAATGTGAATAGTGGAATGGGTATAGATATAGATAAACCGTATGTCTCTAGATATGCAGAGAGCCTGTATAATATATCGCTTAAAGTACTCCTCTAAGATCAATCACCGAATTCACAACATTACTTTGGGTCATCTTCTCTCAGCCCAACCTAATTAATAGGATGGTTGTTGGCAATATAATTATGGAAGTCACCTTAAGCCATTTTAAGCTCTTGGGACAAAGAGAAGATACAAACTCAATAACAAATTACTTATTATATAAGGAATGAGCCACTGCCCAGTACTCATCCACATAATAGCATCCCACTTTTCCCAACTACAACTACAAGAAAAATAACTGTTGCTGCTGCTTTCATTTGCTGCCTTCATTTGTAGTTGCTGGGGGGATGAAGTGCTAGGTAAGCAGCAGTACCAGAGAGGATTTAAAAGAAAAGAGCAAAACAACAGTGTGGTGGGATATGAACACGAATAGGGGACATGGGCAGTATAAATAAATACATAAATAAACACTATATAAATGTGTGCAAACAAGGACATTTTACTTATTTTTCCTTTTGGCATAAAAAGTGAATACTATACAAATGGCCTCCTTAGACGGAAATATTTGAACTTCATTTCTACAAAGCCCAACAATGTGATTAGCATTACTTTAAGGTCTTTACTCTTTGGGTGTACCTAGAAAATTATTTTCTCTCTCACTCACTTCCTCTCCTGAAAATAAACACTTGGTTTGGATTTAGGAGGAGGTATTTGAACTACACCATTAAATATCCTAATCTAGCAGCCTCAGATTTCTGATGTCCCGGTGTTTGGAAGCCGTCGGGGTCTGGATGGGGGACAACAGACTCAAACTCAACCCCTCCAAGACCGAGTGGCTGTGGGTACCGGCACCTCGGTTCAGCCAGCTGACACCATCGCTGGCCATAGGGGGCGAACAACTGTCCCCTGTGGAGCGGGCGGGCAATTTGGGCGTCCTCCTTGATGCCCGGCTGTCAATGGAGGACCATGTGGCAGCCGTGGCAAGGGGGGCATTCCACCAGGTTCGCCTGGTGCGCCAATTGCACCCCCTACTGGACCGGAGTGCCCTGCGCATGGTCACTCATGCGCTGGTGACGTCTCGCCTGGACTACTGCAATGCCCTCTACATGGCGCTTCCCTTGGGATGCATCCGGAGACTGCAGTTAGTTCAGAACGCAGCCGCGCGGGTTATCATGGGGAGTACACGTTACTCCCACGTAACACCTCTCCTGCGCGAGCTGCACTGGCTACCTGTGGCCTTTCGGGTGCGTTTCAAGGTATTGATTACCATCTTTAAAGCGCTCCATGGCATAGGACCTAGTTATCTGCAGGATCGCATCCTACCACACACGTCCCTGCGACCTATCCGCTCACACAGGGAGAGACTCCTTCTGGTGCCGTCCGCTAGGCAATGCCAGCGGGCGACACCTAGGAGTAGGTCCTTCTCTGTGATGGGCCCAACCCTCTGGAATGACCTCCCCCCTGATATTCGAACTACCACCGACCTCCGTTCCTTCCGTCAAAAATTAAAGACTCACCTATTTCAATCAGCTGGCCTGGCACTCTCTTAGTTTTACCTCCCGGGGATATATCTTAATTGGGTTTGGGTATTTTAATTGGGGATGTTTTTAGGGTTTTTATAGTATATTTATTTCTTGTACAGCCTTATCTCCTCCATCCAAATGTATTTAACTGTTTTATATTATTGTATTTTTATCTGCATTTGACTGTACACCGCCCCGAGTCCCTTTTTGGGAGAGGGGGCGGTTTAGAAATCCAAGAAATAAAATAATAATAAATATCTTCTCCCCATTTCGAGAGGAACCAGAGGAACTACTGGTAGCAATAGAGAAGAGCCAAGCATATGGTTTCAAAGCTAGCAAATAATCATCAGAGCCAGCCTAATCAGCAAGTATAAACTGTGGACTTTTTGTGTGGTTTCTGCAAATTCCCATATTTCTGCCACCAGAAGTAAGTTCTTAATTTACTTTTGGTTTTTAAAGAGTACTGAAACAGGTGCATGTTGTTGTTATTGCTATTATTGTTGTTGTTTTAAAAATCCTACATCTGAAATTCTCTTCAGCAATGGGGTAAGAATATGAATTCAGCTTAAACTGTTTCACTCACAGCTCATTAAATTGTGAGATTTAACAGAATAACAGAGTTGGAAGGGACTTAGGAGGCCTTCTAGTCCAACCACCTGCTGAAGCAAGAAACCCTATACCATTTCACACAAATAGTTGTCTGAAGTGGTATAGGGTTAGGGTTTTTGACACCACACTTGTTCAGATTCCTTGCCCTTTTTTAATTGCCACTAGGACTTTTTAATATTTTAATGCACTTGTAAGATTTCAAAATAGCCAGCTTTTAAATAAAGACCTTTACATTTTAAGAGATAACCACAAGCGAAATATGAATGATTGTGGAGCTGTTATAAATATTCAGGTGCATATATAAAGCCCTTTCCTGCGGTGCTAATTCTGTTAAAAATCCTCTTAAAACTTGGCTTATCAACTGAAATGATGCACACAAATAATAGCTATGTCAGTCAATAGTTCAATTTCCTGCCATATATGATCCTTAGCCCCAATTGGCCATGATTGTGCCATAAAGAAATGTTAAATTCAATACACTACAGTGAAAAATGACCATAAGTGCTCCTACAAATACCATATGTCCTCTTGCCTTAAGCGAGTCATTCTCTTTGCAGGCAACTACAATATAATTAGCTTTTTATTATCATCCATCAACTTTCAAAGTAGTACACAAGTGGGTTTTGTGCCTGGGAGAGCACCATCATTTTCATGACAATTTCGTGGAGTAATCATAATGGGTGGAAGTAATTTGTGTTTATCTGCTGAAGAAAAGACATCTGCCAATGGAATGGATTTACTCTTTCCCTGCAGACTTCAGCACCCCTAATTCTACTTTGGGGACTTGGGATCCTCTGGATCAGATTTTTAGGGCTATGTAGGGGAGAGGGAAAGGGAAGAATCGAAAAATGCAGCATATTCAGAGATCTACTCATTAAATACAGTCACGACAGATGTAATGTACTGATTTTGATTTCTCTTGAACTGGATATTCATAGCTTACCATAACTTTTATTTAAGATCTCAATAAAAACAGAAACATACCGTATTGTTGCACATTTTTTATATATGGTGGGAACATCTTCCCCTAAATACCTTTGTAAAAATCATGAGAATAATATTACTATTACTGTACAAGAAATCATATTTTTGTGGTGCAAGAGCAGTGGGGTGCCCAAAAAGGAGTATTAATAGGCAACAAGTTGAACTTTGGTGATCCAAGTCCCTAAAGAATAAAGGAATTAACACCGAGCATGATACTGTCTATAAACAATTTGGATATTGCCAAATGAATTAGTCTTTTGTAAACCCGCTTAGTGTGCTGCAATACAATGGTTTGTTATCTTCTTTAATTAAAACGTATTTTCTTTTCTTCTGTCACTCACTGCCCTTCCTCAAATTTCAATAGCTTGCACCTAATCAGATAAAATGTTACGGTTTTAAAAACTGAAAGTGGTGTAAATCACCCACTGTTTTCCCGTAAATGAAAGCAATGATTGCCTACAAAAAGCAGAATAACAGAAGAATGAGAGAATTCATCTTAAGTCACAAGAGAATATATTTTGTCTAGGAAACCTTGTCTAGGAAAAGGAATTGGTCCTTTTTTCAGTTGTGGATTTTAACTAATTCCCGAGAAAAACAATGAAATAAAAAGGAAAGTCAAATTTAGCCTCATGTTCCATCTCTCCGCGAAAATTGATTTGAGGAACAGAATATTTCCTCCCTATTTCCTATGGGGTTTCATATTACAATTTGAATTGTTCACCTTTAGAATTAACGAAAATTATAATTACCTATAGCTTTTTCTTTCTTTTCCATCTTTTCAGGTTGTTCATATTTGCTTTTCTTTTCAGGTTTTTCTCTTTTTTCAACTTTTTCATGTCTTTCAGGTTTTTCTTTGTGTATCACTATAAGCAAATAAATATATTTAGATATACAATTAAAAATGTCATCTTACCAAAATAGTGCAATTACATTTTCTGAATTACTATTGATATTGGTCTTATTTTGCTACATTACTCTGCTACATTTTCTCTTCTGTTTGTGATCATGGGTGTCAAACTCAAGGCCCGCAGGCCGCATCTGGCCCACAGGGTGCTTAGATCTGGCCCACAGGACCACCCTGGAAACAGCAAAGTACCAGCCCATGGTGCCTCTGCCAGCAAAAATGGAGCCTGGGAGGACTGCATGCGGCACTCCCTTTCACTGGCGGATGTTGCAGCCAAAAACAGAGCCCAGGAGGGCTGTGCATGGCCCTCATGAGTTCTGATTTCACTAGCAAAACACACTACTAGCAAAAGTGGCATTTGATCACACAAGTGATGTCAAGCCGGCCATGTCCACCTTGGCCGTGCACACAATGCGGCCTCAATGAAATCGAGTTTGACACCCCTGGTGTAGTAGATTTCTATAGAAATCCTATTCACAGAAGTTACTCCTTATTGCTGATCCAATTTATTGGTTTATGAAATGTTCCTCAATACTGTCACAGGATAAATCAGTACATGTGACACTATGATCAATATATTTCCAAATAAATCAAGTAAAGTCTGATTCCAAAATGTTGGAATTTTTATTAAAGAAGGATGCAGTGAGCTTTGCAGTTTATTACAGTGAACATTATTATGCCATTCTCTATAGAAATCGATATCTGTGGGTACATTTGCAGCAGCACAGAACTACAAGTATAGTAAAAAGTTAAATTTAATTTTTTCCAAAACCCAAGGTAAAGAAGACAAGAAAATTACTTCTAATTCTGACTAACAGAATGCAAATTGTTGGAAGATATTCAGGAATGTGAATGTATTTTAACCATCTAATGGTAGTCATTCATCAGAAAGCTAATAATCCTTCCTCTAAATCTAGTCTTGTTATTATTTCACATTTTCTCATTCAGTTCTTCACTTGATTAGAAATTAAAACGAGATATTGTTTCTTTGCTGTTGATTCAGGCTCTCTATGGTCTTCATCATACTGTAGTTGCGAGAGAGAGAGTTTATTTTTTCTTCTTGCAATGGTGATATAGTTGGATTTTTCCATTTTGTTAGGAAGCAAAGAGCTGACAAATCCTGTTAGATCTCATCTTATCTAAGCATCTGTTGGAAAAACTGACAATTCACATTTCTGAAAAGAGCAGAAACTGTTCTAGTACTGTTTGGGTCTATGACAATTTGTCATGGCTAACTTGCCACGGCCAACTCACCATGGGACAACTTGCTGCGGGACAAGAGTCACATTAATATCAAATAAATGGTGGAATAGAATCATTAAAAAAAGGATGCAAAAGGAGAAACAGAACGAAATGCAAATGCCAAAAATTAAAATAATAATTTATTTATTTTAAATAATAAACTGAATTGTTAAATTTGCCCGCAGCCACTTGTCCCAAGGCTGTGGCAAGTTGTCCTGCAACGAGTTGTCCATGGTGAATTGGTTGTAGCAATTTGGCCATGGCAAGTTGGCTCAAGCAAGTTGACTATGTCAAGTTGTTCTATACTAGTTTTGGTCCCTTAAATTTCAGCAGTGGATTATATACTCTACTATGCCAAAAAGCAATCACAGGATTAACCTGATTTCCAAGGTTATGATCAGTGGTTAGTTCTCACCTTTAGTAAGTTCCCTTTTTTGAGGTTTTTCTACCTTTTCAAGCTTTTTGGTCTTCTCTGCTTTTTTAGGCTTCTCGTATTTCTCAGGTTTCTCTTTGTGAAATTCTATAAATAACAATATTAACATATTAACATTTCTACATGATCTACAGTTTAGAAGCGTAACATGAAATAATGTTATCAAATACAGATGTAAAGCTGCCCTTTTGAAGTATAATAGCAGGACAAAACTGAGTTAACCAATGAGATTCAACATAAATATTAGACTAGATTGTATACAATGTATTGTACCAGTTTTGAAATTTTAATTACATCACAGTAAAAGTGTTGTATCCTGGCAGATGACATCAGGGATTTCCCCCTGACAGCCGGCATCTGCACTAGCAACAGCCAGGTCGCGTCTGATTGGATAAGATGCGACTTGCTGAGAGCGGGGAAAATCCGGTGTTCGGATTCGCTGGCTTGTCTGACAGCTTCACATAAATAGCTGTCAGACTAGCCCAGCCGCGCTTCTCTCCTGTATTGCTGTATAGCTGTTGTGTGTTCAATAAAGACAACTTTAATTGCCTCACGGTCTCCGCTAGTGTTTGTGCCAATTTAACACTGGCAACGAGGGTGGGATACGGCTGCCGCTGACCCACCACACGTTACCACCTCGGCACAACCAGACCGGGCAATTCATCTTCTTTCCGCCTGACCGATCCCGGCACTTTTCTGAGGGAGACCATGTCGGCGATGCCAACGTTCGCCCCTTTCGGCTGCGACGGGGAGACCTGGGAAGCGTTCCTGGAGCGCTTCGAGTGCTATCTGATCGCCAACGGCAAACGCAATGTGCCGGACGACAAAAAGTGCAGTTTTTTTCTAAGCTGTTGCGGCACGCCAATGTTCAGCGCCGCTCGCTCTCTCGCAGCTCCGCAACCAGTCCACTCACTGGACTGGGTCACTCTGACCGGGCGCCTACAGCACCACTACGCCCCGACACCGTCCTGGGTCGCGAGGCACTATGCCTTCAGGCGCTGTGTTCAGAAGCCGGAGGAATCAGTGAGCCAATTCCTCCAGTCACTCCGCACAGCGGCCATGAGGTGTGAATTTGCAGATCTGGACCACAACCTCACGGAACAATTTGTGTGCGGAGTGAAGGACTTGCGCCTTCGCCGGCGGCTTCTGTCCCAGGCAGACATTACCCTCACCGGGGCCATTGAGCAAGCGAGGGCGGCTGAACTTTCGGACGAGTCGATGGCGGAGATGTTCCACCTTCCGCCTCCGTCCGGCCGCACTTGCTTAGTGGACGAGCTGGTCCCTCTACCGGCTGGCTATCCAGAAGAGGGAGCAGTAGCCCGCATCGGCCAGTCAGCCCGAAGACGCGCCCCTCAACGAGCCCGAGAAGCCACTACTGCCTGCCTGGGCTGCGGAGGCAACCACGACCGCTCAGGTTGCCCCTTTAAGGCTGCCGTGTGCCGCCGCTGCCTTAAAAAGGGGCATCTGGCCCAGGTCTGCAGAGCGCCATTGCCGCTGACTCAGCACCAAGATGACCCATCACCAGCAACAGCCTCTGCCCCGAGACCAGCAGCCCGACCCGGACGACAGCAGCAGTCATCGCGCGGAGGCTGCTACGTCATGGACACCGACCAGCACGCCAGCCCTGCGGAGTCGGCCTTCCACACTGGTGCAGGTGCGGAGCGCATCAAGGCGTCGCTCCTAATTGAAGGCTCCCCCTGCACCATGGAAGTGGACTCGGGGTCATCCCGGTCACTCCTCTCGTGGGCAGAGTTCTCTCGCCTCTGCCCAGGCATTCCCAAGACTCAGCTCTCCTCCCCAGACGCAACCCTTCGGGACTACCAGGGGACTTTGATTCCTACCCTGGGTTGTCACCTGGTGCGGGTGGAGTATGGGGACTTTGCGGGGTGCCTCCCCCTCTTGGTGGTTGAAAAACCTTTGCCAGCCCTCCTGGGCCTGGACTGGTTCCCGGCACTTGGGTTCTCAGTGCACATGGGTACATCAAGTAGTGGCCACGCCTCCTGACGTGGCCGGCGTCCTAACAAAGTTCGCTGATGTCTTTGATGGGCAGCTGGGGGCATATAAGGGAACACCCATCTCCCTCAATCTCAATAATAATAATAATAATAATATATTTATTTCTTAGCCGCACCCTCTCCCGAAGGACTCGGGGCGGCGTACAATGAAACATACGAAATAAATATGTGAACAAAACAAAGATATAACAAAGACATACACTGAAACATACACAAGGAGGAGGTCGGCTGATAAAAAACAATTAAAATACAGTATTTAAAACCCCCTAGAAATTAAATATAATTAAAATACCCAGTTAAAAACCCGTCAGGAGCGATATGGTTAGATCAAAGTTGAGCCAGGCCAGCTGCTTGGAATAGGTGGGTCTTAAGCTTAATACGGAAGGAGCGGAGGTCAGAGGTATTCCTAATATCCGGAGGGAGGTCATTCCACAGGGCTGGGCCCGCTACAGAGAAGGCTCTACTCCTAGGCGCCGCCCCACGACATTGTCTAGCGGACGGCACCTGGAGGAGCCCCTCTCTGTGCGAGCGAATTGGTCGCAGGGATGTATGGGGCAGAATACGATCCCCAGGTTGCCCCCATTAGGCTGAAGGCCCGTAGGGTGCCTTTCGCCTTGAGGGCCAAGGTTGATGCGGAGCTGGACAAGCTCATCGCACAGGGAGTCTTGGAGCCGGTGGATTACTCCAAGTGGGAGACCCCTTTGGTCATCCCGGTTAAGGCGGATGGTTCTATTCACCTCTGCGCGGACTTTAAATCCACCATTAACCTTGCCCTCCAGGCGAACCCCTATCCAGTTCCGGTAGTGCAGCACTTGCTCCATTCTTTAGGACAAGGCTGCATCTTTGCGAAACTGGATATGGTGCAGGCCTACCAGCAGCTCCTGGTGGATGACGAGGCGGCGGCTGCACAGACCATGGTCACCCACCGTGGAGCCTTCCGTTGCCGCCGCTTGCAATTCGGCGTTTCCGTTGCCCCGGGGATCTTCCAGAGCCTTATGGAGCATTTGCTCCATGGGCTCCCTGGCGTGGTTCCGTATTTCGATGACATTCTGATCGCTGCTAGCAGCAGATCGAGCCTCATCAAAATACTTGAGAAGGTCCTCGAACGTTTCAGGGGCGCGGGCTTAAAATTGAAGCGCAGCAAATGTTCATTTGCTGTGCCGCGGGTGGATTTCCTGGGCTTCACCATTGATGCCCAGGGGATTCACCCCACCCCCTCTAAAGTAGCAGCCATCAGGAACGCCCCCACGCCTGCCTCCAAAACGGAGCTGCAGGCGTTCCTTGGCTTGCTAAATTTCTACGCACCATTTTTACCACAAAAGGCGTCACTAGCCGAGCCGCTGCATTGGTTGCTCGACCGATCGGCAGCCTGGCGCTGGGGCAGCCGCGAAGCGCATGCGTTCGCGGCTGTCAAAGACATGCTGACGTCAGAGGCAGTCCTCGTTCAATATACGGACAAGCTGCCTTTGACTCTTGCCTGTGACGCCACCCCCGTGGGTTTGGGGGCGGTCCTGAGTCATGTGCTGCCCAATGGCTCGGAGGCCCCCATTGCCTTTTATTCCCGGACACTGACTTCTGCGGAACGCAATTACAGCCAGATTGACAAGGAGGCTCTGGCTGCAGTGTCAGGGATTAAGAGGTTTCACGATTACCTCTATGGGCGGCATTTTACTTTGTTCACCGACCATAAGCCACTCCTTGGGCTTTTGGCGGGAAACAAGCCGACCCCTCCCATCCTTTCCCCTCGCATGACTAGGTGGACAGAGTTCCTAGCTGCTTACAGCTACACTCTGCTCTACCGTCCGGGCAAGCACATAGGGCACGCCGATGCCTTAAGCCGCTCCCCTCTTCCCGTTTCTGACCCTCCGACAGTGCCCTGCCTGTCGGTTTTGGCCATAGCAGATTTGGCTTTGCCACTCTCATCCGGAGATGTGGCTGCAAAATCTAGGGCTGACCCTGACCTGTCCCAGGTCATGCTTTGGGTCCAGAGGGGCTGGCCTGAAGGGCCGGTGCCAGAGCACCTTCACCCCTTCAAGGCCAGGCAGCTGGAGCTGTCACTCCACAGTGGGTGCCTCCTGTGGGGTGACAGGGTGGTCATTCCACCCAGCCTGCACCACCAGGTGCTATCTCGTCTTCATGAGGGCCACCCAGGCATAGTGCGCATGAAAGGCCTGGCGCGCAGCTATGTGTGGTGGCCCCGCATGGACGACGAGATAGCGGCTTGGGTGGCCGGCTGCTCCTCCTGCCAACTTTCCCGACCGGCGCCCCCGGCTGCCGCACCGCGGGAATGGGAACTGCCCCGTGGCCCTTGGTCCCGCCTGCACGTGGATTTTGTGGGCCCGTTCAGAGGCCAGGTCTTCATGATAGTGGTGGACGCCTATTCGCGCTGGGTGGAACTCATCCTCATGAGGTCCACCACAGCCAAGGCCACGGTCAGAGAGCTGACTAGGCTGTTCGCCACCCACGGCCTGCCGGACGTCATCGTCTCTGACAACGGGCCTCAATTCGCGTCCACCACTTTCCAGCTGTTCCTTGCCTCTCAGGGCATCCGCCATGCCCCGGTCGCCCCATACCATCCTGCTAGTAATGGCCGGGTGGAACGGGTGGTTCGCTCGGCCAAGGAGGCGTTGGGCAGGATGGAGGGGGCGGACTGGCAATCAAGGGTGGCTGCTTACCTTTTGGTACAGCATGCCACTCCTTGCCCCCTGTCCAGAAGGTCTCCAGCCGAGCTGCTGATGGGCCGGCGCCTGCGGACCACCTTGGATAGGCTGCACCCGCTCTATTCCAAGGAACAGCCTGGCAACCTGGGGGCCCCTTCCCGAGATTTCGCGGTGGGTGATCTGGTATGGGCGCAGGCGTTTTCAGGGGTTGTCAAGTGGGTGCCTGCCACCGTCACCTCCATAACCGGCCCCTGTTCTTACAGGGTCCAACTGCATGATGGGACCGAATGGCGGCACCACCTGGATCAATTGAGGCGCCGCCAACTGTCCAACGCCAATGACAACCCTGCAGGGTCGACTGTCATCGTGACTCCGCCGGCGCCCATTGCCGCATCGCTTCCTGGTGCCCTTCCACCAGAACCAGTCGACCCAGTCCAGCTGCCCTGGGCCACTCCTGTTAAGGACGCCACCTCCCGGCCGTCCATTGTTGGGGATGTTCCGCCCATTTGGCGAACTCCTCCTGGTTTCCCCTTGGCCTTCCCCAAGTCAGGCCAGGCCTACCCTGATGTTCCCCTCTCAAGCCCGCCTACGGCCACGCCCCCTCGGCCCTGCCTACCTGTTCCATGTAGTCCACCTCCTAAGGTAGGCCCTCAAGATGGCGCCCGGAGCTCCACTCCCTCGCGGGAGGAGCTACCACGGGCACCTCCTTCTCCTCCGGCGTCTTCTGCTGTACTGAGGTGCTCTGGGCGGGTCCGGCGCCGCCCAGCCTATCTACGTGAGTACGTCTGCGCGACGTCCGCACATGCGCACTCACTGGGGGGGAAGGGGTGTTGTATCCTGGCAGATGACGTCAGGGATTTCCCCCTGACAGCCGGCATCTGCACTAGCAACAGCCAGGTCGCGTCTGATTGGATAAGACGCGACCTGGCTGAGAGCGGGGAAAATCCGGTGTTCGGATTTGCTGGCTTGTCTGACAGCTTCACATAAATAGCTGTCAGACTAGCCCAGCCGCGCTTCTCTCCTGTATTGCTGTATAGCTGTTGTGTGTTCAATAAAGACAACTTTAATTGTCTCACGGTCTCCGCTAGTGTTTGTGCCAATTTAACAAAAAGTGGTTATATCACATCACATGTAGGTCAACCATAGTTCCATATTGAGTGGGAGGCCTGCCTGAAGCCTGCTGGGAGCCAAAATGGGTGCCCTCCCCCAAGCTCTATTTTGGGCCTAGGAGGCCTGCATGAACCCTGCCTGAAGCCTGCTGTGAGCCAAAATGAGTGTGTCTACCTGCCTTCACCTCTCTACTTGTAGGCATTACCTATGAAGGATTTAGTGTATGTTTACATTCAGCATGTAGTGTAGATACATAGAGAATAGAGATATCATGGTGGGATTTCCCCTGCCCCCATCCATGTGCTTATTGTAGATGTGACAAAATGGATATTTCTACATTGCTGTTATTTGTTTTCCAGACCTTAGGAACTGTGGTGGTGCAGCGATTAGAATGCAGTAGGCTAACTCTGCCCACAGACAGGAGTTCCATCATGACCGGCTGAAGGTTGAATCAGCCTTCCATCCTTCCAAGGTTAGTAAAATGAGGGCTGTTGGGGGCAATATGCTGATATTGTAAACCTCTTAGAAAGTGCTTTAAAGCACTATGGAATGGTATATAAGTCTAAGTGCTATTGCTGTACCTATCCTCTGTTGCATAATCTAACTTTTCATATTACATCAGTATGCTGATTTGCTAGCTCAATGCATTGCCATTTACCAATGCAACTTTCTATTCTTAACAAAAAAAACAACACATTGCCTGCCAAGTAAAGTTTTTATTTTTGGAAATTAGTTCAGCTGCAAGGACATGAGTTAATAATGGGGTGTTCTTTAAAGACATCTTCAGGATGCATTGCATTTTAAAATCAAGCTAGCTAGGGGACTATTTTCTGTGGACGTACAGAATCAACACCCACAAACAGCTGTTCAATCACCCACAGTGTCATTCCTGTTTATGTGCTTAAGATTCTTAAGTTTGTTCTGAAACTAGTGGGGAAATTGTTCAGCTCATTAAGGAAATGGTTTCTAGCTTGACAAAGAAAAAAAAAACACTTTTGTGTCCTCAAACAATATTCCTTATTACACAAGGCTAAATTTATTTGATGAAGCAAATACAAGTAGAAACAATGCATTCCCTATTTCTTGCCTTTTTACTAAAATTCCATTGCTGACTGGAAATGTTGAGAATTTGAAATCCAATTCATCTGGTGATTACAAAATTGGGGGAAATGGTGGCAGAGGTGGGATTCTACCGGTTCGGCCAGGTTTAGGCAAACTGGTAGGTCTGAAGATCAGCTGAGAGTGAACCGGTTCGCTTTGACCTTCAGGTGAGCCCATTTGCCCGCCCCTGGGCTATACTCACCTATATTCCCTGGTTTTTTAGCCCAGTTGATAGGCGTGGCAGATTGGATTGCTATGCCTCAGCTGTTTTCCTGTGAATTGCGCATGCACGTGCAGCACATGTCAGGCATGTTAGGCGCGCGCATGAGAGAAGCACATGCTCAGCGAACTGGTTGCTAAACCAGTAGGATTGCATCCCTGGTTGATTGGGGGAGGGGGGGTTCAGTAGAAATTGATTTAATTTTATATCTACTTACTAAGGAGATGACCTGATGCACTGTTATGATCATAAAGATTTTGTATATGATAGTATACTAGTGAATTAACCTGTAAATTGTCATACCACTGTGGTTTGACTTGATGATGATGACTATTGCTCTTTTTTCTTTGGAAATATTGGTTCTATTTCAGATCAGCAACACAAGAGACCTAAGGCCACCTACAGTCCCGAAGTCCCCTCCAATAAATGCCAAAATATCAATGGCACAGCTATTTGTAATTTTAAGCTAGGCTATGGTCACCAGATGTAGACTGCAAGATTGGACCAATTTGTAATTCAACAAATTGAAATTTGTTGGAATTAGAATTGGTCTATCATATCATGACTGTAAAACTATGGATGTCTCACTGATGGCAGCAAAACATTAGTAACCATATCTCAGTCCAACAATTCCTCCAGCAGCTTATCTGGGCTATAGGTACAGTAAAGGATGAGTAGGTAGCCACCTTAGAGCCTGCAGCTATAAAGCCTCACTGGGCATTCCCTGTTGCCCACTCCTTGGCCCACACCTTTAACAAAAATCAACAATTTGCATATCTTGTTTGCTAAAATATGAACGACAACTAGATAACAGCAAAGAGATGGGGTTTTTTTTAATCTAATGATCATCACAGTTTTTACACCCAATATCTGGTAGCCTAGGAAATATGCAAAGCTATGTTATTTATTTTTATGTGTATTGTTTTATTTATTTGTATCCCAACTTGATTATTTTTTATGAATAACAAAAGGCAGCAAATATATCCAACACAGTTTTCTCCTCCCAATCTGGTGCCTTAACAACTAGATCAAATTCACTTAGCTGCTGCAGGTGGTTTTTAAGCACTTGAAGAATGTGATATACATTTTATAATAAATAAAAATAAATATCTGATGAATAATCCATTCCCCACAATTTGTTGTTTAATCTATTATTTATAAGACTCCAAGTGGCTGTTGCTATAACAGCTTATTCCCTGAAATAAAATATACTGACCTCAGTAGAATTTTTACGTACAGCAGCTATTTACGATTTCCCCACCAATACAAAATGCCAAAGTTAAATCATATCAAAGTCTTAAACAGTCATCTAATAACAGCATTATAAATGCATCTGTGTAAGCAAATACACAAAAAGATACCAGGACAAACAAACACAAACACACACATATTCTAAACAAATAAATGCTTTATCTAAAACCCTGATATTCCCATGGCCTGTGAATATTCAGTGTCACCAAGGAAGAGTTGTCAAAATGTGTAATCATCATTGGAACTTGAGATTTCTTATTTTGCTAACACCTGCTGTGCTAGATAAGAACATAGCCTGAAGTTATGCCTCTTTCCATGTCCTTATGAGGAACTAATGGTCACTGTTCTACAGACTGAGATTAGAATAACCAGGATGCCAAGATCCAAAGAGCAGAGCTTTCAAACCACATTGCCATCCAATGTAGAAAATACATATTTATTCATTACATAAACTAATCTACATTCCACTGTACTTAGCAAGTTAACTTACTGCCTCATAGAGACATCAAGGCAGCACTTTCTAGCCCCTGGTGAATACAAGCACAAACAGTGTATAACACTGAGATATATTTGTGTGTGTGTGTGTGTGTGTGTTCTGCATGTGTCTGTGGGTGTTTAGTTTGTGTGTATCTCTCTGTGTGTGTCAGTGTGTGTGTGTGTGTGTGTGTGTGTGTGTGTGTGTGTGTGTGTGTGTATAAATGGTTCTGAAAACTATATACATGAAATGAAAGCTTTCATTGGTCATGTTCTAGTTTAGAAATTCTAATATAGTGAGATTAGTTTATAGTAGACCAATCTTAACATTTTCATTTTCACACCCACTTTCATCTTTTAACGTCAACCTTGACTTGCAATTTTAAAGCCCAAGTCAACTTTATCTGAACATAAGCCACACCAATTAGAGTAAAATAATAAAGAATCAAAGATTATCACCTGTTTAAAATTCTGTTAAAACTCTAAGACACCATTCACGCTGACCACGGACGTTCCAGTGTAAACTTACAAATTTCCAGAGATTGTTCAAGTGAAGTGTGCAAAACTATTTATATAAAAGGTTAAACAAAATGTACATAACATTTTTAGAGGCTACCATAAAATCTATAACCAATGGTTTACTTAGATACAAGATTGTAAAATTGTGGGCTGAATCTCTACTTAGTGTGTCAACTGTAAGCTGTTTCACTTTAATTTTCACAATATAAGGTGTAACAGTTTTTACAACCCTTTTCTGCTTTAAGCAGACTGTGGATCCTCTTCTGGCATCTGTATTAAAAAGCATAAAAGAATTGATCTTTGGTGGGTCTCTTCTAACTGATGAAGTCTGCAGTTTAATTATTCCGGATACTTTGAAGGAAGGGGCTGTAAATGACAGAGATCTTCTATGTTGCCCCATCCTCAAGACTAGAACCCAAACTCACATGAACCCCTGCCAGTTTCTCTTCTAAAATTGTCTTTGGCACCACAGATATTCAGCCTTGTCAGCATCAGCCTTCTCCTCATATTACCGACTTCCCTCAGAACCAATCCAGCTCTGAACGTGATGCGTTTTAACCTTGGCAATAATGTATACAGAAAAGGACAAGGGTATGGGGTGGGCCGAATGACCAAAACAGTATCATACTGTCGTGATGTAAGTTTTACCTTGTGCTGTACCCCTCCATTCATGGACAAAAGACTGTGACCAGAGCCTCAAAATCCTATTGGCAACCATAAGCGATGGTGCAGTTTTCTTATCCTAAGCTGAGCAATATAATTTTGTATTAAAATATCCTGGATCCAAGTCTTAATTTCAAGGTTGACATTTGCACTATGTTGATGCACAAAGTAAACGTTAGAGAACCCCATTTTCAGTATCAATAGCATCACGTGTTAATGCCAGGTGTCACCTTTACAGAAGCTCCTGTAAGCATATCTTAGGAAGGCAATTTGGCATCTCTTTAAGTCTTACCCAGTAATTAAAGAGTAGTTGGAAAAGGTCCTAGAACCATAAATAGCTCCTGGTTTTCATTCTTAGGAAACAAGCAGGCACACTTTTAGGCACTCTGAGAATTAATCTCAGAAAACAATTCCAAATGCCATTGAAGCTACTATCATATGCAATACTTTGGGTAGAAGCATTAAATTGAGAGCAGAAGCCCCCTTGCCTGGCTTCCCTTAGACATATACCAAAATATTATTAATCCATTCATTTCCTGCTCAGCCTTTAACTGCCTCTAAATGCAGTTGCCATGAGCCGGAGGCTGTGTACAATATTGTAGGAATACCTATATTGCTTGGCTTTGTTTTATGGCATTCTAATTTATACAAGCAGTTTTAAATTAAAATCATTTGTATACATTAGAATTATGCAAGTGAGTAATCACTTTCTCCTTCTTCTGGGAGAGATAATCATCTCTAGTTTAATGAAAACAGATCAAACTAAAAAAAAGGTCAACCATATATTACAGGCCTATGTTTATTAACCCAAGGCCAGTCCCACTATGATCTCCATGAAAATTCTACACGGGGATTTTTTTTTTAAATGAAATATCATTTTGCCATGATTACTTTAATTTAGTAAACTTCTAGACTCACACACTATTTCCCTCCCCCACCCCCAAATTCTTCTGCGTGGCCTCTGTCACATTGCTACCAATGCACATTTTTAAAAAAAGAGTGTCTGCTGAAAATGAGTTGACTTTTTCAAGGATGGTGCTATGCAAAGCTTCAAAGAAATGCTTCACTTCAGTGGTCTGTTTCGAGCACCTGTTTGAAACATCTTGACCTGATGTCAACCCCTGCTACGCTTACTTGCTATTGGCTGCCATATAAATGGGGAGGGTGGGGGCATAGTATTTGGGATGGGAATAAATGGTACAGGAGGTGATATGGAAAAGGGAGTTTTCTTCTCACTATCTTCTGTGCATGCTGGTGGCTAGTGTTTGGTCCTGGTCAAGGCCAACCATCCTGCATACCAACATGATGATGCCTTTTGGAGATGCAATCCGCATGACACCTATTGGAGTTGCAGATTGGACACTGGGGTGGGGTTGTTGGAGGGAAGGGGCTGGGTTATCATTTGATATGTACTTGTTCGTGCCTTTCTGGCTCAAATCTTGCTTTACTTTCGCTGCTATCTTTTCATAACCAGTAAAAGTATTTTAATCCACAAACAATGGAGTTGGGAGTTTTCTTTCTTGGTTGTTGATGGAGTTACGCCTGACAACTACTAAGGTTCCTGAAGTGAAGAGTATTGCTTTGAAAACTTATCTACTTGATAAGGTTTTAGAAGAATGTAAAGAGCCTTGTCTATGGTTGCACGGCCTCCTCAGCTCAGTGACATGAATATTATCACACCTGCAATTTTACAAAGGAAATCACCTTTGTGGAGCAAAGTGCCTCCATGAGATAAAGCATGGCCTTGTACAGTCCTGTAGTGTTAGTGTTCGGACATTAGCAAGAATATAGAGAAATCTATAAAAACAACAGCAAACTGTAAATAAGGAAAGGGGGCAGGTAATTTGGTACTATCTGCAGAAGCAATATCACTGCTTTACTAATCCAGCATTTAGGCATAGATAGATAGATAGATAGATAGATAGATAGATAGATAGATAGATAGATAGATAGATAGATGATAGATAGATAGATAGATAGATAGATAGATAGATAGATAGATAGATAGATATAGATAGATACAGAGATAGATACAGAGATATAGATATAGATATAGATATAGATATATTAAGGCTTAAAACACCTCAGTTAAAGATTGCTTTCTATTTTTAATTATATTAACAAAGTATTCCTAATATATTACCCTTTATCACTATTTGAAGACAGAGATTTTGGGATAGATCTATTTGGGTTTTTAAAATCGCACTTACAAAGATTTGTGTTTTCTTTTTCTTTCTTTTGTTATGTTTAGCAATTCTTCAAACTAATGTAGGTTTTATTTTTAAAAAACCTGAAGCAAAACATTTATTGTCTTAAACTGGCATATTTGCAATGCAATGCTTTTAATAATCTGTGTGTTCAGAGGTGGGTTGCTCTCGGTTTGGCCTGGTAGTGGCGGCAGTGGGAGGCTCCTCCCACCTGCCCGGAACAAGGACATGAGCAACCACGAGCACTTGAGCAAGCATGAGCAAACCGGTACCGCCGGGATTTGCAACCCACCTCTGGTGTGTGTGTGTGTGTGTGTGTGTGTGTACACATACACATTCATATTAAAAATTAACACCCTGGCACAAATTAAAACATATTTCTTTTTTCCTAATTTGGTTTTCTCCACACTATTCTCTTCAAGACTGAGATAATCCAGGAAGGACCATATTGATAATAGCCATAATTAAGCACTAATTTGCATAGTTTGAGTGAGCCTGGGGCAAACAATTTGCTGTCTTCCTGCAAGCGTGGAATGAATTGGACACGCAATAAATTATTTACATGTTGCCCACTGCTGCCCACTACACATTAAATAGAATCTCGAAGCTCTTAAGTGCAGCCACTGCAGCTTTGAGAGCAGCTGCAATCAAATGTCAAAAGTTAATCTGGGCTCAGTTTAGCAAATGGCAGACAGCAGCAGGTGGCCCTGGCAGAAATGGGTCAGCCGATGGCGATCCAGGTGAAAAGGCTAAAAAATTCAGCATTTGCAGACTCAAATGACGCTGCCAGCTTTCATTTCTTCCATTTTGCTTTGTGCTATTAAACCGGTGCTCAGAAGGTTCTACCGTGGTTTAGTGCCATTTCTGATCAATGCAATAGCTCCAATGTTCAGAGTGTAATATGATAAAAATAATAAGAAAAGTAAGAAAAAGAAAATGAAACATATAAAGAAAGAACAAATCTTATAAAGATTTTAAACACTCATATTAAAAAAGGTCTGCTTTTGTATAGACAAAGGTAATATATTCAGAATACTTTATTAATATAGAAAGAAAAAAAAACACCAGCAAATGTTAACAAAGACATCTTTATTTGAAGTGTTCATAAAGACTTAGCCAAGATATTAACTTTTCAAACAATGAGATTTTTCACTCTATAATTCTTCATTATTTTGTTATCTGATTAGCCTCCATGGGAAGAAACTGCTAAACTAATAACAGAATAACAGAGTTGGAAGGGACTTTGGAGGTCTTCTAGTCCAATCCTCTGCTCAAGAAGGAAAGTGTATGCCACATCAGACAAATTGTTGTCCAATCTCTTCTTTAAAAACTCACAACTTCTGGACACAAGTCATTTCATTGATTAATTGTTCTAATTGTCAGGAAATGTCTCCCCAGTTCTAAGTTGCTTCTCTCCTTTATTAGTTTCAATCCATTTTTTCTTGTCCTGCTTTCACGTGCTTGTTATAAAGTTCTTCACCATAACTGACTGAGAAATATATAGGCATTTCCTTCAAGGTATCCTTAAAGCTTTCATCTGCTGTTAGTTGTCTAATTATTATTTTAATCACAGATTATATTCAGGGGTGTTTATGAGTGAGCTGATGAAACAACTACCAAACCTATTACTCTCCCAGAGCAGATCAATGATGTGTGATATAGTCATGGGAAAATCTATTGTGCAAAAGGTTTGCTTTGTGAAACTTTATATAACTTTACCCTTCATGTAACTGTCTTTGTTTCCCAAAGTTTGGTGCAGTTCTGTATGTTCTTCTTGTATATAAACATTTGGATGATAAAATAAATGAAACTAATTACCTTTGAGTGGTAGTTTCTTTTCTATTTTCTCTTCCTTTTCCCTTTCCTTGTCTTTCTGAATTTCTACAAGCAAAGAAGAAAACTAGCTAATTAGAGGAAAAGGAAACTGTTGTGGTTTGAACACTGTGAAGGAGGTCCAGTGCAAATACATCAAAGTTGACAAATGCACAACTGAAATATAGGAAGTTCTGATCAATTATATACTCACCATGGATAAGACATTATCCCTGATAAGTCCTATTTTAACTATCCACAATTTGGGGTTGGGTGAATAGGAATGAATAGGGTTTTTTTTTTCCCCTGTATGCTGTTGTGGATTATTTTCCAATAAAAATGAGAGGAGACCATGTTGATCAGGCATTTGATTCTGCTTGATAACTTAGGCTACAAAAAATGCATTTTCTGGTAGAATTGGTCTCAAGGCTTGCATTTTATGCTTGTTGAGGGCATTGACTATAACCCCTTTGTATGTGTTGGTGCAAGAGAGTGCTACACCAGATCTGCCAAACACAGAATATATACATACTAAAATAGATATAATATTACCTTTTGGTGTTGGCTTCTTTTCTACTTTCTCTATTTTTTCAGCCTTGTCTATCTGGATTTCTGGAACAGAGAAAACATTACAGAGCCATAATGACTAGAATATTATGTTTGAAGTATAGAGATACTCCTTATACTTTGCTCTTGGTAGGATTTCTGCTTTCAAAATGTATTCCATCAAAACAAAACCACTTAAGGTAAAACCTCAACATTCAGTTCAGAATTGGCTTTCAGAGAAATGTAATGGAACTGCTCTGAGCCATTTTCCCAGTGATAGTGATACATTTTGCTGTTTCTCTCAGTGGCTTTGCCTGAAAATATACCCAAGATGTGAAGAAAAATCTCCTTGGGTAAGGTGCTCTGCGTCTAATCAGATTGCAACAGAATGGATTTTACCATTCCAGTTCAATCAGATTCCAAGTTTGGTTTTAGACCTATTCTTTGTGATAACTCTTGATGGGAGAAACTGGCACATACAGACATTTTCATATGTAATTCTAATTATAAATATTAGATTTCCATGATATACTATCTTTCCTATACATTTCCTTACAGATTGTTGGTCACAAAATTTGGAAAATAACACGTACAATATGTTGTGGTTTCTCTGGTGGTTCAGACAGTATGAAATGAGCAAGTTTGCTTTAAAAAGTGAGCCAACTGAATTTTTCTTAAGAGCTGGAATTGTTTGCCTCTGTGAGTACCAACAAGATGTTAAGATTTCAGAGGATCTTGACCAACTAATATCACTAAACACATATTATGTATGTACACCGCCTTGAATTATTTATAAAAATAATAAAAGCAGGATATAAATAAAGATTCATAAATAAATATGTTTACCCTTTGAAAAAAGCACTGCTCAAAATTAGTGCTATTGAGTTTTCAGTCAGCAGCCAATAATAGAATAGAATAGAATAGAATAGAATAGAATAACAGAGTTGGAATGAATTTTGGAGGTCTTCTAGTCCAACCCCTGCTCAAGCAGGAAACCCTATACCATTTCAGACAAATGGTTATGCAATCTCTTCTTAAAAACTTCCAGTGTTGGGCATTTACAAGTTCTGGAGGCAAGTTGTTCCACTAATTAATTGTTCTGTCAGGAAATTTCTCCTTAGTTTCTAGGACTAGTTTCTAGTTATTCACCATGAAAGAAGAAGCAAGTTCCTTCTGGGTTCTGTGTGTGAAGTTTGCTCTTTTTAAAATTTGAAATCTGAGAAACTGAAGTAACTAATGGGTCACCTGAATAGCTGAAGTGGGGGGGGGGGGTTGAAGTCTAGGCCATTTAACCTAATCATTAATCCATGATGGTCAATTCCTAGTCATGCTGATAGAGTTTTATAAGAAGGTCAGTCATCTGTGGCAAACATAGTTGCCACCTTTAGTGGCCAGAAACAGCAAGTGGATAACTGATGTAGAGTGAGTTGAATGGCATCCACTTTCTGGCTAGAGTTTTGTGTTGTTTTACAAAAACCCTGCTCAATCTATTTTAGGTTTAATATACCATATATATTTTTTGTGGATTTCTTTCTCCAAAATGCAAGGCTGTCAAAATGTAGCACTGCTGACAAGGAGACTGGATCCTACATAAATTATTTGGAGGTTAGTATGGGCAGTCAGCAACCTAAAGGAATGCTAAAAATGTAATGTGGAATGAATCACATTCTCCGAAGCTTCCTTTCACTTTTTAAAATAGCATGCACTTTAATTTCCAACTAATCACATAATATCTTTTTGCTGAGTTGCTAAAGCAGTTGTATTTTTGTAGAAGCATTACATGGCCAGCTGAAAGGATGCAATTTATCTCCATCAGAAAAGCATATTTTTAATAAATCCAAAATATTATGAATTCATTTTTAGAAAACTGCCAGAATCCTTCAGCAGCAAGGATAATCTCTGTCACCAAGGCAACCACCTCGATTCTTCATGAGATGGCACCACAGTTTATTAAATTATTGTGAGAGAGTATGTATTTAAAATGTATTCCGTTGCTCCTTTTTCATTAGCTACAAGGAAACAGCAAAAAAAGGGGGGAAATCCACAGCTTCTTAAATTGCCAATTTTTTAAAGTTTCCTCACTGATGACATGATACAAAGTACTTATACTGTAGTTAAATAATTGTTTTATATCCTGTAAACTAAAAGCTTGTTGAGATACCATTTGTCAAGATATGATTCTCAATACTTTTGGCTGATCTATATAGCCCATGTAATGCCAAATGTGAAAAGCACAGAAGTAACAAATTATGTCCAAAAACAGTTCAGAAAAATGTTTTCCAGGTTTAAAATGCAAAAAGAAAAAATTCTAGTGTGCTACAAACACTAGATGCAATGCAAAGGAAAGCTTTTTAATAAAATATATCACACAAAATCTTTGATCAATTGATGTTACAGCACTGCTACAACTCCTTCAGCAATTTTACTTTTGTTTTAGTGGCGCAATCTGTTACCTTTGCAAATGGCTACACCACATGTGATGTGTTCATATAGTAATGTTTTATTTGTTTATTTATATCCCATCTTTATATTTTTACAAATAACTCAAGGCAGTGTGTCTATCCAACATACCTTCCTCCTATTTGTCCCACAACAACAACCTTGTGAGGTGAACTGGACTGAAAGAGAGTGATTGGCCCAAGGTTACCTAATATAGTAAATGCAATGCAATCCAGTGGAATACAGACATATAATCTGTTAAAATATATGGAACTGAAAAGTACACATTTTGTTTCAACAAAAGTAGATGGATATTAAGTGACCAGATAAATCTCACACTTATTAATGTCTTTGATAATATCCAAACAAATATAAAACTGTAAAAAAATCTTGGATGTTAATGTTGTAAAATGTTAAAGCTGTAAAAAATAATAATAATTACAGTATCTTGATATTTTCCCTGCATAAAACAGTTGAGAAGAGAGGTATAAGGCAAAAGACATTTACGTAAAAGAATTGCCTCATCAGATAGTAATGGGAATCACTATCATCTACCTATTTTCTTTCTCATTAGAAATGAGAACAGTATCTTAACATGCTTATTTTAACTTTTTGAAATATCCTATTTCTCAGTTCATTAAGGCATTTCAGTCTCTTACGAGTCTTGACACCATTTCCTTCCCAAGAAGGTATGTCTACTTGGCTTAATACATGACCATACACTAGCGGTGGGTTCCTACCAGTTCTAACCTCTTCTATAGAAGAGGTTCCACAAATCTACAGTGCCGTTTAGAACTGGTTCCAGCTCCCTCCCCCCTGCCCATCTGCACATCATCAAGATGAAGAGCGAGAGGAGGAATTCTGGGAGCTGAAGTCCACAAGTCTTAAAGCTTTCAAGTTTATTTATTTATTTATTTTATTTACTGAGCGCTTATAGACCGCCCCCTCTCCCGCAAGGGACTCGGGGCGGTGTACAGTCCATATCGGAAATACATCATATAAATAACTATAAAATTAAACAATTAAAATTATTAAATAGATAAATAGATACGAAGGAGGATAAAAAGGTTTAAAGAACTGTACAGCTGAGTAAATAATTTAAAACCCCAACAAATATCCCATAAAATTGAATTTAAAAAACAATTCCCCTAAAAACCAGTTAAGAAATGTGTTTGCCAGGAGGTAGCAGTTATGATTATGCCAGGCCAGCCAATCGGAACAGGTGTGTCTTCAATTTTTGTCGGAAGGAGCGGAAGTCGGTGGTGGTTCTAATGTCGGGGGGGAGGTCATTCCAGAGGGTTGGGCCCACCACAGAGAAGGCCCTACTCCTTGGCGCCGCCCGTTGGCAGTGCCTAGTGGACGGCACTAGGAGAAGTCCCTCCCTGTGAGAGCGAATTGGCCGCAGGGATGTGTGTGGAGAGATGCGATCCCGCAGGTAACTAGGCCCTATGCCATGGAGCGCTTTAAAGATGGTGATCAAAACCTTGAAACGCACCCGAAAAACCACAGGCAGCCAGTGCAGCTCGCGCAGGAGAGGTGTTACGTGGGAGTACCTAGTACTCCCCATGACAGCCCGCGTGGCTGCGTTCTGGACTAGCTGCAGTCTTCGGGCGCGTCCCAAGGGAAGCCCCATGTAGAGAGCATTGCAGTAGTCCAGGCGAGACGTCACCAGTGCATGAGTGACTGTGCGTAGGGCATCCCGGTCCAGAAGGGGGCGCAATTGGCGCACCAGGCGAACCTGGTGGAACGCCCCCCTTGCCACGGCTGCCACATGGTCGTCCATTGACAGCCGGGCATCTAGGAGGACGCCCAAATTGCGCGCCCGTTCCACAGGGGGCAATTGTTCGCCCCCTATGGCCAGCGATGGAATCAGCTGGCTGAACCGAGGTGCCGGTAGCCACAGCCACTCAGTCTTGGAGGGGTGGAGTTTGAGTCTGTTGTCCCCCATCCAGACCCCGACGGCTTCCAAACATCGGGACATCACTTCGACAGCCTCGTTGGGGTGGTTTGGGGTTGAGATGTACAGCTGAGTATCATCAGCGTACAGATGATACTCAACCCCAAAACCACGGATGATCTCCCCAAGTGGCTTCACATATGTGTTGAACAGGAGGGGTGAGAGGACCGACCCCTGCGGCACCCCACAAGTGAGTGGCCTCAGGGTCGACCTCTGCCCCCCTGTCAACACACATTGCGTCCGGTCGGAGAGGTAGGAGCCGAACCACCGCAAAATGGTGCCTCCGACTCCCATCCCCTCCAGCCGGCGCAATAGGATACCATGGTCGATGGTATCAAAAGCCGCTGAGAGGTCTAATAGGACCAGGATAGAGGAACAACCTCTATCTCTGGCCCTCCAGAGATCATCAACCAACGCGACCAAGGCTGTCTCTGTGCTGTGCCCGGGTCGGAAGCCGGACTGGTGTGGGTCTAGATATTCGGATTCGTCAAGGTGTCACGGAAATTGCTGTGCCACCACATTCTCAACAACCTTCGCTAGAAAGGGAAGGTTGGAGACTGGACGATAATTAGCTAGCTCCGTTGGGTCAAGTGAAGGCCTCTTGAGTAAGGGCCTCACCACAGCCTCTTTCAAGGCAGTTGGTAAGGATCCCTCACCCAATGAGGCGTTCACCAGGCCCAGAAGCCAGCCTCGTGTCACCTCCCAGGATGCCAGTACCAGCCAGGAGGGAAATGGGTCCATTGAACATGTGGTGGGTCGCAGCCGTCCACGCAACCTGTCCAAATCCTCGGGGGCAACAGAGTCAAACTCCTCCCAGAATGGTCTCACAAGACTCACTGTTGACGGCTCGTCCGGTCCACTGGAGGGGGCCCATCCGCTCCAGATCTGAGCGACTTTGTCCTGCAGATATTCCCCAAACTCCTCTGCTCTTCCCTGCAAGGGTGCCCCCCGCGTCCCCTGCGACAAGAGGGAGCGGGTCACCCTAAACAGGGCAGCAGGGCGGTTATCAGCGGACGCAATAAGAGCGGCACAATGTCTACGTTTGGCCGCTCTCAATGCCACAAGGTAGGTCCGTAAATAGGCTCTTACCTGTGTTTGATCAGACTTGGAGCGTGAGGACCTCCACCTGCTCTCTAGATGTCTCCTATGGCGCTTCATCACCCTCAACTCCTCGGTATACCAAGGAGCTCGGGTGGGTCGCTGCCGTAGGAGAAGTCGCAAAGGCGCAACCCGGTCCAAGGCCCCAGCCGTCACCCTATTCCAGGCGGCCACTATGTCCTCCGACAGAGAGTGGGTCAGGGCTACAGGTAGTGGCCCAAGCTCCGTCTGGAACCTATCCGGTTCCATCAGGTGCTTGGGGCGGTACCAGCTTGGACAGTCTGGCCCCGCCTCCTCGCGGTGGAGGATAGCGCCAGGGAAGTCGAGCCGGAGACATGAGTGATCTGACCATGACAGGGGAGTAACGACTAAATTCCCTATTCCCAGATCACTCGTCCACTGCTCAGATACAAAAACAAGGTCCAGTGTGTGGCCACCTTCGTGTGTGGGGCCCTGAATTAATTGGGTCAGGCCCATGGCTGTCATGGAAGCCATGAACTCCCGAGCCACCTCAGATGCTGCTCCCGTCGACGGCAGGTTGAAGTCCCCCATAACCAAAAGCTTGGGGATCTCAACCGCCGTCTCTGAGATCAGCTCGAGGAGCTCGGGCAGGGCCACTGATGTATAGCGAGGAGCCAAGTATACAATCAGCAGACCCCACTGCCTCCCTGGGCCCCATTTCACACCTAGGGACTCACACCCGGGTATCTGAGGGACAGTGAACTCCCTCGGCTCTAGACCATCCCGTATAACTACCGCCACCCCACCACCCTTACCCAGGGCCCGAGGCTGATGGAATGCACGGAAACCCGGTGGGCACATTTCCACGAGGGGTAAACCACCCTCGTGGCCCAACCAGGTCTCCGTTATCCCTGCAAGGTCCAGCTCCCCCTCAGAGATCAACTCATTAATGAAGGGGGCCTTGTTGGTCACGGACCTTGCATTGCAAAGCATCAGCCGCAGGCCCTGGCTCTGTAGTTCCTGACCACCTAGACTGCGGGGGTTGGTACAAACGACCGGGCGTACCCAAGTTTGAACACCCCTGGGGTTTTTTTCTAAAGGGTTAGGGGTGCAAGGGTCTTGTAACTTGACAGCTTTAATGCCAGAGTTCCTGAGCCAACATGACTGGAGGAGGAATTCTGGGAGTTGAAGTCCACAAGTCTTAAAGCTGTCAAGTTTGAACACCCATGGGGGTTTTTTTTCTAAAGTGTTAGGGATGCAAGGGTCTTGTAACTTGACAGCTTTAAGATTTGCGTGCTTCAAATGCCAGTTTCTGAGCCAACATTTTGGTTGCTAAACAAGAGCGTTGTTAAATGAGTTTCACATTTTACAAGTTGGCCATGGCCACCCATGGAAGAGGTTCCTCAAATCTACAGTGCCGTTTAGAACTGGTTCCAGCTCCCTACCCCCTGCCCGTCTGCACATCATCAAGATGAAGAGCGAGAGGAGGAATTCTGGGAGCTGAAGTCCACAAGTCTTAAAGCTTTCAAGTTTGAACACCCCTGGGGTTTTTTTCTAAAGGGTTAGGGGTGCAAGGGTCTTGTAACTTGACAGCTTTAATGCCAGAGTTCCTGAGCCAACATGACTGGAGGAGGAATTCTGGGAGTTGAAGTCCACAAGTCTTAAAGCTGTCACATTTGAACACCCATGGGTTTTTTTTTCTAAAGGGTTAGGGATGCAAGGGTCTTGTAACTTGACAGCTTTAAGATTTGCGTGCTTCAAATGCCAGTTTCTGAGCCAACATTTTGGTTGCTAAACAAGAGCGTTGTTAAATGAGTTTCACATTTTACAAGTTGGCCATGGCCACCCAGTCACATGGCTCGCAAGCCACTCCCACCCGGTCACATGGCTGGCAAGCCACTCCCACAAAGCAGGCCACACCCACAAAAGAAGTTCTAAAAAAATTTGAAACCCCCACTGCCATACACCATAGTCAACCTGAAGAATTTATAATTGTTACAACTTTTAGTTCATGTTCCCACTTACACAGTTTCTTGTGTAAAATATTACAAGAACACTAGTTAAAAGCAATCTAAAAGGAATCACTTAACTTCCTACATATGGATACAAGTTTGGTTCAGGCTTCAGCATTTGCTATTAATACAATAGGCCAAGAGAACATAACCTTTCAAGGCTTCCTTAGAACTGCCACGTATCACCTACCCATGTATATATAAGGAAAATTTTGTTATAATTGCTTAACCATAAAAGTATATGCTGTCTAGTTTTAATATCTGGTGTGTAATAGAGCTATTTACCAGCCTTATTTAGGTTTCGTTTCTCTACTAATGTTAAGTTTCGTTTCTACGATAAGTTTCCTTTTCTTGTATTTTAAGTTTTAAGTTTCTGTTACGTATGCGATGAGTCATGCTTTCTTGTGATTTCTGATATGCTATTTTCTTATGCGTGTACCTCCCCCCGCTTGAATGAAACTGTTCAATAAAAGAGTCTGCTGCGATCTGTTCGGGGGACACAACATCACCCCGGGCACTTCGTGCTCTCTCACTCCGAGAAACTTCTGGTGTGGTGTCTTTATTGGCTAACTCACCCTTGCGAGGGTCCCTCTAAATTCACTCCTGCGGGAGTTATCAACAAGGAAAGTCCGGGAACCTCGGACAACGAGTGTGTTGCAGGCTCGCTGCGACATCTGGGGGCTCGTCCGGGATTCGGCTTTCTGCGTTCACAAAGGTACGACTTTTGTCTAAAAGTGTACCTCCTTCACGCCTGTTACTTCTCGCCTGGAAGAGGCTACGTGCACAAGTAAGTAATGGGCTCTTCGAGTTCCAAAGTTTCGTCAGGGCATAAGGACGAACTTTTCACTCTAGTGAAGAAGGCTAATTGTTTGCAAAAAGTTAATGGCACCACTGTTTATCCTCTTTCTAAAAAATCTATTGCTTTATTTTTGTCTTATGTTCATGAGAAATGTCCTGCTTATCCAGAGGAAGGTACCCTTAGGAAGGCTACCTGGACGCGTTTGGGGACATTTCTTCACGAAGCTCCCCAAGCGCCATCAGACATTTTAGTTACCTGGAGGGCTATCATGGCAACACTTCAAACTCTCTATCCTAACTCTCCTTCGGAAGATACTTCCGCTTCTTTAACTCCGGGTGAACCTCCAAAGACGGTTTCACCTCCTCCCTATGAGGCTCCTGAAGTCTCGGTGGCTTCCTCCGCTCCCCCTGCGGAGGCTACTGCTTCTTCTCCCACTGCTCCCGTCTGCTCCTCCATGGATATGGATACGGCTGCGGGAACTTTTTCTGCTCTAGTTGCCTCCTCCTCTCTCTCTTTAAAAACGGAACCCTCGGTTTCGGCTTATCCTATGACTCTCAACCCAGCGGGGGGACAGCCAATGCATGAAAACATCAATGTGCGTGTGTTAAAGAATTTAAAAGAAGCTGTCACTTCCTATGGCATCCATTCTCCTTACGTGATGGGGTTGCTCGATTCACTCATGGATACTAACATTGTTATGTTGCTTTATGATTGGAAGTCCTTGTTTTCAATGTTGCTAACCCCTGCTCAGTTTGTCATCTGGTTTTCTGAATATAATAAATTGGCGGACGCTGAAATTACGCGAGGCTTGCCTCAAGGTGTTTTGGCTGATCACATTAGGGGCACAGGTCCTTTTACCACTCTGGCTCAACAACAAAATTGCCCGCGCCGAGCCTTCGCGATCATTCGCCTGTGTGCAATGGGTGCATTGAAACAGGTAGATGACGCGGATGGTCGCGCATCACAAACCTTCTTAAAAGTAATTCAGGAACCTTCTGAGCCTTATGCTACTTTTATAAGTCGACTCCAAACAGTTTTGGAACGACAAATTCAAAATCAGGCTGCTCGTGAAGAACTTTTAATCAAATTGGCTTTTGAAAATGCTAATGAAGATTGTAAAAGAGTAATTCAACCCTTGAGTGGAAAACCAGGTGTCACTCTTGCTGAATTTTTACAAGCCTGTCGTGTGGTTGGAACAACTTCTCACAAAATGTCGGCTTTGGCTGCTGCAATTACTTCCACTATGTCTTCGCCTGCTCCAACTTCTCAGGTTTTTCCTGTTGCTCGTAATGGCAACTGTTTCAATTGTGGCAAGCCTGGTCATTTTAAAAATCAGTGTCGCTTGCCAGGCGGGGGTGGGGCGCCTCGTGGAAAATCAAAAGGTTTTCCCCCTAACCCAAATGCTAAGCCAAAAACCCCCTGTCCAAAATGTGGAAACTGCTATCACTGGTCGGCGCATTGTCGCAATGTACCTGCTAACAACAATGGGTCGGGAAACTAGAGGGGGGGCAATCAGCTAGCCCCGCCTCAAAGGCTGACTTGCAAACTTTGGCCACTGACTCCTCCCTTGCTTTCCCTGTTCGCCTTTCCGAAGATTTTGTTTATGATGATCCTGGTTCTGTTTTCACAATGCCATTAAAAGTGTCTCTTTTAGCCCCGCTTCCGCCCGATGTATCTGTTTTGTTGTTTCCTAATTCCTCCCTTACCCTGGAAGAGGTAGTGGCCACTCCTTTTCTATATAATTCGGACTCTCTCAAAAACATTTCTCTGGCCGCGATCGGAGATCGTTGCTTTTCCTTAAAAGCTGAAACTGTTGTTGCCACCCTTATCCTTTTACCTCCGCCTGATCACCCCTCTCTTCTTGCTCTCCAACAGCCTGTGCAAAATGCCAAGCCAATAATTTCCATCCTTCTCAACGGCCGCTCCTTTTCGGGGCTTATTGACACGGGTGCTGACATTTCAGTCATTCGCACATCTGAATGGCCCTCTTCGTGGCCTCTCACTGATGCGTCTACTGTGCAAGGCGTGGGAGGTGCCTAGGCTGCTAAGGTTAGCACTTCTTGGTTGACTGCATCTACTCCTCATTCCTCTTTCACTGCTTATCTCCGTCCCTTTATTTTACCTTTGCATACTAATTTGTGGGGAAGAGATTTGTTATCTCAACTTCATGCTACCCTGACCATTCCTTGAAACTCTTGCAGTATGTCTCTTTCCCCTCTTTCCCTCACTCTGAAATCCTCCACCCCTGTGTGGGTGGACCAGTGGCCTATGTCCCAAGAAAAAGTCACGATTTTGCAAGAACTGGTGGCTCAGCAACTGCAGGAGAGACATCTTGAGCATTCTACCAGCCCTTATAACACTCCTGTCTTTGTTATCAAAAAGAAAAGCGGGAAATATCGCCTCCTGCAGGATTTAAGAAAAATTAATTCTATAATTCAGCCTATGGGACCTTTACAATGCGGCCTTCCAAATCCAAATTTAATCCCTCATAATTATGATCTGGTTGTAATAGACTTAAAAGATTGTTTCTTTTCCATTCCTCTTGCTCCTGCTGATAGAATCCTTTTTGCTTTTACCATTCCTCAATTTAACAATTCAAGGCCAACCACTAGATATCAGTGGAAGGCCCTTCCTCAGGGAATGATAAATTCACCCACAATGTGTCAATATTTTGTTGATAAGGCCTTGCAACCTTATCGAGATGCTAATCCCACATTTTTGGTTTATCATTATATGGATGATATTTTAATAGCAGCTGATGGTCCAAAAGGCACTGTTTCTCAAACTCTTTCTTTTCTGTATATTGTTCTCACCCAATCAGGTCTTCATGTTGCTCCTGACAAAGTACAAACCCAGTATCCTATGCAATATTTGGGTCATAAGCTCATGGCATCTGCTGCCATGCCTGTTCTCCCTACATTACATCTCCCAGAAAAAACCACACTTGTTCAACTCCAGCAGTACCTGGGAACCCTTAATTGGGCCAGACCCTATTTATCCCTTTCTACCCATGTTTTATCCCCTCTTTTTTCTGCTTTCTGGCCTCAAGCATCCATCAGATACCGTTGTACTAACCCAAGATCAAAAGGTTGCTTTGTCTATGGTTAATACTGCTCTCACCCATAAGTGGGTTGATAGGGCGTTGCCCGATGAGCCTCTTTTATTCGCCATTTTATCCACTCCCTCACTTTTGACTGCTGTTATTTTTCAATTGTCCTGGGAAAAGAAAATGTATATCTTGGAATGGATACACTTGGCACACACTCCTAAGGCTTCAATCACCACCAAAGCCCTACAAATGGCTCTCCTCTTAGAAAAAGGGAGAAGACGCACAAAAGCCCTTATTGGTATAGAATTTAGTATTTTGTATTTTGTTTAAACTTAGTCAATGGGAATCCCTATTTCAAACTTCAGAGGCTTTACAAAATACCTTAGAGGATTGGAATGGTAATGTTTCTTGTCATCTTCCCCCAGATCCTCGATTACAAATATTAAAGACTGTTCCCATTCTCTTTTCAACTCCTGTGAGTTCTTCTCCCATTAGGGATGCCCTCACTGTGTTCACTGATGGCTCTAAATCTGTGGGTGTCTGTGTATGGCAAGACAATGGACATGAAATGTGGCAGACTCGTACTATGACGGCGCAGTCATCTGCCCAACAAGCAGAATTGTCTGCTTTTAATCTTGCTCTTGCATTGTTTCCTAACCAGCCCCTCAACATTATCACAGATAGTTTATATGTTTCATATTTGGTGTCTTGTATTTATGATGTATATATTTCTCCCTCTGCCCCTGCCCCTTTAATGAAGTTATTTTTACAGCTCCAGGAATTGTTACATCTCCGTGCTCATCCATTATTTGTAGCACACATAAGAAGTCATCAACATCTCCCTGGATGCTTATCTGAAGGAAATCACATGGCAGATGAGGCATGTAAAACCAACCCGTCTTCCTCCCTGTATGCCTTAACAGCAGGAGAAAGCCATGATTATTTCCATCAAAACAAAAAGGCACTTGTCAAGCAGTTTGGCATTACACATCAAGAAGCCGCTGCTATAATCCAACAATGCCCAACATGTAGTCTGCAGGCATCGGCTATCCCACAAGGGGTCAACCCTAGGGGCACTAGTGCCTGTGAGACATGGCAAATGGATGTGACTCAATATCCATCCTTTGCCCCTTGGAAGTACATTCACGTATCCGTGGATACTTATTCTGGTTTTATTATGGCTACTTTGCAAAGGGGGGAAGCCGCAAAACAAGTTATAAATCATTGTATTCGGACTTTCGTAACGTTGGGATGTCCTATAACTCTAAAAACTGACAATGGTCCAGCATATACAAGCTCTGCCTTTGCACAATTTTGCCATCGCTGGTCAATTGTTCATAAATTTGGCATTCCATTCAATAGCCAGGGACAGGCTATTGTGGAGAGGGCAAATTTGACCCTCAAACAAGCCCTGGACAGACATTTGGGGTCCAAAGGCGTAAGCCCCCCGTCACTCCCGGCGTTACAAACTGTATTAAATGTTTGTTTGTATTCTCTGAATTTTCTTAATTTAACTGGATCCCCAGCCTCTACTGCCGCCTCTAGACATTTCTCCACTCCTCCCCTCCCCTCTTCTCGTCCTCTTGTTTATTATAGGCACCTTCCTGATCCAGCTTGGAGAGGTCCTGTTCAATTGATCACTTGGGGGAAAGGCTACGCAGCAGTACAATTACAAGATCGAGTTCTGTGGGTTCCAGCTCGCTGCGTTCGCCCTTGTCATCTCGACCAATCAGAAAAGCAACATGATCCTTTTGTTGATTCTGTCTTTGATCTTTCTTGTCTCTTCCGTCTCTAATTTTTCTTCCTCTGCGTCTCCTACTCTTCCTGATCCACGTGTCCCACTCCCTCAATGTACACTTCTTGAACGTTTGAGTGCCTACATCAGAGTTCCACATTGTCGAGTACAAACCCCTTCCGGGGGTCGTGCGGAACTTATTTACAGACAACACCATCCCTTGCTGCATCCAGCTCAGTGGACATGGCTAAAGGATGGATATCCGATCCATCCCTCTAACAACACTTACATAATATCCTCTCCTTGTTCCACTTCTTTGTTAATTCTCAATGTTTCCTCTGAGGACTATGGCACTTACGTGTGTTCCCTGTTTTTCCTAAAGCAAGAAAGATCTTTTGTCATGAAAGTTTCCCTTCTCTCTGCTACCTATTTTTCCCCTGGCGTATTTCGCTCCTTCTCCTCTTCCCATGTTTCTGCCCCTGCAGCTCCCCGTTTGCGGCGCTCCTTGTCCGACGCACAACAGAACCAGCATCGTCCCGTAAACTATACCTGGACTATTTTGGACTTTCAAGGAAACATCCTTCATTCCATCTCTAATCGAACTCTGTGGCCTTGGTTTCCTGCGCTTTCCTTTGACTTTGCTGAAATGCTGGTCGGCGCTCATGGATTTAAACATAAGACTAAATGTGACCCTTCCCCTCGAGAGGTCTGGAACACTGGCCCAGGCCTGTATATTTGCCCGGGACATCTTACAGACCTCTCCCACCTGGATAAATGTGGAACCACCCCTGATTGGTATTGCAAGTCTTGGCAATGTGTGTCAACCGGAAAGATTTGGTGGACGGCTCCCTATACCTCGGACTATATCAAAGCTGTACTAGGCCCTGATAACAATTTGCCTTGGAATTCCTGCAGCAATTGGGCCTGCTGCGGTGTTCGCCTCAACCCCATGACTGTTACCTATACATCATACAGCAGGAATCTTCCGATTACTGAATGGTTTGCAGGGAAAAAATGGGGGGGAAGGTCAAATGATAACTCCAAAAACAGTCACCCAGGTAATATCTTCACAATTCGTCTTACCATGTTTTTAGAAACATCTCCACCTGTAGGCCCAAACATACAACTTAGTTCGCCCTTTTTACAGCCCTTGACTAAAAACAATAATCCATTGGTGACTTTGGTTTCCTCTGCGCGTGATGCCCTCGCGGCAGCCCGTACTTTCCCTCACAATGATACTAGGTGTTGGTTGTGTATGTCTTCCCAACCCCCTTTTTATGAAGCCATAGGTTCTGCCTTACCTTTTGCCAATAGCACCTCAGATACCACTTGCCGGTGGTCTAATTCTTCTATAACAGTGTCCTCAGTTGAAGGTCAAGGTTGTTGCCTTGGGTATGTACCCTCTAACTTTTCTCACTTTTGTATTAATGCCTCTTCTGATGCTTATCACCTTTGCCAATTGTGGTTGCCTGGTGCAAGACTAGGGCTTTCCACAGGTGGATGGACCACTATGCACACCCTCTTTCCCACAGCCGATCTTTCCCGACGGTACAAAGGTCAATTTTTTGTCCCCTCCAATGGCTCTATTTGGGCCTGCTCCACCGGCGCTACTGCATGTGTCAGTGGAGACATTTTATATACACAAAAAGCTTTTTGTATTCAGATTTATCTTCTCCCTAAAATGTCTGTTTTTTCTAATAATGAGTTCCTTTCTCGCATGGAAACACCCCAATACCTTCCACGAACAAAACGTGAAATGGTTACTACTATGACTCTGACCCTTCTCCTAGGCCTAGGAGCCACTGGTGCGGCAACGGGTATCGCAGGAATGGTTGTGGCTGACCAAAACGTCCGCAGGCTCAGTGTTGAAATTGATGCCGATCTCAAACGCATCGAACAATCTATGGTTGCTCTCCAGAATTCTCTCACTTCACTATCTGAAGTTGTTTTACAGAATAGAAGGGGTTTGGATTTGCTATTCTTAAAACAGGGCGGTCTGTGTGTAGCTTTGAAAGAGGAATGTTGTTTTTATACCGACAGTTCGGGCATCGTGCTTGACTCTATGGCAGAATTAAATACCCGATTGAAAGACAGAGAGAGAGAACGCTCCCAATCCCACATGTGGTATCAGGGAATGTTCAATCTCTCCCTCTGGTTGACTACTCTCCTCTCGGCCCTAGCCGGTCCTTTGATTTTGTTGCTCCTTGCATGTATAATTGGCCCATGCGTTATGGGGAGATTTTTGGCATTCTTGAAACAGCGACTAAACAGTATTGGAGATGATGTCCTCTTGCTGAAGCACACTGTTGAAAACGAATGTAAAAGATCTCTTTTAGAATTTGCCTCTGAGGCTGATGAGGACTCCGAATCAGAAAGCATTCCTTTGGAAAGGTGTACTGGCTCCCTACGGGCTCTCCCGGAGGGGGGATCCACTGGGGATGTCATAGCTTTAGAGGAATTTTGACCATCTTAAAAAATAAAAACAGAGGACATATGGATACAAGTTTGGTTCAGGCTTCAGCATTTGCTATTAATACAATAGGCCAAGAGAACATAACCTTTCAAGGCTTCCTTAGAACTGCCACGTATCGCCTACCCATGTATATATAAGGAAAATTTTGTTATAATTGCTTAACCATAAAAGTATATGCTGTCTAGTTTTAATATCTGGTGTGTAATAGAGCTATTTACCAGCCTTATTTAGGTTTCGTTTCTCTACTAATGTTAAGTTTCGTTTCTACGATAAGTTTCCTTTTCTTGTATTTTAAGTTTTAAGTTTCTGTTACGTATGCGATGAGTCATGCTTTCTTGTGATTTCTGATATGCTATTTTCTTATGCGTGTACCTCCCCCCGCTTGAATGAAACTGTTCAATAAAAGAGTCTGCTGCGATCTGTTCGGGGGACACAACATCACCCCGGGCACTTCGTGCTCTCTCACTCCGAGAAACTTCTGGTGTGGTGTCTTTATTGGCTAACTCACCCTTGCGAGGGTCCCTCTAAATTCACTCCTGCGGGAGTTATCAACAAGGAAAGTCCGGGAACCTCGGACAACGAGTGTGTTGCAGGCTCGCTGCGACACCTACAGAATGCAATGTGAATTCAGCAAGTCAAACTCATTTGCGAGGGGAAAAAAGAAAAGAAATGTATGAGGCAAGTAAAAGTATCCTGGCCTGCAACAATTTAAAGTCTTCAATACATGCTCAGTGTAAATGACAGATGGAATTTACACTCTGTCATTCTGTTGGGAGGTGTGCTGTGGTGCTAATTTTAAGTCATTTGTGTGCCAAATTAAACAAGGAATCTATGGTAAAAATCTTAACTGTAGAAAAATAATTGGAATCACCATCACTAAAAATGTGTAAATATTTAGGTCAGTCTAAATATAGTCTGTGCCAGAATCTATTTTTCTTTAATTATCTGTTAGGTTTTTTAAAAAATCACAAGAAAATCTGCTTTTTCTTTTCTGTTGTTTTCTGAGTCAGATTCTAAGACTGCCCACTCACCAATGACTTTAGGCAACTTGCAGAAATAAGAACAAGTTAAACAAATAATAAAAAAAGAAACTATACTAAGAAGAAGCAACCTACATCACAATTAGTGGGTTTGCACAAATGCACGTTATCGCTAATTCAATGTCTCTGGGAAGAGCCAGGTTTAAGTGCCTTCCTAAAGATCTATGTGGTCAGAGTAAGCATAGCTGCAGAGGAGGTACACCTCATAGATCCCATAAAAAGATATATCAACCCCTCAGTAAAGCATTCCAACTTTGTCTCATCTTATAGGATAGGTAAAAACAACTAAAGAAAAGCAGTCCTGCAATATCATATCTGTAACCAAGACTAAGATGTTGAAAAATATCCTGAAAGCAAGCAATGACAAATAATTTCTATACTATTTCCAAGATTACCCAACCATGTCTAAGAGATCACCAGGACTCAAGCTTCTCTCAAATGAGACTTGATTTTAATATTCATTTTATAGACAATTCTTAGTAACTTGCTTCTTTTCTTCACAACATTCCAAAGTATGCATCTTTTTGTACTTTAATTCCTCAGACATATATTGCTTGATTTTTTTCAACCAAAATCTATCGATAATGCATCTCTATGTTACAAGTACCTGAGCTGGGTTGAGCTATGATGGAACTTATAGTGGTAGATTGCTCCATTTTACTGAAAAATAAATTCAAAGTAGACTTCTTTTATATACTTAACCATTGTAGAACAACATAGTTATATCACTGAAAAGCAAACAACTGTAGGTCTTAAAATCAGTACTTCATTATTTACCAAGAAGGTACTCGATACGGGATGATTTTATGATGCGTCCAAATATTAACACTATTTTGTTTGGAGGAAGTGAACAACACAGACTTAACATGGATTAGGGATTTACTGCTGAGAATTTTAAGCATTTTTCTCACTGTGCATAGTTCTACAGAAGTCTTCAGTGATGAAAATATTACCGCAGGCAAGTCAAACACACCATATTTCCCACAGAGGCAAATACTTTGATTTGAAGGAATTATTTTTGATTATTTTTATTGGACAATATATCTAAAAAAGCACTGCATGAAAGCACTTTTAAAACCATTTTCTACAGATTTGGTAAACGGCAAAAATAACAGATCCTTACAATGCATTTAGATAGAAACCCTAATCATTTTGTAGTTATCCTTTTCACATTGTGACTGACTTACATTCTTCAAAATAACAACAATAGAAGGCCTCAAGTTCAATAGGCCTATTTATGAGCTATCTAAATAGGTGATATCATCTATCTATCTATTATCATCTGGCTGATCCAGAAAGCTAAACAGGGTTAAATCTACTAGTAGCTGAATGAAGGCCAGCTTTAGCTGAGTTGTCTAGAGAAGACAACAATGGCAAATTACTGTAATTGCTGAAAGTTGTATGGATACGTCCATCTTAATCTTCAGGAGTCAATCTCAGTTCAAAAGGAATGCTAATCACAGTATGGCTATTTGAATTATGACTGATCTTGGAAGTTAAGCTCTACACGGGAGATCCTCAAGGAATTTCAGATCTGTTGGTTAGATTGCAAAGCTAGAAAAAATATCCTGGTAATAAATAATGGCAAAGCATTTTCACTTCACTGACAAATTGAATACAGGTAATCATTTAGTAATTGGGAAATTCAACTGCCTTTTTACTTTCAATTGTGAGCTGTTGAAAGTTAGCTAGCTGGCCACTATGAGACATCAGATCCAAATCCAAATTGAACTTTGGTCTGATTTAGAAAACACTGCATTCTTTTTAAATGAGAATTATGTTCAATATAGTACAAGAGTATTTCCACTGGCTCCACTCATTCTTCTCCTACCTGATCAGAGGGGAAGGAATTAGTGATATCACAAAGCTTTGCCTGTACTGACATCGTGCTAAGCTTCATGTGACACCAGGCACTACATAGTGAAACTAAGTGAGAATCTGTGTTCCCAAAAAAGTGACCTTGAATTTAGTTAGTGTGATCTTGTGCTGCAAAATCATTGGTAATGAGAACTGAGTGCAGTAAATCTATGGTATGAACAGCATTAAGAAGTATTTTGGCAAATTGACAGTAACTATCTGCACCATGAGACTGATCTGGAGAAAGCTTATGTTTATTTATGTAGAAAAATGTGAATAGCCCTTCAGTTTGATTCCTACAATAGCATATAGTTAAAAGTATAAACAACACAATAAAGTGCAACAAAACAACATCAAACATAAGTATAACCAATTCAATAAGCCACACAAACTTATTAAAATATCTGCACAGCAGATTTTAAGAGTAAGTGGTTGCAAGAGAACTGTTGTACTTTCCTAAATGTCAGCTCTTTATCATTAATGCAGTGAAGACTACTTATTGTGTCATCAAAACTATGTTGATTGAGAAATCAAAGACATTTTCCTATAAATGTGTCTAGTGTGCAGCCTTCATGACATTTGTGGCTAAGTATAAATTCCTATATATAGGAAGAGAATCTTTAAGAATGTTGATGCAATGAATAATAAAAGTATTTCTATTTAGCTGTTTCCTGCAGTGTTCCATTTTGTATAATATGCTCTTTAAAATTCCTATGAAGCTGCTGGCAGTTATTGTTTATTTATTTTATTTATTTAGCTTGTCAAACATGTATGAGATAACTGATCTAAGTATAAACATGAACATGAATACAGGAAATGGGTACGAATAAATGGGGACAATAGGACAGGGAAGGTAGGCATACTGGTGCGCTTATGCACGCCCCCTTAAAGACCTTTTAGGAAAGGGGTGAGATCCAAGCTAGACAGTCTAATGTTAAAGTTATGGGGCTTTGTGGATGTAAAAACAGAGTCAGGTAGTGCATTCCAGGCATTCACCACTGTTGCTGAAGTCATATTTTCTGCAATCAAGTCTAGAGTGGTTTACCATGAGTTTGAATCTATTCTTTGCCCGTGTATTATTGTGGTTGAAGCTGAAGTAGTCATTGACAGGTAGGATGTTGTAGCAGACAATTTTGTGTACTATGCTTAGGTCAGACCTTAATCAGCATAGTTCTAGGTTGTCCAAGCCCAAAATTTCAACCCTGGTGGCATAAGGTATTCTATTATGAGCAGAGGAGTTGAGTACTCTTCTCGTGAAATACCTCTGGACTCGCTCAATTGTATTAATGTCCAATATACAGTGTGGATCCAGGCAGACGAGCTATATTCAAGAATAGGTCTCGCAAAAGTTTTGTATCCTCTAGTTTGCAGTATAATGAGTGTGGCCCTGGATTCCATCTATATGCAGTTGGTACCCTAAAAAAAACTTCTCCATTATATCCACAAATTTTGCTGGACTTGGGGTGGTGTTGTCTGTTTGTGCTTAGCTAAAACTGATGCTATTCAAGACAAGTTACCTAGGGAGCCATGGTCTAGTTTGGGAGAAAAAACCCTTCTTTGTGGCAGCCCCTCAAATATTGGAAAACTGCTATCATGTTACCCTTAATACTTTTTTTCGTTAGACTAGACCAGTGGTCGGCAAGCTGCGGCTCGCGAGCCAAATGCGGCTGTTTGCACATTTTAATGCGGCTCTTCTGTGCGCCGGGCGCCCGCTTCCCTCCCTCCCCTCGGCTTTGGAGGGAAGCTTCTGCAAAAGCCCGGGCATGACAAGTCTCCCAGGCTGTAATTTGCCGAGCTGTACGCGCGCGCCTGTTTTCCACGGTGTGGAGCAGCGGCGAGATTCTGGGCGGCGAGCGATGATTCCGGGGGGCATCAGTGGGGGGCAGGGTCCCCCTCGCGTTCCTCATCTTCCCGGATGGCCCCTGGAATCATCGCTCACCGCGCAGAATCTCGCCGCTGCTCCACACCGTGGAAAACAGGTGCGTGCGCACAGCTCGGTAAATTAAAGCCTGGGAGACTTGTTTCCACTCGCCTTTGCAGAAGCTTCCCTCCGAAGCGTTCCGAGGGAGGGCTGTAAACTTCCCTCTGAAGTCTTGGGAAGTTCTGAGGAGCCCCCCAAGGCAAAACGCAGCTGCCAGGTAGCTAAAAGTACGTCTCTGATTCGTCTCTGTCAGTCTCTCTCTGATTCCCTCTCTCACTGTGACCACAGTGTGTGTGTGTGTGAATGAGACAGACAGACAGAGAGAGGAACAGAGAGAGGGAGTGAGGGAGGGAATCAGAGAGAGACTGACAGACACACACACACACACACACACAAACAGAGAGAGAGACAGAGAGGGGGAGGGAGGGAGAGAAAGATAGACAGACAGAGAGAGACACACACACAGAGTGAGTGATTAAGTGAATGAGTGAGAGACAGACAGACACACACACACACACAGAGTGACAGAGATGGGGGAAGGAGGAGAGAGAGACAGAGATACAGAGAGAGAGACAGACAGATAGACACCCAGAGAAAATGACAGAGGGAGACAGAGAAGGAGGGAGGGAGAGAGAGACAAAGAGCCAGAGAGAGAGAGAGAAAGAAAAAGAAAAAAAGAAAGAAAGTGGGAGAGAGAGATGAAAGAAAGAAAGAAAAACAACATATGACCACAATTGAGCCCAAAATTTTGGTTGCTAAGCAAGAGCGGCTCTCCAAATAAATTTCAATCGTGGTTTTGGCGAGATTTGGCTCAGTTGAAAAAAAAGGTTGCCCACCACTGGACTAGACAAACCCAATTCCTGCAACCATTCTTTATATGTTTTAGTCTCCAGCCCTCTAATCATATTTGTTACTTTTTTCTATACTCTTTCAGATTCTTAACATCTTTTTATATTGTGGTGACCAAAACTGGATACAGTATCCAAGTGTGGTCTTACCAAGGCCTTATAAAGCAGTACTACTAGCTTAGGCTTATATATGGGACATTACAATCAATATATAGAACACTCCCATTCATATGAATCAACATATTTTAAAATGCAATTATATACAGTATATGACAGTGATGGTGAACCTATGACACGCGTGCCACAGGTGGCACGCAGAGCCATTTGTCAGGGCACGCAAGGCACTGCCCTGTTAGCTGGCCAGCATGCATGCGCGCGCTGGCCAGCTGAATTCACCCTTTTTTGAAGCCATTTTTCTCCCTCCCCAGGCTCCAGAGGCTTTATAGGAGCCTGGGGAGGGCAAAAAGAGCCTCCCCGCCCCCCTGGGGGCCTTCCGGAGGCTTCATGAGCTTCCCTGAAGCCTCTGGAGCGCAAAAAGAACGGCCCTACAGACAAATTGGACGTTCGGGAATGGACTTCCTGTTTGCTCTGAGGGTTGTTTTGACTGCTCCGGAGGCTTCAGGGAAGCTTCCTGAAGGTCCCTGAAGCCTTCGGAGCACTTAAAACGACCCTCCGAGCAAACCGGAAGTGACTTCCTGTTTGCTCGGAGGATCATTTTGACTGCTCCCGAAGCCTCCTGAAGGTCCCTGAAGCCTTCGGAGCGCTCAAAACGACACTCCGAGCAAACCGGAAGTGTTTGCTCGGAGGGTCGTTTTGACTGCTTCCGAAGCCTCCCGAAGCCTCCTGAAGGTCCCTGAAGCCTTCAAAGTGTTCAAAACGACCCTCCGAGCAAACCGAAAGTACTCGGAGGGTCGTTTTGAGCGCTCCAAAGGCTTCAGGGAAGCCTCCTGAAGGTCTCTGAAGTGCTTAAAACGACCCTCCAAGCAAACCAGAAGTGACTTCCGGTTTGCTCGGAGGGCCGTTTTGACTGTTTCGGAGGCTTCAGGGAAGCCTCCTAAAGGTCCCTGAAGCCTCCTGAAGGCTTCCGGGGGAGCGGGGGAGGCTGCTTTCGCCCTCCCCATGCTCCTATAAAGCCTCTGGAGCCTGGGGAGGGTGAAAAAAGCATGCAAAAATAGGGGGGTCGTACCTGTAGTGCACCCTAGTTTAACATGGCATAGTGAAATAAACAATAACTAAGTATAGTAGTTACTTACATACTAACATGCTAAATTGTGCTGATCTGAAGTGAAAGTTTCTGAACTCTTCTTTGCCAGCAGTTAAAGCTGAAAGCTGTTACATTAAATTATCATCTATTGTAAAGAACTAAATACAGATTCTTCAACCAGCTCTGTTCCTTTACATTTTTACTTTCCTTGAAAGTAAAACGAAAGTTCCTTTGTACTTTTAACTAAATTCTTATTTAAATAAAACTGTCAAGTCTCTTAAAGAGAAAGAGAGATAGAGGTGCCAGTAGCTCTAAGCACTGACAAATATTCATGATTATAATGATTATTAAAACCTGACTAAAATTTATTTTAAAAATCCTAAATAAATGTTTCAACTATAACAAGGAAGCCCAGATCCAACTTTACAGCAAGTTCTCCTATGAGCAAGCAGCTGTTTTGCAAAAAAATAACACAGAAAGAGAATTTTTGCATTATGAAATATTCAGTAATTGCTCACAATTTTTCTGTTTCTGCTTTTTTTTAAACAGACCTTTTCAGATTTAATCAATAATTTTTAATTTAACCATTCTTATCAGGAAATAGTTGGATACAATGAAATAAAAGCTGCTAAAAATGAGGTAGAGGTAGTTACTGTGATGCTTAGGGAAAACAAAGTGTCTCTAGGTGCCTCCTTTGGTGCCTATAAGGCTTCCTATTCCATCTACATGGTATAAAAATATTATGGTTTTAATTACAAATTAAAATTATTTATTTCCAAGGCCTTTGGGCTTCTGGATGATCATAGTAGGTTGATTTGTCATGTCTTGGCAACTGGCTCCATTTCTGATGTGCAGATGTTTTGTGACAGGCCACGCCTGCCATGGCAGGGTAATCTTGGCGGTGTTTGGCTACACAATCTGGAAAAACAGTAGTACATAACCACCACCACCCCTTGAAAGTGTAATAAGAGGTTATAATTCTGGTCTTTGGCTGTAATTAACATTGTCTTGACTTGGCTAAGATCAAGGCAACTCGGAGAGAAGCTAGTCAGCTGGTGGAATGACAGAAGCATTTCATTATTAAGGATAAGTCTCAACTACTGAAGAAAAAATATACAAGAGCCTGGCTCCATCTAAACCTCCTTAAGATTGCTAAATAAAGTCTCACAGCAATGGCTACCAGGCTAAGGAGAAAAGCCACATGACACCAGTGCAAAGCAGAGGCAGGCCCTGAGAGCAGAACACAGAAATCCCAAGCAAAAATCAAATACCCATCAAAAGATAAGACAGGTCCTAAAGAGCATCTAGGAGTACAGTAGTAAGATGGCATCCAAATGCCCGTAGCAACAACAGAAATGAAAGGAAGTTCAAGCAGAGAAAGTGCCATAGCAAGAGAAGACCCTGCATAGGATGTACCTTTGGCAGTTAACTATAGTAGCAGACATTGGGAAATTCTACCAGTGGTTGGAAAGGACTGATTAAAAACCAGCATTGAGGCATTGATCATTATAGAACAAGTTATAAGCACTAAGCAGCAGATACATACATATATGCGTGCATGCATACATATTCAAGAACCATTTGCTAGGATCAGTTAATAAAGATTGCAGATCAGTGGTATAAAATGGACATATCCACCTTTTCTTTGGTCCAAAGCTTTATTATTAATTAAAGTAGGATAGGTATGATATAGAATACACTGAATTAAATAAAAGAATGGTTTACTCTTCATTTTATCAAAGGGTCATCTATCTGAAATAGAATGGACTTTCGAATATGCATGATTGGAAGCTTATTGATGCTTTTAAAATTCTTGTTGTTCAAGTGTCCTGAGAACACCATAGACAGTCAAGAAAACCAATTAATAGGCAACCAAACAAATCAACCTAAATTTCTCACTCAAGGCAGAAGTGACCAGGCTAAAATTAATCTACTTTGGACACATTATGGGAAGACATGGCTCTCTGAAACAAGTTCTAATGTTGGGAAAGGTGGAAGGAAAAAAAGAAGAGGATGACCAGCAGCAAGGAAGATGGACTTGGTTAAATGGCAGTGAGCACACTATTGGAAGAGCTGAAGGACCAGTTTAGGGATAGATTATCAGGGAGAAAATGAATGTGGTTGCTAAGAGTTGACAACAATTTGGTGGCATATAATCAATCAATCAGCCAGTCAATGGTGCTTACAAATGGCCTGACATATATAAAGTGTAGTGCTTTGTATAATGCCACTAGCTGCCACCTACAGTTTTTAATACTGTGTTCACTAAAATGGGGTAGCTCTGATCCAAACCTTGCATTAATCATGGGTGATGCAAATCATCAAGAACAATATTTAGAAGACAAAATTTAAAATAAGCTTTGCAAGCTTATATTTATTCAAGAGAATATTTATGCAATTCAGGAACCTTTGGAAATAAAACTGTACTTTTCAACAGAAAAAAAAAACATGAACAAATATTCGAAAACACCAGCCAGTGGGAAGCAGTTAAGAGACAACAAGCCCCATTCCAAACCATGGCAAAAGCAATTCAAATACAAAAAAAAGCACACTGCCATATGGAGATATAAAGAGAAAATCAACTAAACTCTGAAAGCACTAAATATGCAAATAGAGATATTCTTTAGAGAGGAATGAATAGAATAACTAATTACCCAACTGGTGCCAATATCTGCCATACTGGCAAACTCTATCAAGTCCACAGGTTTTCAGGAGAGAATCAAGCTGTTCTATGGCCTGTATTTTAAATTGTTCTGCAGCTTAAAACATTTCTTGTTTTCTATTTTTCATTGCTTGTTTTAACCATGTCATTAAAAAGATGGAAATCTCAGTATTGTTTAAAATCATTATGGTTAAAAGAAAGGAGGAAAGCATGATGATTTATGGCTTCACATAGCATACCAAGTCATAGTTTGTAAATAAATCACACTTGGGTGACTGGGTATAACATGAAGTCATAAACCATGATGACTCAGTCATAATGACTCAGTTCTTACAACATATTATCTTGACCTTTATAGGCATAAGAAAAGTTTAGGGAGATGTGGTGGAAAAGACTCTCTCTCTCTCTCTCTCTCTCTCTCTCTCTCTCTCTCTCTCTCTCTCTCTCTCTCTCTCTCTCTCTCTGTGTGTGTGTGTGTGTGTGTGTGATCTCTGTTATGGGGCTCTGTACAATATATCTCTGAACAATACATGCTACCTTTATATTTTATTATTTCTATTTTAAAGTTCCTTAGTTCATACTTTCATACTGAACAACTAAAAAGATTCCTTATTTACAGCACAGACCTATAAATTATCTTTAATCTTATTGAGACACGCTCCTTAATGTAAGACTAAGCTTAATTAGATGGCATGAAAAGCTTTCTATTGTAATATTTTGTCACAAGTTTTAAACAGTACTTAAATTTTAAGAGGAAGTCATGATTAACAATGACAGAATCTCACTCTTACATTTATCTCCCCCACCACTCCTCAGGTGCTTCAAATGGCCTACATAGCACACACAAAGACACACTTTAAAAAAAAACTCCTTTGTTTTGTTTTTTTTCTATGCCTGTCTTTTCAGGTTCTCATATTAGTATAACATTTCAGAGTCTTGCCTTTCCCCAACTTCACTTCTATTGGTCCACACCTTTTTTAATGGCTTTCCAGGCACCATATGTCTCAAATGTATAATAAAATCTAGGACATAACTCAGTGATTTCCATCAAAGTCCCTTTTGTCTTGCTTCCCTTTTCTAATCTACATCCTGTAGCATCCCCCTTTCTCCTTCTCTTTGGCAGATGTCCTGAGCTTTTTTGAGCTTCCTGACAAGCCGAAAAGAAATTACTGTAGTTGTGAAATCTGTAAGACAGGCAATTTTAGCAATTGTGAAAATACTACAGAAGGAAAATCAACAAAGTGTCCAGGTGCTTACCAATGGAAATGAATCAGAAAGAGGCAGGATATGAATGGGCAGGTAAGCCCCATTTTCTCTGCCCTCTATAAGCTAAGATATTTGTATCTTTGTATAAACAAATTTGTCTTAACATAGCTGAGCCCTTATCTGTGTTCTTATCAGAATCTCCACTAATACACTGTCTGCAAGGAAGTTCAGCTTCTTTTAATTTTTTATTCTCAAGGTGAGGAATTAGCAGGACAGGGAATTTTGAAAGTCCTCTTTCTTCCCATAGCTCTTCTACTCGTCAAAGGTAGTTATTACTTTTATTCCAACCACTCCTTTTCATCGTTTTCTCTATTCTTTCACTGTTTTGTGACCCATAAAGTAAATCAACAGAAAGCTGCCATCCAATATTAAGATAAAAGATGAAACCTAATTTGTGCTTAAATTTGCTCACCTTTCTTTTTGACTGGTGGTTGAATTTCTTCTGCATGGGAGAAAAAAAAACACGAAGTTACCAGTGAATTTGAAAGGCATTCTTCTGAAGTCTTAAACAATTAAAAAAGAAAGAAATTCTGACAAAATTAAGGAAGGGCCTAACTTCTGTCTGAATAGGATGAGCTTTGAAGTAACTGATTCTATTTGTTATTTTTAGTCTCTGCTGTATTGTTTTTATAAATAACTCAAGGCAATGATCATACCTAATTTTCCTCCTTCCTCTTTTCCCCACAGGAGAAGAATTGGCCTGAAGTCATCCAGCTGGCTTTCATGGCTAAGGAGGGACTAGAACTCACAGTCTTCCAGTTTCTGGCCTGATGCCTTAACAACTAGACTAAACTGGCTTCTTTAATGCTGACTGCAGATTCAATACGACATCATTCTGGAAATCAGACAAGTGGCTGTACAGTCTCTTCTTTAAAACCTCCAGTGATGAAGCACTATAATTTAAGTACAATGGCATATACAGGTTCTTGCTGATTCACTATCTTCATCAGTTTATGAGTCTGAAGAATTTCACTGATCCTACTTTATAGCTAAACCTGATAAATTCCATTTAAATGTTCCTTTTCCCTCTTGTTCATATAGGTCATCCTGTTGGGACAAAAGCTATTTCATTGGATATGGTATCAGAGCACTTTCCTCCATTTTGGAGGACATGAACTGAAAGCTACTAAGTTTCTCCTCCATAGAGAACTGGGGCCGGAGATCCAGGGCCGGAGATCCAGTGGTAGGTTGCAAATATTTTTACTACCAGTTTGGGCTAGCTCCCGCGCAATGTGGGTGGGTGGGGCCTCCCGCCACCGTTACTACCGGTTCAGCCGAACTGGGCCAAACCGGGAGCAACCCACCACTGTAGGGACCTCATAATTTGTTCCTGAGTGAGGGACAAATATCAGTTGTTTTTTTCACAGTTATTAAGGAAGAATATTTTCAAGTAATAAATTCTTGTCCAGCATTAATACTCTGGCAGTACCTGCATCTCTTATACAAAATGCAATGCCATTAATTTCTACAGTGTCTTTCAGTTAATAAAAAACCTCCCCTAGGTGGCCTATAGAGTTTAAAATGAAAGCACTACATTCAGACAAAGCCATTGGCTCCACTGAATGGGCAGCCTTATTTGCTTCTTTTCCATTTTCTGCACTAACTTTGGTAGAACTGCACAAGCTTAAGAAGAGGCCCTAGTTGCAAAGGCAACACAATGTAAATAAATGTGCTAAGCTCCATGCCATTTCAGTCTCTGTTCAGTTCTTTGTAGGGTACTTATAGGAGTTAAGACAAAATTGAATGAGAAAGACTTCCTCATTTGGGGAAAGTCAACTTGATCAACTAGATTTCTATACAGGGAATCTTTAAAAAGTCAGTTTTCCTAGATCAATGATCCTCTGATATAATATTATTTAAATACAGGCAAGCAGCCACTTTCCTTGGTTTTTAAAGAATTCACATTCAATTTTTCCAAATATAAAAAGTGTTTGGAAAACGTCTCCTCCTATTTAAATATCACACAGCTGTTAAAGACACAGGAATTTTACCAAAAAATAAAACAAGCCATTTAGGGCAGTAGCAACTTACTTAGGCTTTTACCTTTACTGCAGAACACCTTTAGTTATTCAGGCATGCAACATGCTATCCAGAAGCTGACTATTCTGTATGGCTTTCAAACGATATTTATCCAGAGAAGGAACATGCAATTAGCAGGAAGGTGCATAATTAGCAAAGTCCTGACAGTACAAAGCTGAATTATTTCTGCCCTAATACCCATTTAATTGCACAAAGCATGTGATTCTTTATTTTAAAAATCAACAAACCTTTTATTTTCAGGGATGGCTCTCCTTCACCTGAGACAAGAGAGAAAATAATAAACAGAATAAAATGAGCAGCAATCGCAATAGTGATAGCACTTAGACTTATATACCGCTTTACAGAACTTTACACACCCCTCTAAGCAGCTTACATAGTCAGCATATTGCCCCCAACAATCTGGATCCTCATTTACCCACTTTGGAAGGATGAAAGGCTGAGTCAACCTTGAGCCTGGTGAGATTCAAACTGCCAAATTGCAGACACCGGCAGTCAGCAGAGGTAGCCTCCAGTACTGTACTCTAACCACTGTGCCACCACAGGTCTTGAATAATAAGAATAATAATCTAGTTGCATTCTTATTACATGCTAGATTATTGTCACATTTAAATGCATTCAAACATTATGATTGGTAAATGGAAAAGAGAGAGAGAAGAAGCTCCATTTTGAGATTTTTGTACTGCTATTTTTTATGAGTATATGAGGATTTATGGAAATGATTGTGATATGAGATAGGAATGGACAAATATGAGTTTATACATTGAATTCAAATAGTCCAAGCACCAAACAGATTTTTTTCATTGCAATTTCAGCATTTTTCATTCCAATAGCATCTATTGTGCCAAATCTGATTTCACTCCCTAAACTCATGCTCGTGTCTCTTTTTCTGTCGTCTTTTTTTATTTGTCCTGATAGCCTCAGATGATATGGTGGCAATGTTTTGGCTCTTTTTTATTATTTGGGAAAGCTAGGGCTTTTTCCTTGACCCAGCCCTGGGTTGCCCATATATGTCCTACAATTGTTTGGGCAGTTTGAAAAGCACTAATTAAATAAAGAGCCTCCAAAAATCCCTTAACTTTGAGATGTTGACATTCGTTGACTACAATTAATTTGAACAAATTATCATTGAAGTCAACCACTTCCCGTCTGGGACTTTTGACCTTTCAGATAAGCTGGATGATATTTTTTCATAATTCCCAGATGTTCATGAATTGCAACCTAATATAACGAGTGTATCAGATTGCTAAAGGTTGCTACCATTACCAAGCTACTTCAAATGTAATTCCTAAACGGTACTTCAACATGTAAGGGAGAAGTAACATAGCATCTGTCTGCAATTGCAAGGTGTGTGTGTGTGTGTGTGTGTGTGTGTGTGTGTGTGTGTGTGTGTATAGACTAAAGTAATAAATGAATTCATTTTATAAATGTATAAATACATTTTCTGGGATTATGTAGCTGTTCTCTGCAATTATCATATGATCCTGGAAAAAGATGAAGCAGCATTAAAAAATATCAGAGAGGTGCTATGTTTGTATTTCCTCATGTTTTGGAATGCAAAGTATTATCTGTTCCTAATAATGACCATGGCAGTTCTTCTATTTAAAAGAAAAATATCTTTCAATCAAGCCTTAAAAATAGGAAAACTTCTAGTATCTTCCCTCTTTTGGAGTTTCTAATTGGTATATGCAGTTCATGGTTTCTAAAAACATCAAAGAATCTTCAAACGCTAAAATTCTGATCTGCCTTAGTTTTGAGCTCTTGTGAACATTATTACTATGATGTACACATTTTTAATTAGAAATTACGGACGTTTGAAAGTATTGCTGCATTTGAGAAAGAATATAATTCGTTCAATTCTTTTTCAAATAAAATATAGGATGTAAATGGAAACTGAAAATCTCTCAGTAACTCTATGTTTTGTTATTACAGTTTTATACTTTTATTGTCACAATTGAAAACTCTTATATGACAATTCTTGTTTAGAAAGGACTAGAGAGCTACATTTCTGCTTCAGTAACATGGGTAAATGGTCTGACACTCTATCAAGAAATGGGACCCAGTGGTAAAACAACATAATGGTTAGTATTTGCAGGTGCTACTAATTGAAGATCCCGGCAGTGGCTGAAATTAGGTGCTACTTCAAGCTGTCAAATGTCCTTGTCAGGAGCGGTGTTTTTGTTCCAGCTGAGTTTTAATTACAATATCTTAGTTAAAAAGGCATGTGATTTGGGCTTTAAGGAAACATCCCAATCATGAAATCATTGCTTATAGGGAGTCCTTGACTTACAACAGTTCATTTAGTGACTGTTCAAAGTTATAACAGCATTGAAAACAGTTACTTATGACCATTTCTTACACTTATGACCATTGCAGTATCCCCATGATCATGTGATTTACATTTGGATGCTTGACAACTGGTTTAAATTTATGACGGTTGCAGTGTCCCAGGATTATTTGATCATCTTTTGCGGTATTTTGACCAGCAAAGTCAGTTGGGAATCCAGAGTCACTTAACAACTGTCTTATTAATTTAACAACTGCAATGATTCACTTAACAAAAGTAGCAAGAAAAGTTGTAAAATGGGGCAAAACTTACTTAACACATTTCTCACTTAGCAACATGAATTCTCGACTCAATTAAGGTTGTACATTGAGGACTACCTGCACTTCAACCTTTTGGGCACCAGGGGTCCGGTTATGTGGAGAGAGGTTTTCTGCAGACAGGAGGGGGTGTGGTTTCATTTGTTGCATGCATCCCGTGAATGGGATTTCACTTGTTTGTGTGACCCGGTTTCTGGCATGCCATGGACCAGTGCTGGTCCATGAATTGGGGGTTGGGGACCCCTGCTGTACTTTATCCCAAGTAGCAGATAAACGGCATATACATATAGGTCTCTCTCTCTCTCTCTCTCTCTCTCTCTCTCTCTCTCTCCCTCTCTCTCTCTCTCTCTCCCTCTCCCTCTCCCTCTCCCTCTCCCTCTCCCTCTCCCTCTCTCTCCCTCCCTCCCTCCCTCTCCCTCTCCCCCCCTCTCTCTTTACATATATACATACATATATATGCATACACAAATATTTCCATTAGCACTCAAGAACCTACCCACTACAGACCCCGCATTGTCACAGCTATCATTTTGCCTAGAAATTATAAACTACATAAACATGAGCCTCAAATATGTACTGTTTTGTTATGTCTAAACAATAATTCATACTATGCCATAGGAAAAAAAATTGGTATGGTGAATTCATTTAAAAAGAAGCTAATTCTGAGCTGTTAAGCCATTTATTTGTGAGTTTCATTAGAAGTTCACAAGGACTGGCACCTAACCAATTTTTAAATTGCTTTAAAAGGGGGGAAAGTCCCCATTACATCCCAAGCTCCCCAAGCCTATAACATGAGCTGCTGTTTAGACAAAACAATCAAAAGCCTCTTTGAGTTGTTGGACTTAGTTATGCAGTTACCCCAAATTACTGCCAATGTATATGTTGACAAGACCACAGGTAGCATATTAGCATTCAGATTTTCTTTCAGTTGGACTGAAATGTTATTGTTGATGCCAGCAGCTCTGACACCTACTGATTAATACAAAATGTGAGGTGGGACAAGTGAACACCCTTAGATTTGAAAGCCTCCAATGTCCATTTAGAGTTGCTGTTGCTCAAATATTCCTCTCTCACACAAAATTAAAATGTAAGACTTATGAATAGCACTGCTGAAGCTAATTCCTTGGCAGCATGTTTGTCCTGTAGTTCTATCATTTTTATATATTTTAGAGAAAGGCTGAAAATACTACTAACGTTTTAACTCTGGCATTCTTCCCTTAACAGCGCATGGATTTATTTTACAAAAAGAAGAAAAAGAACTATGCTGGCCATTTTGTAAACTTTAGTGGTTTAAGAGTCACATTTCGTATTCATTTTTGCTTTAAAAAGTGTGCAGCACAATAAATCAAATCGACAGACTAACTTAAACCTACCTTTTCCATTCTCATCTTCATCTTCAAATATGAGGTCAGACAGTAAAGAAAGAAAGCCATAAATGGAATTGGTGCTCTCTTCCACAGCACCATGCATGATCCTCAATGGATCCGTGGTGAGTTTGTTTATGGACTGTCCTAAATACAAAATAGAAAGATAAGAGGAAGGAAGAAATATTGTAAAAACTGGTTAACTTTGAGTTAATTAACTGATTTATAACCCCTTTAAAAGAATACTTCTTCTAAGGCAGGGGTGTCCAAACTTGGGAACTTTAAGACTTGTAGACTTCAACTCCCAGAATTCCCCAGCCAGCTGGCTGGGGAATTCTGGGAGTTGAAGTCCACAAGTCTTAAAGTTCCCAAGATTGGACACCCCTGTTCTAAGGAGGTAGCCTTGATATAAGTTATAATGAGACTACAGCATTAGAGCCCTGCTGGATCTTTCGGTTCACCATTCACCCAATTTAAAGAGAGAATTTTTCAACTCTTCACAGTCGTTTTTGGGTTTTACCTTCACCCAAGAGCCTGTTGATTCTCTCAAACAGCTCTAGAAGATTGGTGGATGAAGCAGGATTTATTTTTGAAAAACCAATGTGATTTTCCTTCCGCAAAACCTACCCTTCCATACTTGTATAATTACTTCTTGTATAATTACTATTTCTTTTTTTTAAGTTTTTATTTTTTCATTTTCATAACATAATCACATGTATGCTATTACATAACCAACATCATATTGTATTATTAAATGTTTACATCAATTCATCTTACCAACAACTCCCAAAAAACAATTATTAGTTCTTCTTCTCTCCATACACCATATTTGTACTTTATCCATCACTTTCTTCTCCCTCTTCTTGCATAATTACTGTTTCATTCAGAAAAAGCATTAAACTGACAAGGCTAAAATTTTCTGATTCTCTCTTGGTTTTTTAGTTAATTGTCTATTTCAATATACATTGACAGAAGTCCACAACATTTCCCACAGTTCATATTTAATAATAATTATTTACTTTTTCTGACAGTTTGTGCTTCTAATTATGATACATATAAGTAACAACTTTTTTTTTATTTCCTGAAGGAAGCCTTTTTATTTTTAGAGCTTCCTGGACACTGCAATCAATCTATGTTGGTTAGCTTCCTGGATTTTGCTGATCCTTTCTTACAATGTGATACTGGTAGTTCTGGACTTACAATAGTTCATTTAGTGACTGTTCAAAGTTACAATGATGATGAAAACAAGTGACTTATGACCATTTTTCACATGATCGTTGCAGCATCCCCATGGTTATGTGATGAAAATTCAGATACTTAGCAACTGACTCATATTTATGATGGTTGTAGTGTCCTTGGGTCATGTGATGACCTTCTTACAAGCAAAGTCAATGGGGTTGCCAAATTCTCTTAACAACCATGTTACCAAATTAACAACTACAGTGATTGACTTAACAACTGGGACAAGAAAGGTCATAGCAGAGTAAAACTTAACAAATGTCTCACTTAGCCACATAAATTTTGGGCTCAATTGTGGTCCTAAGTTGAGGACTATCTGTTTTTCTTGCTGAGTCTCAATTAAGTCTACTTTTTTTAAAAAAAAAAAAACCACACACTATCAAGGAATTGGTTATGCTTACTTTTTCTTTCAATTTCTTTTTCATCCATCCATTCATTTTGGAATGTTTTCCTTTTATAGTATTCTAAAGCACACTCATTTTAGTGAATCAAGAAATTTGTTTTTTTCAATCGTGTCATAAACATAACAGTTTCTTGCATGACCTGACCATTTTGATCTAGTGTTTGATAACGTATCTCTAGATCTAATTTACATTTCTGGCTAAAGATCTTGTACAGGAATCCTATGAGGAGACCAATCTTCATAATAGACTAGATTTTATAACTTTACTCAGTAAAAAAGTAACATTGTCAAGAGTTTGTTGCATAAATTCAAATCCAGAAGCACACACAGATAACTGATTCAGCTGGATTCATTAACTTCTTTATATACATAAGAATAGATGAATAAATGTACAATACCAACAAGTGGTTCTTCCAAGTAAACACAAGGCGGGAGAGTTGCAGGCAAACACAAGCAGTTAGCTTAATTTCAGCAGACAAGCCCAGACAGACTGCTAGTTTACTTCTCAGAGTAAATATATGCGTTTGTCGCATATAAAAACAAAGTTCCATGTTTTTCCCCATCTACTTATCCATCAGTCCCTTAAACTCTCTGGTTTAAGTTGTGTACTAATCTTAAATTTTTATTATTTTCTCAATTATTATATGTGATTGAGTCTGAAATTGTCTAGCTTTTTTACAACAGAAATTTGAAGATTTTTTTATACATTCTAGACAGTTTTTCTGGTGACATGTACAAACAATATATTGCCTTATATTATTTTCTGAAATCTCTCACCCTTCCAAACTTGACGCTGCTTAGCCCCTGTTAACTTTCCCCCAGGAGATTACTTCAAAGTTGCTTTGGCAGTGTGCTGATGTTAAGTGTCAGCAGTTTGATTCCACTTCAGGTCAAGGAGAGTCCATCTCTCCAATTCTGTTTGTCCAGAAATGTTCCCCAAGGCCTGTCAAATGTGAATCTTTCCACTGGGTACTACATTTCATCAACACATTGATAGCCTTGAGCTCTGCCTGTCTAGTTGTTCCTATGAGTAGAGCAGGTAGCAGTCTAAGAATGTAATGAACTTTCTAATTTCTAGGCTTCGATTTGTTATCTAGCAGCCTGAATTTTATTTTTCAGGACAGGTTAAATGCATTTTCCTAGATCACTTGTGTCAAAGGAGACCCAGGTTCATTGCCTTATCCCTCACACTGTTTGTCTGTTTATTTAAACAATGTGTAAAATCTGCCAACTTTGCATTAGGCAGGCAAGTCACTGTGGGATTATAAGTACTAGTGGAGCTGAATAGTGGTAAAGAGATAAAAAGTTCATCAGGCCACGTCAATTCAAACTCTGCCTCTTATGCATTTTGTGCAACATCATGATGAAAATATTAAAGCATACAGGTTGCATCACAACATCCTAATACATATATTGCCATTTTGCCATTGCTGTGGTTAGAAATGGACATCTATACAACCTTCACAAACCCATCTCTGCCTTTGTTGTTCAAAATCACCCAAGTTAAAATAAGAATAGTTATTCTAATCGTGATACTTCTTGTCAGATTAGCATTTCCGCCAGCACAGAAAAAAAATATAAGTTTAAAAAACTAATTCTCTCACTCTTCATAGATTCATTTGGGGAAAGAAGTTATTTCCTATCATTACTATTACAAGTAATAAGGTAAATTCTCATATCAAGATAAACTACATCTTCCAAACATATCTCAGAAAGTATAGTCATTACTGAAAATTGTAGAAATTAAATATAATCTAAAGTGCATCAATGGGAAGATTGTGCTAAACTGTACTGTGGTCTGTTTAGTTTGGGGTAGAATGATATATGAATCAGGCTATGATGGCATAGTCAGCAAGCTATAACTAAACATAATGTCTGAATACAACTCAGAAAAGGTGATGGTAGCAAGTATATCTCTAAAAATGATTGAGTAGAAAATTGATCTAACGGATATTTTAGCCATAAGGAAGTTATTAAAAACTGCAAACATGAACATTTAGGGCAGATAGCATTCTCTGCTTGTCCCACCAGCAATATAGGCCACCCACTGTTTCTTGAATAATAGGAACAGATGATGTCATCTTAAATCCATGCCTAGTATATTCCATACTTATTTTTTCCAGCTGTTCTTCAGGTTTTTCTTTTTTACCCGAACCATCTTAAGCCCTTCAGAATAGTGGTCTGCAATGCTTTATTCTGATTTAGTGACAATCTCAGTTCCAAACAGCCACAGTATTCATCCCACCAACAGCTGGTCACTGAACTATGGAATGTTTTTTTATCCTGCTTCCCAGGCTGCTATATTTCAAACTGGTCAACAACTACCATTTTTAATTATCATGCTAGAATTTATTCAATTGTCTGATTCTGATAGATAGATAGATGATAGATAGATAGATAGATAGATAGATAGATAGATAGATAGATAGATAGATAGATAGATAGAAGGTAGGTAGGTAGGTAGGTAGGTAGGTAGGTAGATGATAGATAGATAGATAGATAGATAGATAGATAGATGATAGATAGATAGATAGATAGATAGATAGATAGATAGATAGATAGATAGATAGATAGATACTATCACTTGCTTCAGTAAAGCTCAATTTGCTGCGCCTTCCTGATCTTGGAAACAAGATCAGGGACAGAAATATGGGTCAACAAAAATCGATATGGGACACAAACTGAAATAGAGAGCCTGTTTGGTGTTGTGTTTAAAGCATCAGGCTAAAAACTGGGAGATCATGAGTTCTAGTGCCACCTTGGGTGACCTTGGGCCAGTTGCTTTCTCTCAGCTTTCAGAAAAAATCTTTCTGAAAAAAATCTTGCCAAGAAAACTACAAGGACTCTCCAGGCAGGTTCCAAGAATCCGATGTGACTGAATAGTAGGGAAAGAATCCTTGAATTACAGGTAGTCCTTGCTCAGTGATTCTATCATACAGCAACCATTTACAGTTACAGTGGTAATGAAAAAAAACTTTGCAATCAATCCTTACATTTATAACTTTTGCAGATCTCTAAAGCAAAGGATAGCTGAAGTGAAATTATAAGCTACAGTATGGGTTCACTAGCAACCACTTTGATTAAGGACCAAGTTGCCAGTTCCAATTGTGGTTGCTTAAATGAGGACTATCTGTAGAATTACAAACTTGCTCCAGTTAGATATTTGTGATAAAATTCCAAGCAAGTATTTACATTGTTAGTCATTCCTGCTTTGCAATACTAAACTCCTTTATATGGTAACCTTGTATTAAAGCCTTTTGCCTTTATTTATTTATAACAATAGCACTTTACAGCATTCTCTGAGCTGCAATTTACAATGTCAGCATATTGCTCCCAACAATCTGGGTCCTCATTTTACTGACCAAAGTTATGTCAACCTGGAGTCCGTCAAGATCAAACTCTAGACCATGGACAGAATTAGCCTGCATTCTAATTACTGTACCAGCAGGTCTCCTATATTTATTATTTATCTATTATCTCTCTTATTTATCTATTTATTTATACCAGTTCTATTTTTCCCTTAATCAAATATCAGTTTGTCTGTGGTGCAGTTCAAAAGGCTACTTTTTCTACTTGGTGTAAGAACTAATTACCTAAGGAACCCTAAGATCCATACTAAGATGCATTAGAGCTCTCAGAGGTAGAAGTGTAGCATCTTTCTGCAACTCTTTAAAGCAGCCATATATTTACCTGTTCCTGTTCCTAGCAAAATACATTTGTACTTTGAAACCATATTAAGCAGTTGATTGCTGTCAGCATGAGGCTACAGTTCCATAATGCACGTATTCTTCCCTGCTCCACATTTCAAAAAACACTTTACTTTGCATTTCATGGCCTGAACTGAGCTGCTTGTGGGTTGCTGATACAGCTAACATCTCTGTCTCAAGATCCTCCAGTTCTTGGTTATTTCTCAATCTTTATCCTTCGGGGATTTTCAAAGCCCTTCTTCCTGTACTGCCACTAAGGAGACTCTAACCCTCAGAAAGGAAACTTCTGACTTCTGAATTTACTGGATGCCTTTATTAGTGACTTTCAGGGCTAGGTCAATGCTTTTCAAGAGTGGCATTTTTTGTTTCCCTGATGTGGTTTTAATCCTTCTTTCTGACAGCTTCTTCAGCTATTGAATATGTATCGTATTTTATGATGTCTATGGAGAAACGTCTTCAAAGAAAAACCAGAAAGTTTGGAATACTTTTTGGTACTTTCATGTTTGTATCTTATCAGTTAGATTTTTTAAAAATTTCTACTGTTACTTTTATTAACTGGATATGGATTTTCTTGTATTTGAATTACAGCTTCATAGATTTTTCTCACTGGAGTTCTTAAACTATGTAGTAATTAAAACTCATATGTAATTCAGATTTAGATAGGCTTGAATCTTCATTTTTGCAACTAGTTGGGACTATATATCTTTCTAATCTGATTTAGTTTAGGCTGTTTTATAAAAGAGTTTCAACAATTTAATATTAGAAATCATCCAATAGATAGATTAAGTCAATAATGTGTGTGTGTAATTAAATATCTGAGCTATACCTAACAAAATTATTAAAAAACTAAAACTATTATTCTAGAGTTTATTTTGCCCATTTCATGCAATAAAATCTGAATTAGCTTTGATTTTCTTTGATAATCACATTTAGTGAGCTTTCTTTAATAATCGAACTTTTTTTATAATCAAACTTCTTTGTAGCTTTTCTATATCATTGTTGCAAAAACTTCAGTTCAGTTCAAAATATGAAAGGAAACTTGTTTTTTCATAGTTAGTAAAATCAGCCACATGATGAAAAAACACCTTTCTAATTTAGCATTTTCTTTGGCTCTCAATTTTTTTCTGTGAGCATGAACATCTAAAATATTCACTAGGATATTTCCTTCTGTCTTTAGTTAAGGGGTATTCCTTTGTGTTTTTAAGACCGCATTTTAGAGTAATTTATAGTTACTAGTTAAAGTAAAAGCTGCATTACAGGAGTTCTAACTCTGAAATCAAAATACATCTGTTGCTAGAAACATATCCGAACAGCTTGGTTATAGACCTCCCATATTGCTGTTTTACATTTTTGTCTTAAATCAACTTTGTATCGTATTAAGAACCTTGCCAGATGATGCATGTCTAGTTATTTGTTTCAATGAAGAACATGGGTTACCTCTACAACAAGGAAGATTCTAATGTATTCAAATTATCTGTATAAACCTAGGAAATTCAAATATATTAAAATGCATCATGTGACATCAAAGCTGCCCATATTGTGCAGTCTCCATGAATTAGCCTCAGTGATTACTGATCTTTTAAATATCAGTATCCAGACCACAGTGCATGAGTGTATAAATTTCTGTGCTAGTTGCAGAAACTGTTAGAATCAAAGCCCCAACCACAGAGGAAGTCAGAGATCTAAAACCTTTTGGCAAAAGCACTTCTTAGTAGTGGCACAATTAAGGAAAGCACTTTGACCTACTCCAAAATGGTTGTGTATCTAATTCTACTTTTCAAATTTAAAGAATTCATTTACAACAAAAACCTTTACCCACCGATAATGATAACAAATTCTGGGCTTCTAAGTAAACCTACCGTATACATACTAAACTTCAAGCAAGGACTTTATGGCAACCAATGGGGCTTACTAAATCAATCTGATGATTTTAAGGATGGATTGAAATAAGCTGTTAAATTCTACGATGATTTGTTAGAAGATGAAGCACACTACTTTTATTGCACTCTATATTTTATTATTATTTATAAGACCACGGGGAACTATCTGTGTTGTTTCATAATTATCAGAAGCTGTCTCCTTTTTTAAAAAATATACCTTTGAGTGCTCTTTCATAATTTCTCTATCTTTCATCTAAAAGACAAAAGCCCCTCAAAGACTCATTTTATTGGAGGAATCAAAGTAGCAGGCAACTCTTGAATTATAGATACAGCTCTGAAAAGTTCCCCAACCCTGTTAGACAATGTTTGGAGAAGACAAGTAATGTGCTTTTAGTCACAAGCTCTATCTCCAGCCACATGCACGTAAGCCAAATGGAGGATGTGTACACTTCTTTAAAAGCAGGTTATGTGAAGCTCTGCAGCTTCTTTTGAACCTCTGCCTAACATAATACAACTCTTAATCTAATGGTTTTAAAGAAAACCTATGAGAGTGGAAAAAAATAGATCTTTGGAAAGGCTGAGCTGCTTCTTCTAACCAGCTAGAAAATACAGAGAAAAAGGAGGAGGAATTAGAAAACAGCAGTTCAAAGAAAAAAGGAGGGAGTCAGAAAGAATGAAAATAGGAGTGTCAGGCGAGTACATGAGATGCAAGTATACAACTACAGCAGTGTGCAATGATGTCACTCTCCTTCTTATCATTCCTTATTTCTTTGATTTATATAACTGCCCATCTCAGTTACAGCAGCTATGTGCAGCTTACAGCAACAAAAACAATAAAAAACATATTATAAAATGCAGCTACACCCCAAACAATCAAGAGACTTAAACCAATCTAAACAATGTAGCATGTCACATATTGTCACTAAAATGATGATTCCCATGCCTGGAACATGATCAGTCTTAAGGGCCTTTAGAAGGGTCAGTAGATTTGGGACCAATTGAAGCTCAGGAAGAAATGGTCTTCCATTGGTTAGAAACATCAACCAATGAAGCTCATTTAGCTAATGTGTAACATGCACACACTGAGGCACATGCATGGGCTGCTGAATTTTGCATCAGCTGCTGCTCATAGATGCTAAATTTGGTTTAATGAAAGTGTTTCCTATTTTCAATATCTGGGAAAAAATAATTTAAGAGAATTTGCACATATACAGTAACCGTTTGCCATTATTAGCAAAGAAGATATCTATCCTGCCTGCATAAATTACTCTCATTTGCAGTTATTTTATTGCGTTAAATATATTGCCCCATTCACATACAATTGAAAAAATACTAAACAAATCTTTGTGCAGTCTATTCAAACCATTAAAATATGATTTGTAATTATTTAGCAAGCACAGAAATGAACCGAAGACCAAAGTTTAATCCTCAATGGTCTCGTTAAGATTGGAAAGCTAAATGAAATTTGCCCAGACAAATCTGTGAGTCAGTTAATATAAAACAATGATAATTAGAGCTAAGCTGAATTTTGCAGATTTCAGAATTCTTTGGAAATTTGCATATTCAGAAAAAAAATTCTCTATCACACAGTGAAATAGCGTCCAGATTTTTTGGTATAATAAGTTCAGAAACTGAAAGCAATCTTGAAAGGGCTGAGCAAATTTCAAGGTCTGATCATGTCAGCAACCAATTTGTCAATGAAGATACTAGAGTTTAACCATGGCAAAATTGTCAGTAGAAGATGGAAATACAAAGAAGCCAAGGATAACCTTAAACTATCTCAGGCACAGATTGGGATGAAATTTAGATAACAGGACAGAGAAGAAGGAAAGGGACGTTCATGCAATGTGTTGGCCCATGGATTGGATTTAACATATGACTAGATAATATCTTCTTATTTCTTATTTCAGTACCAGCAATGGGCAATGCATTAATGATACCAGTATTATAGCATTGCCCATTGCTGGTTCTGAAGAAATCATCATCCATACTAAAAGATTACAGCCGACTACATCCCAGAATCCTTCCAAAAGCTTATGTCAAACTATAATTTTTAATTTCACAGGAGAGAAAATTGTCATATGGGAAGAAAAAAATCACATTAGTTGAATTAAGTGTAAATTATATTTACACTGAATTCAAACAAATGGAATGTTCTTCCTTGTTCCTCACGTCTTTGGCCTTAGTCAAGGTATTTTAGCAATTTTTTTAGCTTTAAAAAGTTTGATTTATATTATAGCCCCAAGTCAAGCAAATGAAAACATTCTACAGAAGAACTTTCCCATTGTACTATTTGTTATGCAAGCTTCTATAAATTAAATGAAAGTGCTAAACAACTTTTAAGATCTTTCAGTTCTACACAAAAAGAATATCTTGAGGTTAACAGACACCTCCACATTTCTTTGTGTTTCTGAGGTAGGTCTGAAAGGAGGATAGAATTTTATTCAGCTAAAGATTGTAAACAAAATCTTGAACAATCTAGGGTGGACAATAATATGCAAATTTGATCAATAATTAAATAAAAAGAAGTAAGGTAGACTAACTAGATATCCCATATATTTTAAAACTGAAATTAATGTTAACGTTTTATGTTGATTCATAACTCTGTTAATTTGTGGAGAACAATGAATTTGGTAAGTTCCCACATAACACTTCTCACCAGATTCTGCTGCATGCATGAATATCTTATATTTTACAGCATATACTGTATGAATATGAATATTACCTGCCAAGGTTCTGTAATCCACTAAGTCAAACATGACAATAGCCACTGCTGACCAGGTAACGATAAGCGCAACTACAAGGAGCCAGGCTGCAGGTGAACTGAAGGTTGTTGCAAAATCTTCTGATACTGATCTCTTGGACATTTTCATATGTGGCACAGGAACTGATCCATTCTTGTTGTCTATGACAGTCATTGTGGACACATGTCCTAACAACAAATAAAATAAATTAAATCAGTGCACAGTGTCTTGACACTGCATTTCCACCATTACTCTGCATTTCCACTAAGACAGAAAGAGGAAAAAGAGAAGAGAATGCAGGAAGCGAAGTATTCAATGCAGCAAAGATTGACAGGGGAAGTAGCCAAAAGGAAAGGAATTCCTAAGACAGTTGGCAACCAACCATCATTCTTAGGAGAAGTATAGGGAAAAGGAGAAAAGAATATGAAAAGAAGTAAAGAAAAAGCACAGAATTTAAAAAAGGCAAAGACAACATCCACAGGGCCAAGGGAAAGGAAACAGCAAGCTTTTGAAAGACGCCTGTAGAATGGTCCCCAATTTCTCTTTCATTATAAGTATACTCTACAGTAAAATGAACCCTTAAATGTTTTAGCTTCTTGCTGTTCTTTATATTCATATTTTATACAGGCAAATGCATAATGGTTTTTATTCAAATTTATATTTGAAATTGTTTTTCTTTTATTTATAGTGAACACTTAACTCCACTGTAAGAGGTTTTAAAAATAAAGAATCCAGAAGCTTTCTTTAAGGAATAATACTGTACACTTAATAAATGTTTTATAGCTGTTGTAACTATTTTTCAGAACTACCAAACCATAATTTCCATCTTGCTGTGGTTTGGGATTATAAATTTGATTGCAGTTTGCCTTCAATTGTGCCTTGGCTTTCATTACTCTTGTTATTTATAAGTTGCTTTCTGTTTAACCCTATTTTAGTTGCCCACATAGATAAGCCTATTATCAAGCATTTTCCAGCAATAATAAGTATTAGCCAAGTTTAAGGTGAAAATTAATTTGTTGTTGCTACTTGTCTGTTGATCAAAGAAAGTTATATCCTAAGTACAAGATTACCTAGCAGGCTTCTATTTTGACAGTTAAATGCATTATATTATGCAACAGGTTTTTTAAAAGTATGGAGAATATTTACAGTCAAAAGTCATTTTTGAGACAAATTGGATTCTTGGTGATTTATAGGAATATGTTCCGATAAATAACAACAACATCCCAGTAAGCAGCCTCAGAATGGCACTTAAACAACTGAGATGATTCAATCATCCAGACAATAAGTTTTGGCTATGAGTTTATATAGCTGAAGGCAATGATTCCAAAATTGGCAAATTGGCATTGCCCTCATTTTGAGTGGCTTGTCTCAATGACCTAAGCTTTACTTGGGCAACATATATAAAGTAAGATTGCCATATGAGAACAGGAATAAACTCTACCTGATGTCTCACAGGTAACTTCATTAAGAGTTTCTATACAAATTATTTATTCTGAACAGAAATTCATACCTTATTCCTAATGTTTATTTTTATATCAGATAAGATATCAAGGATTAAACAACTCTACTAAATCATAATAGAAATAATTTGATTTTCTGTACAATGTAACTTTAATGTTGCTCAGTGGTCCAAAGTCCTCTTTTCTGATGAGAGCAACTTTTGCATCTCATTTGGAAACCAAGGACCCAAAGTATGGAGGAAGAATGGAGAGGCCAATCAAGCACAGTAATCCCACGGTCATTGAACCAGTTTATGGTGCTTTTGGCAAAAGTTACTCTCATCAGAAAAGAGGACTTTGGACCAAGGAGCAACAGGACTTTGAACCACTGTGCTTCATTAAGACCAGGGTCAATGCAGCCATCTACCAGGAGATTTTGGAGCACTTCATGCTTCCTTCCACAGACGAGCTTTATGGGGATGCTGACTTCATTTTCCAGCTGCCCACATTGCCAAAAGCATCAAAACCTGGTTCAATGACTGTGGGGTTACTGTGCTTGATTGGCCAGCAAACTCGCCTGATCTGAACCCCATAGAGAATCTATGGGGCATTGCCAAGAGAAAGATGAGAGACATGAGACCGAACAATGCAGAAGAGCTGAAGGCCACTATTGAAGCATCCTGGTCTTCCATAACACCTCAGCAGTGCCACAGGCTGATAGCTTCCATGCCACGCTGCATTGAGGCAGTAATTGCTGCAAAAGGGGCCCAAACCAAGTACTCCATATATATGCATGCTTATACTTTTCAGAGGTCCGATATTGTTCTATGTACAATCCTTGTTTTATTGATTGCATGTAATATTCTAATTTTCTCAGATGGTGGATTTGGGGTTTTCATAAACTGTATGCCGTAATCATCACAATTATGACAAATCACGGCTTGAGCTATCTTGTTTTGCATGTAATGAGTCTTAGCTCATATATTAGTTTCACCTTTTAAGTTGCATTACTGAAATAAATGAACTTTTGCACAATATTCTAATTTTTTGAGTTTCACCTGTAATTCTAATTGGCTTCCTTGTCAGCAGGACAATTTTACCCATTTTGCATTGTATACAATTTCCCTTTGTTCTTTGTCTTCTTTTCATTTGCATTCATTTCAAACATTCTTCTGCTGATCAAGTGATTTGTTTGAAACTTAGGATTTCTACCTTGAAATGTCATGTAAGCTGAACAAAATTGGCATAGCTTTTGCCACCTGTATGAAATGGGTGTTATTGATGAATTATGTATTCAACTTAGTACACTCATACATAGAGGCAATCTGTATGCTTTAAAAAATATTTTTACATGTTAAAAGGCAACACTTTTTCCATTTTCCAAGGCATAATTTGGTTCCGTCGAATTTCTCCAGGAGACAAAGTGTGCCAAGTAACAGTTACAAAGCTCTACTACAAAATGCCAAATGCCAAATCAGTAGCATTATGTGTTCCATCAAAAGTGGAACAGTTGTATGATTGCAACAGGTGATGCTGCTTAAACGCATTCTTTCATGATGACTATTATTACATAACACTTAACAGAGATAACAGCTATCTGGAAAGGCATTATACTACAAAAGAACTTCCTGCCCAGAGACCTTAAAATTGTTATGAGCAACACTTGATTTACATATTGGAAAATCAAAGGGAAAACAGATATTTCTGAAGTCATCCTGATTCCTTTGCCCCATTTTGAAAAATCTTTGCATAAGGATTGCAAATTCTAATTTAGGTTCACCTGCTCTGCAACACCTGGACTAATATGCAGATTGAGTTATATGTATTTATCTGATTTTGTAGTTCTCTGTTTTACAGTAGTTCAAAAATGTGATGACTAGCATTAGAAATATTTTGAAGAAAAATAGTGCAGGTAAAATGATATATTTCTGAGTTCTCCAAAAAGTTCTGCTGCTAAATACTGAAAATGGAATATTACTCAGTGCTAAAAATTAGCTACTCCTCGACTTACAACAATTCATTTAATGACTGTTCAAAGTTACAAGGTCACTGAAAAAGTGACTTATGACCATTTTTCACACTTACAACCATTTTAGCATGTCTTAGATCCTGAGGTCATTCATTTTCAGAAGAAAAGAAGTAATAGAGAAATTTTGTTTGTTTTTTGTGCTCTGGATCATAAAACACACCTCACTTTTCAGGGGGAAAACAAGAAAACAAAATCTGCCTCTGGCTTCCAGCATCCATCCGTAGTCATCTGGCTAGCGTCCTTGCAGCAAGCAGCAAACAGCCTGGTCAGCTTCAACATGTTTTTGCAGCCTAATTTAGCACTAACAGCTGATTGGTGGTTGGATCGGCTTCCCAAAATACCACCAATTGGCTGTTCCAGGCTGCGGAGATTGCCCATCGCCGTTGCCTTATATTGCCGCCTTCATGTATCCCATTTTCAGTCTCCATGCATCCCATTTTCAGCCTCCGCTTGTCCCGTTTTTGGCCTCCACCCGTCCCATTTTTGGTTTCTGCACGTCATGTTTTCGGCTTCTGGATACTCCATTTTTGGCCATTGCGTATCCCATTTTCGGCCTGTTCCATATCGCCAGTGGTGAACAGCGGTGGCAAGCAGTGTTGGTGAGCTGTAACAGTGGCGATAGGCAGAAACGATCCCCCTGCCTGGAACAGGCCATGTTAGATACTTGGTTTAACTACAGTGGTTTCCACCAAGGTCCTCTGTTCCAGCAGGAACAGAGGTTTAATCCTATTGCCGAAGGGTCTGACAGCTCCCTATAAAAGGGCTGCTGTCAGACTCAACATTCGCTGGATTGTTCTCACTTGTTGTACTTATTAAAGAGCTGTTGTTACCGTTAGTCTGTGTGTGCCTATCCATTACCCGATCTAACACTGGCTACAAAGGTGGGATTGGAAGGCAACTAGCGAACCAAAAAGAGCGTAGCAATGCAGCAAGTACATCCAGCCCGGAGCTCAGAGCGTGGCTTGGAGTAGCCATTTTTGAGCAGCAAATTCAAAACAACCTCAGAACACAAAATGGCCATGCATACCCAACCGACTCTGTATGACCCAGTCACTGAGCACTGGTATATGCTACAATTTGACTGCTTTCTCAAGGGACTCGAGGGCCTTTCTGACCTCATGGGCCTTTCTGAAGAAGAAGAACATGTTCCTTGGATATTGTGGCCGAGAAGTGTTCGAAATGGTGAAAGACCTCTCTGAGCCGACGTCGCTACAATCAGTCACCTGGTCAGTGCTCCAGCAAATGCTGAGAACCTACTATGCCCCCAAGCTGTCCAAGCACGTTCACCGGCATGAGTTTAACATCAGGAACCAGAAGGAGGGTGAATCAATCAACAAGTATGTTGCGGTGCTACAAAAGGCTGCAGCATACTGCGAGTTCCAAGACCTGAACTAGTTTATTCTGGACTGCATAATTTGCAGAGTGCGGGACATTAACTTACAGAAGGGGTTACTCGCTAAATCTAACCTCACTCTACAAATTGCCTTGGACGAAGCCAGGGCGTCCAAATCAGCCGTCAAATCCACTGAAATTCTACAGCGACAAAGCGCTCCACAAGATGTGCGGAAGAGTACATGCATACATCGCGAGGCTGCAGAGGCCAAGAGCGAGAAAGGCGAGGAAGAAGACAGCTGTTGCATGCGCAGTAGCCACGCATGGCCGGTGCACAAATTCAAACTGTGTCTCCCGCCTTGCACTAGATGCGGAGGAGACCATGCCAGATCGGCTTGCCATTTCTCCAATGCTACCTGCCAGCACTGCGAGCAAAAGGGGCACATTGCCAAGGTGTGCCAGAGCAAATTCCCTGCTACTACCTGGCAGCCTAGAAGCGCACCAAACCACCAACAGAGGCCCAACCAAGGGGCCTGGCAGAAGCCACCACGGCACTCAGAAGGCGACAATAGAATCACCTACCATACATCAATCGGCCAAGTCCGCACCAGGCAGCCAAAAAAGCTGAAGGTCACAGTCCTCATTGAGGACTCTCAATGCAAGATGGAGATTGACACCGGGTCATCACTGACCATCATGCCATGGTCTACCCCAGTGGTGGGCAACCCGCGGCTCGCGAGCCACATGCGGCTCTTTACACCCTTTAATGCGGCTCTTCTGTGTGCCGGGTGCCCGCTCCCCTCCCTCCTCTCGGGCTTCGGAGGGAAGCTTCTGCAAAAGCCCAGGCGAGTGACAACCAATTTTGGTCCTATGACTGCAGAATGCTGCAAAATACCATAAATGCAGGCCAGTTGTTGAGTGTTTCAAATGTGATTGGAACACTCAACAAGGTGACCACAGTGTGTGTGTGTGTGTGTGTGTGTGTGTGTGTGTGTGTGAGTGAGACAGACAGACAGAGAGAGGAACAGAGAGAGGGAGTGAGGGAGGGAATCAGAGAGAGACAGACAGACAGACACACACACACAGAGAGAGACAGAGAGAGACAGAGAGGGGGAGGGAGGGAGAGAAAGATAGACAGACAGAGAGAGAGACACACACAGAGTGAGTGATTAAGTGAATGAGTGAGAGACAGACACACCCACATACACAGAGTGACAGAGAGAGAGGAAGGGAAGGGAGAGAGACAGAGGGAGAGACAGAGACAGACAGACACACACACAGAGTGAGTGAGAGACAGACAGACACACACACACACAGAGTGACAGAGATGGGGGAGGGAGGGAGAGAGAGACAAAGAGCCAGAGAGAGAGAGAGAACGAAAAAGAAGAAAAGAAAGAAAGTGGGAGAGAGAGATGAAATTAAAAACAACAACATACAAACCTGACTTACTCAAACTATCCAAGGAAATGCAAGGCCAATGTTCACATTAGTGGTTGTGACTTTGTCAGTCAATGTCAGGATGTAATTTTCTCTACATTGTAAGGCAAATTTTACGGAATTTAACGTTATCGATAAATAATATCGTTCTAAAGTTTTTGTTTTATTAGTTGTGTTATTTGTATCCTCCCGACCTATGTGGATACTTGCATGCAGAATATTCTCAATAAAAACTTATTGAAACTAAAAACAGTGTACCATCCTATGTATTTTCGGTTTTAAAAATGTGGCTCTTTTTAAAACCGAAAATACATAGGATGGTACACTGTTTTTTAAAAATGTGGCTCTCTGAGTTCCGGTTCCGGCGGCAGCGGCGACGGGCAGCTCTTTGCCCGCTCCGGCTCTCCGGTGGGCTTCCCCACTCCTTTGGGGGCACAGGACACCCCTCAGAGGGGTCCTGCCGGAGGGGCGGCATCGCGGGGAGCTCCTGCAGCGGCGGCGGCCGGCAGGAGGTCTCTCGCGCGCCCAAGGCACCGGGGAGCTAGATCGGAGGGGGCCTCGCGTTTCTGCGCCTTGCGCCTCGCTAAAGCCGTCTGGAGAATGAAGCAATTGAAGGAAGCAGCTGCGGTGCAGTGAGGTTGCTTCTCTCTTCATGCCCTATTTCGCACGAAGAATTAGTTATAAAATAACTTTAAAATAACTTTTGGAGTATTCTGGAGGCGTGGCTGGAGGGAGGGGGGTTTTCCCCCCCCTTGGACAAGCGGCGAGGAATAATTTTGCTCTCAGCCCCCGGGGAAGGAGGAGGGGGGAGAGCCAACGAATGAAGCCTCACCCAGGCTGAGATGATTTTCTTTTCAACTTAATTTTACTTTCTACTGTGATTTGTGGACTTTTGGAACTTTTTTAAAAACTTTGTTATGCCTCTGTGCCCAAAACTGGCAGGGCAAGATGGCACACTTCCGTTGTCTTTATGAATTGTGAAACCTGACTCCACCTTTAAAATTCAGGCTTCCGGTCTTTGTCTCCGTGTCTCCCAGAGAAATCTCTTGTGGATTGGTATTTTTTGAACTTTCTAGGGGAAACCTTTCATCTATTGCCAGACTTATTAGAGAGATTCTCTTCTGCCTGGTTCTTCTGCTCCCGGACCTCACCTGGCTACCCTTCTTTTCTAACTGTTTATCTTATATATGGACTGAACTTCTAATGTTATAAAGGATGGCATCCAAAAGACCACCTCCTGGGAAACCTGGCTTTGCCACGTCTGCTCCAACATCTGTAACATCCAGTCCAGCCACACAGTCAAAGATAACAGAACTGATGCAACCTAAGACTATAGAGATGGACTTTCAACAAATGCTTCAACAAATTTTACAGGGCCAGGAGGAAATCAAGAAACAGCTAAGGGAAATGAAAGATGAAATTAAAGAAAATCAAGCCCAAATTTATAAGAACTCACAGAGACTGGATCTTGTGGAAGGGGGGGTGGAGGAGGTGAGGGGGGGGTGGAAGCTGTGCAGAAAGGGAACAAAGATCTTGACATCCAACAGATGAAATTAGAATTTGAGAGAATGTCCTATTATCTTAGATTTCACAAGAGATGAAATTCTGGGTGTACAAAGGGGGCAAGCATTGACATATCATGATATGGAGATAACCATTCTGAAGCAGATCCCTAAGAAGATTAGAGAAAAAAGAAAAAATTATTCGCAATTAGCGAATAAATTATACCAGAAAGGGGTGTGGTTTAGATGGTTGATGCCTGAAGGTATGCTGATATTCTGGGAGGAGACAAGAATTAGAATTAATTCACCCATAGAGGCGCAGGCCTTTATGGAAAAAAATAAAACACTCCTAGAGAAACCACCAGACACTACAACGGACACGCAGGACACGGGAGGGGCCAGAGCTCTGCCAGTGGAGGGAGATGGGGCAATAGCAAGAAGACTCAGATCACAAAAATAAACAAGAAAATCATATTATTATAAATTGACCGAAAGTGAAAATGGAATTATATTTGGATTTTATACTGTAATGTTTAATTTGATTGAATTTAATAATAGAACTAATATGCTGATTGTAATCAATTATATACTAATGCATTATATATAAATGTATACTATGGGTATGGAGGGAGGGGGGCCTCACACATTTTGCAACTGCCAAAATTTGTATACCTGTCCATTTACCCTTTTCCCTATAAATCTTGAAAAACCAATAAAATTTTATTACAAAAAAAAAAAAACATTATAAAAAGAGTAAAAAAAACAAAGCCCCCCACAGCCCCTTCTTGGTGACAATGTTAGATAATATTACATAGCATCATAAAGGATAACCAGCATTGTTGTAATGATGATCAATGATGGTTAGATCTAAAATAAATATATATCACGTTTAAAAAATGAAAAAAAAAATGTGGCTCTCAAAGTAAATTTCAACCGTGGTTTTGGCGAGATTTGGCTCAGTTGAAAAAAAAGGTTGCCCACCACTGGTCTACCCAAAAGCAGACTATCCCTAGCCTAAAGAAGCAGCATCTATGCACCCCTGACATCCGCCTACGCGATTACCAGGGAAATCAGTCCCCATCGTTGGCCAAGGCACCTTCCAGGTGAAGTTCAAGCAGGAAACTCCCAGTGATAGTGGTCAGCGGCAACCTGCAGAGCCTCCTAAGGCTAGATTGGTTCCAAGCCCTGGGCCTAGAATTGACCGGTATCAACGCCTTGAAAGACAATGGCACTGAAGCCATCTTTAAGGAGTTTGAGGACGTCTTTGGCACCGGTCTGAGTAAGTATGTGGGGACTCCTATTTCCTTTAGTTTGGACCCCAACATAGCCCCAATAAGGCTAAAACCCAGGAGAGTACCTTTTGCTCTCCGCCCCAAAATTGACAGGGAAATTGAAAAGCTCGTAGGCCAGGGAATCCTAGAGCCGGTTGATCACGCACACTGGGAGACCCCTATAGTGACACCTGTCAAATCTGACGGGTCTGTCCACATCTGCACGGACTACAAGTGTACAATAAATAAAGCACTACAACAAAGTGCTTACCCTGTACCCATTCTACAGCACCTACTTCATTCATTAGGACCCGGAAATGTTTTCACAAAATTGGACATGGTGCAGGCATACTAACAATTGCCTGTAGATGGCGCTACGACAGAGGCCCAAACCATTGTGACGCACAGGGTTGCTTTCAAATTTCACTGCTTGCAATTCGGCATTAGTATCGCCCCTGGACTGTTCCAAACCATCATGGAATGGCTTTTGCAGGGGATTCCAGGAGTCGTTCCCTATTTTGATGACATCTTGGTATTGGCTGCAAATCAGGCCCAAATTTTCAAACATGTACGAACAGTTTTGGTTCGAATTAAAGACAAAGGCCTCGTCTCAAAAAAGAGAAATGCCAAATTAACGTGCCAAGGGTTGAATTCTTAGGGTACCTAATCGGTGGCTCTGGGATTTACCCGACCATACAAAAAATTCAAGCAATTCAGGATGCCCCCACACCTCGCAATCAAACCAAGCTGCAGACGTTCCTTGGGCTCCTTAATTTCTACAGTGTCTTTTTTGAACAGAAAGCCATCGTTGCTGGCTAAGAACGTGAAGTGGTCCTAGGCCAGAACCGAGGCTGCTGAATTTGCCGTGGCAAAACGACTCCTGTCGGTGGACTCCTTTCTGGTACAATACAGCCAGACCTTGCCGTTGGTGCTGACCTGTGACGCTTCCCCATTTGGTGCCCGCCTGAGCCACCGCATGCCCAACGGAACTGAGGCCCCTATTGCCTTTTACTCCAGGACCTTGTCTGCTGCAGAGCGGAACTACAGCCAGCTGGACCGTGAGGCTTTGGCTGCAGTGGCTGGAATAAAGAGATTCCAGGAGTATCTATATGGCCGTGACTTCGAACTGATTACGGACCACATGCCGTTTTTGGGCTTACTGGCTGGAGACCGACCTACCCCAGTGTCATTATCACCTCGAATGACCAGATGGACCATCTTCCTAGCTGCCTATTCCTACCATCTCATCCACTGACCAGGCTCCACTTTGGGGTACGCTGACGCTCTAAGCCGCTGCCCGCTGCCTGAACTTCTCGCTGACCTTACCCCCGAGACGCCAGTGTGTGCCTATCCATTACCTGATCTAACAGGCCAAACACGGGATGCACGGAGGCCAAAATCGGGGCACTCAGAGGCCACAAATGGGGTGCATGGAGGCCAAAAACAGGGAGTGCGGAGGCCCAAAACAGCCAGAGAATGGGTGGGGGCCAGCAGGTGGGTGGGGCTTCGGCAATATTCACTCTATAAGATGCACAGACATTTCCATCCACATTTGTGGGGGTACGTTTTATAGTGTGAAAAATACGGTACTTTGCCAGTGCATTTTAGCAGAGACTGTATAGTATTCTTTTACCTTCTGCACTGGGCAAGATTTGCACTCAAAAACCTAAATAACTTTTTCTGGATAAGTGATTTGACTTTTCTAGATGACTCCATATTCAAGTACTATACTATACATATTTTATCTAGAAGAGATAATTATTCTATAAAAATTTGATTAATATAAACATACCAAACAAAATTATGTACAAACACATTTTCTATATGAAAATGTGTAGCAGAGTTTTGAATGAGAAAATGAGTTTTGAATGAGAAAATGAGTTTTGAATGAGAAAAATCTACAACAAAATCAATTTCAGGACTGCTTTTAAGGGATACAGAAAACATTCCTTAAAACAGTGTGTGACCTGTTATTGCTTCTGTCTTTTATATTTTAAAAATGAATTAATATGGAAATAAAGTGTCTCTTCTACAGAGTTCTTCCCCTCCTGCTGCTTACATCAATTTGGGGTTGGAACCTGCCTTTGTGATATAATAATTTCCACATCAATCTATTGTGAAGGTTATTATTGCTTTTAACTAAGAACAAAGCACCTGGAAAATTTGAATTTTTAAAAAAAGAAAAAAAAATCCAAATGTACTTCATAAGAAGAAGGTAGTGTTAAGTAAGATATAGTTCTTTTTTCACATAGATTTTTCACATTAATAGTTGAAATTAATCATAAGGCTAGTACTTTTTTCTAGCATTTCTCATTCATTGTTCAGGAGATATCTGAATGAGGCACGTCTATATTTGTTATGGTTTCTGATTCTAATCATTGTCAATAGCAACAATAAAAAAGTGCATTTTCTTCCTTCTATCTAACTATATACTTCAAATCTGGCAATGATGAAGACAAGAAATGATGAAAAGATTAGAAGCGGGAAAGAAATTCTTGGTATCTCAGGGTCAGTGGTGGGATTCAAATTTTTTTACTATTGGTTCTATGGCGTGGCTTTGTGGACATGGCAGGGGAAGGATACTGAACATTCTCCATTCCCTCCCCACTCTCAAAATTTCAGCTACCAGTTCTCCAGAACCTATTAGAACTGGCTGAATACCACCTCTGCTCAGGGTCATCTCAAATGTTTCCAAACAAGTAGATTCCCAATTAAAAGATCTTGGGCAAATCAAACTGATCCATTCAAACTGGAAATTTAAGATTCAAGAAAATACAACTCAATTTGTCCTTTAATAAGTTCTAAGGGGAAACTGATTTAATAATTTAATTCATAAAATATTTATTCATAATCTATAATATGAAAACTTCTATTTTATATTTTACAGAATGAGATTAAAATAGCGAGGCTGGTGGATTTTTCAGACAAAACCAATTTTCACATGTTTCAGTTATCACATGATTTGATTTAATGGACTCAAATGGTGTCTCTGCTTCAATTCACAAGTCTACTTCATTTGATCAAGAATTAAATAAAGGGAAGCAGAACTAATAATCTGATGGAAAAGAATTGTTTGAGTTAGTTCAAAACATCTGGAAAGCTACTGGTTACTTGCCTTATGTAAGATATAATGGGAGAAAACAGATGTTAAATGCAAGTTGACATCCTCTGGATCTAATTTGCCTATAGATGAATTTCAGTAAATAAAGCACAGCAATTCTAAAGTAGAACAACTCTCTTACTTCCTTAATTCTAAGCATAAGATGGCCTGTGTTTCCTTCTGATTTTCCATGATGGATTCTAGCATCCTAGTAAACAACACAAATGAAGCCAAGATAATTTGTTGACCTTTGAGTTATTTATTTATAAAATTTATTGGCCACCCATCTTACCACAAGGTAACTTGAGGTGGTTTACAATCATAAAAGATAAATATACATTAATAAGATAAAACAAACCCAATGCTATAATCCAATTAATGATGGTGAGAGTGGGGGTAGGATGGGGGAGAGGTGAGATCTGTTGTTAAACAACCACCTCCACTGTGTTGGAGGTAGTTGTTGTCCCCTCCCCCCCCCCTGAAGCCCCAAGCTAGCTGGCAGAGCCAGGTTTTTAGGCTCTTGCAGAAAGTCAGGAGGGTTGGGGCTGACCACACACCAGAAGGGGAGATGTTCCAGAGGGCAGGTGCAACAGCAGAGAGGGCCCTGGTCCTGGACCTCACCCACCGGAATAATCAGGTTGACAGTGCTTACGGCATGCCTCCTTTAGCAACACAGGTGAGATGTGCCAATCCCAGTGGAATGTGATGGTCTCTCCAGTAAATAACATAACATAACATAACATAACATAACATAACATAACATAGAAAAGACTCAAATAATATTTCCAGAAAGTACTCACAAGAGTACCTTGAGAGTACTATGAGAGAAAATGGAAGTCTCTTAAGTTCAAAGTAACATATCTATTCAGACCACACATACAGATAATTGTAAACTTTTTCAAGATAGAAAAATAAGATGATACTGAACTATATTTTTTCTTTAAAGTTTAAAAGTAATTTCATGGTACTTTTAGATTAGAATGCTGAAAACATCCTGAGTTACTGTGAATGTATATGACAAGGAATATAGTTCCTATTTAAACCATATGATTCCCCCCCCCCTTCTTTATTCCTATTATTGGTGTCTTTTTTTAAATTGCTTTTATGCATTTCAGCATTATTCAAACACAAAAGGGGTTAGATTTTTAAAAAATAAGACAGCATTGTTGATCCTGTCAAAATTCTTTTGCATATTGTGAATGCATTATGTGGTCCCACACAAACATTTCTATTTTTAAATTAATGCAAAGAGATAAAGGTGCAAAAGTTCAGATTGCAGACTGATCTCTCTTGGGAGAACAAAAGAGCTGACTTGACTGGGTTTTTCTCATTGGGTATATTGTGTCACCTGCAGTTTCACAAACACCTTGGTATAGTCATTTCTGCAGAGATGGTAAAACCCAGAAGGAACAATAACTGGCCAAACTATTCTTTTTGATATCATTTCTGTAGGGTAATTATTGAATAGATTTCATGCAGGAAAGAATGGATCCCAACAGAATGAATTTTACATTTTCAATGTATAAGAATATTTTATTTTATTGTAATATTTGATAACAGGGGAAGCTGCATCTCATTAACTTGAGTGTAATCATTATAGATTTTGGAGGGGGATAGAACCCAAAACATTCTAGAATAAACAAAAATAACTTTGGTCTCCTAGTAAGCCAGAAGGTAATGTGGTTATTGTCCAGACAAATTTGCTTAGGATGTTCATAAGATTATAATAGTTCTTCTCACATCATGTTATATTTTCAACATTTTGTTTCTTACAGAAGCCAACCAGTTACCTCTGAAGAAAAGTTCAAACTAACAAATCAGAATAAAATACAGATTTGCCCAGAAAATATCAGTTAAAATTAAGTATTTGACAGATAATTATATATATATATATATATATATATATATATATATATATATATATATATATATATATATATATATATATATATATATATATATATATATATATATATATATATATATATATATATATATATATATATATATATATATATATATATATATATATATATATATATATATATATATATATATATATATATATATATATATATATATATATATATATATATATATATATATATAACAGGATATTGTTCTTTCTTACCACACTTGGTTAACTTCAATCTGCATAACCAAAATGTATTCATTGAAATATACATGTATTTTGGGGGGGAAACCAGAAAAATATGAAGGAATCCATAAATACAATCAGGATTTCATAGGCTTTCTTTAGGGTTTTTTTTTGAATATAGGATACTTTGATTCAATAATTTAATAAAATAAAAGAAACAAATTGTAAATAGTAGATAAAAATTATAATGAACAGTTTGTTATTCATTCAGTTTTCTGATAATAGATTTCAAGGGAGTTACAAACTGACCTGGAAAAAGCTGGGGTTAAAGATGTTGGAGAAAATCATTAACAATTTAGCAATGGCACTTAGACTTATATACCGTTTTATAGTGCTTCTCTAGTGCTTCATAGCTCTCACTATGCAGTTTACAGCATTAGCATAATGCTCCCAACAATCTTAGTCCTCATTTTGCCAACCTTGGAAGGATGGAAGGCTGAGTCAACCTTGAGCCGGTCAGGATCAAACTCCAGGCAGTTGGCAGAGTTAGCCTGCAATAGTGCATTCTAATCACTATGCCACCACAGCTCTTATTTCACTTTAAATGTAATGGTTCTTGTCTTATTAATCTACCATGGGAGATATCAAAAAGGCCTTGATTGTTTTGAAACATATTTAAAAGTGTGGCTTTACTTTTTATTACCCTTTGTTTAAGTTTCTTAACTTTTCCATGCCTTGCCATTATATTGTATCGTATTGGCTCTTAAAGCATCCCCGGAGGTTTGCCTCTCCTGTCAACTGATCGTGCAAATGCTAACACCATGGCTTCAGTCTCTGACTTCCCATGTTGAGTAGAAAAATGAGGCACAGAAGGTTACTTTTGACAGAATCTCTATAGAATCAAGGATATCAAGAAAACAGAATCTCTTGAATGTTAGGAATGTTTTGCTCATATTCAAATGAATGCTGGAAAAGTTCCCTTTAACTAAATAGTTAACAACAGAAATAGAAATCTCTCCATCATTCTATTTGTTTATGATATTATATATTGAAGACTTCATCGGCTTTTACTGTGAGATTATACCCTGCATCCACAAGCTGACAAGTACAAATATGCCAAATGTAATTTGAAGAGGAACATATTCTTAATAAGATTTTATATAGAAAGCAACCTCAAAGAATCACTGCTGTGGATAATTATGGAAGTTATATTACATAAATGTATGCTAATTGAATGTAATTTTTAAACTGGTTAAAAAAAAATCTTCATTTGTTTATTTGGTTATTTTCACTTAAGACCGTTTTCAGCCTAAGAAGAAGAAGACCAAAAACATCTCATTTGTTGCTCAATACAGTTATGTTTTTTTAAAAAAAATAATCTATTGTTATTACAGGATACAATCTGGATCAGTCACTGGGACCAGAGATTCAGTCTTCCAAGTTTTTGGACTCATGCTGGAGTCCATCCTCATGGAACTTTACTCTCATCAGAATGTGGATGGGCTCCAGCATGAGCCCAAAAGCTCAGAAGACTGAACCTCTGTTCCCCATGACAAACTGAGATTAGATCCTGCAACACGTATATTTGCCTTCATTTGTTTGTTATTTATAAGAAAAAAGAAACCATTAGCAAATGCTAGCACAAATTACTGATAAATTAATACTAGTATTTAAGAAAGATTGATCTTGATATAAAGCATGATAAATGGATTTTTTAAACCCAAACCAGAGGATGTGTGAAATCATGAGTGGCACCACTATTATTCACATCCCTACATCTATTATTTTCTTTTACTGTTTTATTAATTTACTTTTATAGAGTTTAATCTTTTTAAAATAATTGTTATGCAATGTTTTTAGGTAACGATTGTTCTATGGATCTGGATCTATATCTATATCTATACACACACATACTGTTTTATTAGATTGGATAATTGTTGTAAAGAAATTGGAGATCTCTTTATATTTTTTTTCTTTCTTTTCTATTTTTCTTTTCTCTTTCTTGCATGTTTAGCTTTTGCTTTCATTTCGTTTTCACTTGTAATCTTTAGTTTTAAATTTTTGATAAAATTATATATTATCAAATATATATAACTATAAAAAAGAACCGCTGTACAACTGCCCCAACTATCTGTCAAAGACCTCTCTTTCCTTTGAAAGTTAGTTTTTGCCATCTATAAGCTACCATGATCTTCTGGGAAGCTAAAATCCAAACAAAACTTTTTTTTCTTTTTTTAATTTCTTATCTTTTATATTTTACCCCTCTACTAGAACATTCCAAGTGAGCTTTACATTTAATAATTGCAAGACTCAAGATGTAAGTATCTACACAATAATAATGCAAATGTTTACATCAAATAAATTATGTAGTAGAAAAACTCCCCATAACTCTTCTCAGGAAAAAGAATTCTTAATTACATCAGCTACTCAGCTATTCTTAAATCTTGAGAATTTTCTATACAAAATTTATTAAAATTCTACATATAAAATGGACATAAGAACACATACAAAAACATACAAACATATACAAAAACAAAACAAACCATCTAACGTATAGTCTATTTCCATCCTTCACTTTCTTCAGGCATCCATTAACCATTTCTTATATTGTTTTAATCATTATTTACATTTCCCATGATCTCCCCTTATTTAATCTATGAAAACCTTTATCATCAAACTATTTTTCTCTACATTTGTAATGTAACTCCAATTTTTAATAAAATCCTCTGTAGATTTCTCTGTTAGACAAATAAGTTTTGTCCATCTCTGACAAGTCTGTAACTTTAAATAGCCTTCACTATTTAAATACTGATACTCTTCATTGTTTGAAGCTTCTTTAGTTTTCCATTGCTATGGTTATAATAATCTTGCTGCTGTAACAATGTGCAACATGCTTTTTACTCAGTTCTTCTTCCATTGACTCTAATAAGTAAAGGTCTGGTATCATCTAAAATGGATTCCCATTATTTTCTTCAATGTCCTGTGGATCATCAACCAAAATTTTTGCTCACTTCATAATTGCATTGCATATGATAATAGGTTCCATCCACTTTTCCATATTGCAAAACTTTACTTGAAACATTTTATACATTTTTTGTTTCATAGGTGACAAATGACATCAATATATAATTTTATAAAGATAGTCTCTTAAATTGTTGAGCAGAGTAAATTTTAGTCCACATTTTTTCCAATGCCAATATTGGTCCAAAATTTAGCATCCATTTAATATTACATCCCTTAACCTGTTCAAGTTTTGTATTGTGTTGGTTTTAACCTTTTGAGCCAGGAAGTAGATTGTTACCTTTTAAAGAAATTTGGTCTTTTGTATGAACCTGATCTTGTCCAGCTTCAACATGTTCTTCTTCAAATACTTTATTACATCTACCCAAACTCTGATCAAAGTAGATAGCTATATTGGCTTTCTGCCTGTTCTTCACAAACATAACCACTCAACATGAATATTAAGCATCCCAGAAATAGAAAGCAACAGATTCAGTCTCTAATAATATCCAATGCAAATTCTATTATATTAAACTTATTTTGCTTTCATATTTCATTAACAACTGCAGTGATTTGGGACACAGTGTTGGTCTGTTGAATAAGAGCTTTTGTTACAGAAAGGATGGTTATAAACTTGGGAAAGTAGAATGCAAAGATTCATAATGGAAAAAAATGCTATGAGATTCCATTGTAAAATTGAACAGTATATTTAAAAACCTACATTTAAAAAATCCTTCATCATTGCACTGAATAAAACGTTTGTATACATTAATAGTCTGGACATATTAAAATTATTCATGAACTATTGATATTTTCAAGATAACCATTTCTTTATTTATAAGTTCAGATTTTATTCTCTCTAGCCTTCATTCAGGCAACCCTCATATACAGCTTCCAAAACTATATAATTACTGAAGACTTTCAGGATTAATAGCATCTAGTCTTACAAAGCACTGAATGTATTTCAAAGATTTAATTTGATAAGGCATACTGCGTAGCATTTACATTTGCATCATGCCTTTAAATGATTTGTTCCTCAAGGTTCAAATCCTGCATTTTACTTCTGTAACAACCCATGCTGCACTTCTCTAATTAAACACAGTGGGGGAGATCAGAATCCTGACTTTTCTTTTTGGGGGAGAGAAATATTTGCACATTTTCAAGGCATGATCTGAAAACAAATGCACTATAGAAATACTTGTTTAGTAAACAGCAGCTCACATTAAACCAAATATATTTATGATAGATGGATGGATGGATGGATGGATGGATGGATAGATAGATAGATAGATAGATAGACAGACAGACAGACAGACAGACAGACAGACAGACAGACAGACAGACAGACAGTCAGTCAGTATTTTTAAATATAGGTAAACATTCAACCTAAAATATAGTGGGACAACATGGAAAACAGCATTTGAAATTGCATTATTTCTACCATTATTCTGTTGGGCATACCTTTGGTAGAAAGCCAGTTTTGAGCTCATACAATTTGTGAAATGGAATACTGCAAAAATCAGCAGAATGTAAAATGTATGAAACAAGAAATTAAAATTATCCCTACGTGGCATGGGACCAGGTTACCTGAAGGACCATTTTCACACTATTACGTCAGCTTGTCCCACCCAGTCAGACAGTATTGGTATGTTGCAGACCCTGTCAGTTAAAAAATTTCAACTGCTGGCACTCAGGAAGGAAGCCTTTTCTGGTATTATCTCCACTTTTTGGAACATTCTACCCCCAGGGGTGAGCCCTGCCCCCACTTTCCTGGCCTTTTGGAAATGTCTAAACACCTTGCTCTCCATCTTGCTTGGGGGTCACAGAGAAGCACGCAATTGTGGGGCTGAATAGTGCCTAAAGGCCCTCTTTTCCACCTTTTAATTCTGAATTTTATCTATCTTTGCCTTTAATCTAAATTCTATATACAGTTTGTATGTTTTAATAGTTTACTAGTACTCAGCCCATAGTCCCTCTGTGAGGGAGATGGGAGGTTTCTAAATTTGATACATAGATTTTAAAAAAATCAAGCAGGAATTATCCTGCCTTAGGCATGAAAGCTGGCCAGGTGACTCTGAGCAAGTCACTCTTCCTTAGCTCAAATCACTTCAAGGGTTGTTGTTGAAAAACCAGGAAGAGCAAGAAGTATTAGGTATGTTCACTGCCTTGAGTTACTTATCAAAATAATAAAAGCAAGATAAAATATCTTGTAAAAGTTCCTGAAAGATTTGCCAGCAAACATAAGATGGAGTCAGAAAGGGGAAAAGTACATAAATGCCAAACAACAATATAGTGACTAGGATGAGCTTTAAAATCTACCATCCCAGCTTTATTATTATTTCTTTGTCCTTTTTATTTCTGCAGCCTCTCTGTCTAAGCCTGCCTTCCCAAGCTTTATATGGCCAAGGCTATTTTTAGAGGTGACTGATGATCAGGTTTTATTAACTAGTACAAATTCCAGCTGCTAAAGAGGAGCAGCTTCTTCCCTTCAAGCATGCCCTTCAGCAAAGCCACGATTTCCTGATAGATGATAGATAGATAGATAGATAGATAGATAGATAGATAGATAGATAGATAGATAGATAGATAGATAGATCTTGCTGAGTTGCTGAGTCTATTAAAAATAGTGAGTAGAAATCTTTTTCAGACAATTAGAACATCAAGATTATTACAGTACCTTCTGCTGCAATCTCAGTCATAATGCTGATGGTAAGAAATGCACTGTGAAAAAAGGTCAAGTTGTATTAGCAGCTCAGAGGATCTGGCAGGGCCAATGTTGACTCTCGCAGGAGTTGGTGTATTGAAAGGTGGGACGTCCTCTGTACTTCTAACTTTCTTTGGGTTCTTCTTTTGAGCTACTTTCTCTACAAAGCCCTGCCTTGCCTTCCCCACCTTCGCTAGAAACTAACCCTCTCCCAAGGCAGTGTTCACAGCTACACTAAAGTATCAGCTTCTAATAAAAATAGCCATGGCTCTCAGCAGATCTGTAGCTCAGCTTATTTGGCATCCTAGGCACCACTCAGGGACTTGATCTATTTTATTCAGTTTTAAGCACCCAGCTCCAAACTAGAAAGCCAAGCGGGTAAAAGCAAAGGCAGCACAAAGGAACTGGAAGGAGCTGTCAAAGCCCTAGCTGCTTCTTTTAATATGATTACAGTTCTTTGAGGTCTATGGCAGAAAACATGAAATACAGACTTGACGGTAATCTTATCCAACCAAGCTGAAATGTATTCTTAGCATACTCTTTGCACATTCTTTCCGGGCCTTATTTGGGTTGGGAAGGACACCGTGAAGTCAGCCATAGTGACTGAAGAAGAAAATTTAACTTAGGTAAATTTTCCCCTGTTGAATTCCCTGCTGACATTTAAAATCACTGAAATACTCCACCTCACCCTCTGCTTCTTTCTTTAGTTCTTGTCCCTCAGTTTGTAAGAGGACATCTTCTGGTTCATACCAAGAATGAATCTCTTCTAATGCATTTTCAAATCTCTGAGTATGCATAATAATAGCTATGGTTACTGGTGAATGCAGAGTCTTGATGTTCACTGGTATCAGTCTAACTCTTGATGGATAGATAGTTTGTTTATTTGTGTGCCTGTAAATATAAAATGTTTAATATAAAATGTTTGCAATGTCAAAGCTTAGACAACTAAGAGAAGTTTGGAAATCTTCAACAAATTACATGATGCTTTATAATGTCTAGATCAGACTGTGAATTCCCTAGCATTCACAATGGGATATATTTAAAATAGTATTTTGAGAAGATGTGTTTGAAACAGCATTTTGAGAACTTAAATAGACTGAAAAATCCATACATTTTCAAACCCTTGTATTTCTATGCACCCACTCTGTTTTTGTGAAGTGATAGGGAGGACAAATGTCATATTGTTATACAGAATGTTATAGAAGACAGACTGCAAAATGAGAAATCTTCAATGTGGCAGTACCCACGGTGATTTAGCTTCCCTGTGTTAGGTAGGAAGATAATAAGCTGAAAGTAAGATTTGATATTTCTTCCCTTGTTACAATCAAACCATGTCCTGCTGAGATTTAGTTTTCCAGCAATTATTCCTCTCTGTATGAATGATTAGGAAAAGAGATCTACTAGGATGACCTGCTTCCAGAGGCTGGATGATTCCAATAGACTCTAGAAGATTTAGCTGCACGTGGAATACAGAGGTGACCAAGATGGTTCATGCAATAATTTCTGAATTTCTTCTCCCATGACAGAGACTCTTGCCTGAAGGCAATGAAGTAGAGATATAGGATTATTAGAATGCAGGAGGATAACCTCATCTCAAATCTGATCACTAGTAGAAACTCATCACTATTTTATGGTCATGAGGAGTTGAAAAGCAAGCTTCTTAGTAGCTTTAGCCAAGCTTCTCCAAATGGTTTGGTATGTTTTGAGATCTGACCCAACTAGAGGTCACATAGAACCCAAGTAGGTTGACCTGAAGTTCTCTATCTGGACAGATGTGGGGGATGTGAGCTCTAAAGAATCTCACATGAACCCTGTCTGGCAAACTGTCTCCAAGATCCGTTTTTGGATCAGAACCCCCCGGGGGGGTGAAGAAGGGGCAGTGTCTCATTAGACCTAGAGGGAGTTCAACAGGTCCCTCGTAGGTCAAAGATTTGCCCTCTGAATCGGAGCCGGGGCGGCAGCATGACAACATGGCTGCACAAGAGCTGGCCCAGGCCAAAGCAGCTGAACTCGCCTGCAAAGGTGAGATGAAAGCCTGGTAACATCTATTAACCCATAGTTATAAATCACAATTTGGAAAAGGGAAAGAATCTTGATAGCATAAATAATATTGATGGACAGATTGGGGTTTTTGCAAAAAGAAAGAAGGGGAAAAATGGAGGGTTGAATCACTAGCCCCAGAGAGAGCCATTTGCTTGAAATAATTTGGATAGAAAGGAGAAAGAAGAGAAGTGACAAACCCGCTTAAACATAACCCACTTAAACGCAAACTCTAAATTTGGTTTTAGACTTGAAAAGATTGTGTTTTTAAAGGAATCTAGAAGCGTGAAGATTTGCTTCATCCGAGTGTCTTTTAACTAACATATCTTAAGCAACTCAAATTAATGAGAACTGGAATGCAACAAGGGAGAAAGATCAAAAAAAAAAAAAGCACCATCTCCTTAGTGATAACTGATAACCTAATCTTGCCTGTGTGGAAAATTTTAATTAACCAACTGCCATAAATCAGAACTTGGAAAAGCAGGAGGGAAAAGAAACATACATGAATTTGGCTGTATGCAAGTTTGTTCCAATTAATACATTTTGAGGAATTATAACCAACGAGAAGCAGAAAGTACCAAGGAAAAATAATAACAAAATCAAGAACTGTGGAAATACAAAGTCTTTTTTTTCTTTTTTGTCTGCAAAAGATCAAGATGGATCCAGCTTCTGTTCCATTTTCACAGTAGTTGAATTAAATTTAAGGTGGACCAGAATTTCAAAATAAGATTGGTATAATTAACTGCAATTTTGGAACTGGACATTAAGGAAGAACAAAAGACCAAGATGGCTCCTGTCATCCTTCCCCACAGCAGCTGATATAGATAAATTTAAGGTGGACCAGAACTTTGAAATAAAAACAATAATATGACAAGACAAAAAAAGTTTTGGAGGTTGACAGTGGTATAAGGAAAATTGAAATAGGAGGTTATGCCCCAACAAAGGGAAATATAAAAGATCTTTTTGATGGAGGCTTGAAGAGTGGACATGTCAAAACAAAGAAAAGGGGGAAGGCAGGAATAGAGAAGTGGGACAAAAGACTTACTAGGAAAAAATCAGACAATTAGAAATTGTTATATGGGAAAATATAAAGCTAAGATAAGAGGTTTATTCCTAAATATGACAATAAAATGGAATTGCTAACTTACTGAATATGATAATGGAAAGATAATTAAATAAAGGTTAAAACATATGGAATATGGACAAATATGAAACTGATATGGGGAGATTGTAAAGCAGAAGTATGTGATTCACTTTTATACATTATAATTAAACTGAGTTGCTAATTGATTGAATATGACAATAGAAGGACAATTAAGCATGGATTAAAATATATGAAACATGGACATATATAGAACTTTTAAGATGATGAACAAAGGGAGATGTGTACCGCTTGTTATTCTATATAGTAGATTAAGGGAATTGTAATGAACATTGAACAGTAAGGATTGCCATTTATAGACAATTAAGGGTAATCGAAACCAAGATATGGAAAAATGGGGAGGGAACATGAAATATACTTACAATGGGAACCTATTGAGATTTAAAGACAGAATTACAAAGTGGGGGCATGTGAGGATGTATAATTATATAAATATAATGATGAGAATAGCTGGGAATTGTAATCAGGTCTACATCTCAGCCAAAATTAGGCAGTGGGGGGAAGGTTTAAAAGTATAATGACTATATATGTATACTTTTTTGTTCTCTCTTTTTAAAAAAGGAGGAAGATATATGTTAAAATTAAATATGTATACTGAAAAGGAATTATAAATACCATCAACATAAAATGGAGCTTGCTCAGAAGGTGAAATATACCAAGTAAATGAGATGAAGTGTGTGAAGTAGAGGAGAGAGGTAAGTGAAGAAGAGAGGGATAGGAGAGAGGGAAGGGGGGAAGAGAAGGAAAGAAAAGAGGAGTGGAAAGGGGAGAGAGGAAAAGGAGAGAGGAATGGAAGTAGAGAAGAGAAGGGTGACAGAGGGAAGAAAGGAGGTAGAGAGGGTGAGGAGAGAGGGAGAAGAAAGTAATGGATAAGGTACAAATATGGTGTATGGAGAGCAGAAGAGCCAATAATTGTTTTTGGGAGTTGATGGTAAGATGAATTGATGTAAACATTTAATAATACAATATGATGTTGGCTATATAATAATATACATGCAGTTATAGGTTATGAAAATAAAAATATAAAAAACTTTATATGTATGTATGTATGTATGTATGTATGTATGTATGTATGTATGTATGTATGTAAAAGGAAAAAGGTGAGAGCTGAGGTCAGGCTGAGCTAGTTGCTGCCTCACCGTGGATGACTCTGCTTAACTGTTTAAAAAAGTCTCTAAAAAGTGCCCTTTACTATGAGGCAGGAGAACTGCATGCCTCATCTAGTCTGACTTTAGGCGTTTTATGATCACTCGAGCAGAGTTAAGCAAGGGTTAAAAGCCTAAAAATTCCTGATGTAGGTGAGGCACGCAGTTCTCCTGCCTCATAGTAGAGGGCGCTTGTTTGGGCGGGGCTTCTTCAGAGGACCCGAGGCAAGAGCAGAGTTGAAATCCTCTCTGAAACTGCTGGAAAAGGTACGTGTGGGTCAGAGGGAGGGGGAGGAATTCAAATTTCATCCTCCTGGTGCGGGGCTTTGGGCAAAGGCTGGAGGGAAGGGTTAGGGTTTGATTGCAGTCAGAGCCACGTTGCCTTTTCAAACCTGTAATCAGTGAAGCTGGGCTGGATCCTTCCGGGGCTGGGGGAAAGTGTGTGTAGTCCAATCCAACGTGTGTGTGTGTGTGTGTGTGTGTGTGTGTGTGTGTGTGTGTATTTGTGTGTGTGTTTGAGAGAGGAGGGAGGGAGGGAGAGAAAGAGGAAGGAGGGGAAGGGAGAAGAAAAAGAAAAAGAACAAAGGAAAATTCTTTCACAAAGGAGAAAAACAAATGCTGTCGCTTTAAATCGGAACTGAGCATGCCTGGCTGTGGAATTCTGGGAGTTGAAGTCCACAAGTCTAAAAAAATTTGAAACCCACCACTGGGTCAGTGCCTCACCAGCCATAAACCTCACCACACGTCTCTCTCTCACACACACACACAAACACACACACACACGTGTGTGTGTTACAACCCCTGGTATGTCCAAATATGTTACGCCCAAATAAACCCCTGGTACGCCCAAATAAAAACAGAAATACAACACACACACACACACACACACACACACACACATAAAGTTTTTTATTTTTTTATTTTCATAACCTATAACAACATGAACACTACGTGTATACTCCTTTTATTATGTATGTATGTATGTATGTATGTATGTATGTATGTATGTATGTATGTATATAGATAGATAGAGAGAGGGGGGAGTGGGGAGGGAGAGAGAGAGAAAGAGAGAGAGAAAGAGAGAGAACCCCAAGTAGATTGTTGCATCACTTCATGGTTATACACTTTGAAGGAAAATTGATCAAACATATCTATAATTTTATTCTAAAGTTCCAGCAGTAGAAGTGTCCATGATTGTTTAATCACTTCTCTAAATGAATTTCAGTGTTAAGGTCTGATATCATATAACATCACCACATGCTTGTTCACCCTTGGCACTCATGGGCTGTCTCATTAGGTGAGAAGATGAGGATGCATAATTAATAAATCAGTGCCTGGTTTTGAAGGCTAGCAAACTAAAGCTAAGTGCAGACAAGATAGAGTCTAAAGGATTAAGTCTGTAGCTTAGAGGTGCTTCTAGATCAATTTCTGAAATTACAGGACACATTGCATCAGTCACAAGAAACAGGTCTCATCAGTTAGGGCTGGTATGCCAGCTGCAGCCATACTTAGACAGAAATAAGCTCTCTATGATAATTTTTAGATTGCTACCATATATTTTACATGACCCTGAGTATGCTCCAAAACACCAATTAAATATTGTAGTAAGAATCCTTATTAGAACTGAGTGACATACAAGAAACATAACCAGCTCTTTTGGTTCTTCAATATTTCCCAATTACTTTCCATTTAAAACTTAAGCCCTTCACAGCATGAGACCAAGGTTTTGAAGTAATGACTCTTTCCATGTTGTCAAACCCTTTAAGACTGGAAAACTCACGAGTTAAAAGTCACTTTGACTTCTGAAATGAATGAATAATGCTAAGATAACATAATCTTGAAAACCATCCAAAGTTGTTCTCCAAACCACTTGTGAGATGGGATTTGCAAAAATAGTTCTGTAAATATGTTGCTAAAATTGCATATTCTGAACTGTAGTAAATAAAATAATGGATTTGCTACATTGCACCAATACATGTTCCTCAATGTTGTGTTGCCAGATTGATGAAGGAATTAGGAATTAGGCTAGAAACCAGGAAATTATGAGTTCTAACCCTGTTTTAAGCACAAAGCCAACTGGGTGACCTCAAACCAGTCTCTTTCTGGAAACAACAATTATCAACTTAATAGCCAGCCATCAACACCCTAATTAACAACTAAAAGCTACACACAACCAGGACCCATATAAATACAATGCATAGAATAGCCCAGCGCTCATATTATGAAGAAAAAGTTCCCTAAGGATGGGCTCAGAGCATGAGCCCAAAAGCTTGGAAGAATAAACCTTTAGTCATGGTGACTGTCTCAGATTGGAACCTGCCACATTATCCTGGGGCATGTACATTTACCTTCATTCTCCAGTCTCTTTCTCTCTCAGCTCTAGGAAGGAGGCAAGGACCAGCCATTGTGAAAAACTTTGCCAAGAAAACAGGGAATCCAGACAGTTGCCAAGAATCAACAATGATATGAAGGTACCATCCATCTCCCCTCCTCCCAAGTTAAAAACAAATTGTGGAATTATATCTTCAAAAGCAAAACATTGTTTCCATTGTAAAAATAATTGCAAATCACAAAAAGTTGAAGTTTTATTTTAAACGTTATGTTCCATTTCTAATAATTGGTTAGTACACAGTATACCCTCCTACAAATGTTTTGCTTATTGACAGACCCATCTATATCCATGCAGCCATAGTCTTGAAAATACCTGGCATATGCTGTATTATTGGAACAGAATTACCTGTTCGCTGACATACATAAATGATGCTTGTGATGACACAAGCTATATGAGTAATGCCAGGACATACATTTCTTCACTTCAGATGATGAAGACAGGAGCTCTTTCTATACTACACTGTAATTATGGACATTTTTGACAATCTCTTTCATTTCAATGGGTCCTGAACTGTGATTTTACTCTGAGACCTGCAGGCTTCCTTCTAAGCTGTTTGCCTTATCTAGAGGGCTGAAGATAAAGAGGAAATTGGTTTCTGTAATATTTAATTATATCTTGTACCTCTAGGATTCCTCATCTCATATTTACATCTTGCCTTTAAAGCCGAAACAATTTCTTGTGGAAAACTCTGAATTTCATTAATTATTTTGATGCCCTGTGTATAAACCTGCAAGTTGTATTTTGGTATTAAAATGTTATAAGCAAGTAATAAAAATATTCTGATAGCAGAGAGATTCAATGGCACAGACGCTCCAACTTCTCGAGTATCAAGGGGAGAAAATAAGTACATCAGCTTCAAAGCTAAAACCATTTTTCAGCTTTTCTTAGGGAATGGTGTGCTGCCCCAGCAGTATATAGCTAGTGTAGGAATTAAGAACTGTCTCCTTTAAGAAACTACCTCATGGGAAATGTAGGCAGAGACTGCCTTATGGGACATGTAGTTCTATAACATGTGATCACATCTATGTTTCTGATTGGCCACTGGGGCATTTGCCCGCGTGCAAAGTTTATAGCTGGTCAGTTTGAATGCCTTTGTGAAGCGGAATAGTAGTGTTTTATATCTCCACTCAGCATGGGAGTAAAATCATCATCTTTTTACACCACGTGATGGGACAGATTATGGAAAGACAGAAATATTTTAACACTGAACTGTAAGTTTTTCTATTAAGAATGCCTGATAATAAACTTAATCTGAAAGAGATTCCTAAGCGTGGAGTTAACTGCATGCCTCGAGCAAGCCTACAACCCCTGAGGCAGAACAAATGGAAATGATTTGAATCTGACAGATTTGAATCTGACAGAGTTTTTAGTGACCTATCTTTAAGACCCACTATGACACACTAACCAAATGCTCTATTGACAAAGTAATAGCTCAACCTCCTACCAGGGGAGCTATATAAGAACATTATTCAGATGTGTACAAATACAGTGCAATGATCCAGAACACCAGAAAAAGAAACAGGCAGCCTATATAAAATGGATAGTGATGCAACTTTATGTGAAGTGCCTGACCATTCAATCCATTACAGCAGATCTACCTCAAGCTATGAAAAGGGTAATAACAGAAATATCTTAGAAACAACCAGAAAATATTGCAACCACATGAGATCATCATAGCACACACCAGTTAAAGCCCTCCAAGGAGCCTGCCTGGAGCACTGGATACCATTCCAGTACGGTGCTCCAGAGAGCCCGCCCGCCCGAGCTCCTTACTGGTCTTTTAAGTCTTCAGTACTTCCGTGCACGCACATGGGGCGTACAGCACCTGCACGACCCTCCGCTGAGCAGTTGGAGCATCGCAGAGGCTCACAGAAGCGGTAAGATGCATGTGTGTGCTGCCGCATCCATTTGGACGACGCCGGGCCCATTCCAACCGTACCGGTTGGAACGAGATCCAGAACCCACCATTGATAAGGACTGAAACAACCATTGTATATAACAGACAGGCTGAAGATTAGCAGACTAGCAGAGTGCATCCAAGAACACCAATTAGCAGTCAGAAGACACAATGGCAGCGCCTTCATCTCATAATATATGGACAGACTAAACCATACTTTCCCTGGGAAACTGGGAGCATCCTAGACCAAGCTAAATCCAAAAACATAAGCTTGGCACACAGATATTTTAGCCATCAATAGGCACATAAAAATAAAATACATTTGCACACTATTCAAAAAAGACAATGGTCAAGGCTGATTTGTAATGCACCTCTACTAGTAACTTGACAACAGAAACTAAGGAAGGGAGGAGGAGAATGCTTGGAATGTATTGGGAGCTGGGAGGGAGGTGACAAATTTATGTGAGCCATTTGCAGCCTGAGAAAAATTTGACACTTTAAGGCCATGTAATGGGAACCTTCTGAAGGTGCAGACTGTTTTCCCAAAATAAAAAGAATGTGTGGGATTGGTGGACAATGGACAATGGGTGGCCCAAATGAGGAAAAGGGGAAATTAACTATGCTGTTTTTCATCCAAAAATCTCAGAGCTTCTTCCATCCTTCTTCTGTGCCTGTATGGAATTATTAGTAAATTTTATACTCTTGGTAAATAATGTCCCAGGTGTTTCTTTTGCTGCCTATTCCAACGGGACAGTTGACAACAATAAAAATATTAAGAAAGAAACAAAAAGAGCAGAACACATCCTCTTCAGCAAGCAGCATTAACACCATTAAAGTAATCAATCAATTAAAATTAGAATGTAGTATTGCAGGCTAACTGTGCCCATAGTTTGGAGTTCAATCCTGACAAGCTCAGGGCTGACTCAGCCGTCCATTCTTCTGAGGTTAGCAAAGTGAGGACTCAGATTATTGGAAGCAATATGCTGATGTTGTAAACCATCCAGAGAGTGCTGTTGAGCACTATGGCTTGGTATATAAGTTTAAGTACTATCGCTATTGCTAATCAAAGAATTACCATGGGAAAAAACCTCCATCTCACCATCACTGACAGGGCAAGCTACTTTACACAAAGAGCAAGCCGCTCATTAGCACTGATGTTATCTAGTTGGAAAACAAAATGTCTGCAAACAAATAACTAAGGTCAGAGAGCACCAAGGATTCCACAGTATTTTTTTAAATGTGAGGACTGGTTGTAAGTCACTTTTCTCAGTACAGTCATAACTTCAAATGGTTGTTAAATGAATGGCTGCATGTTGAAGACTGCTTGCATCAAAATAGTCTTATAAGGAAAAAGTTCATTCACAAGAACCCTGATATTAGGCAAAGTAACTAGCCAAGTCATACCTTGGCTAGTTACTTCATTGCAGCATCCCAGACTCTAGGAGGCAGACTGTTCAACACTTAATAGCCTCTGTCCTGCAAGCTGTGGCTGTAACCCAGGAAGACCAGGAAGATCTTCTCATGAAGATTTGCACTTGAGTGCAAAGCAGCAGAGCAGAGAGCAACAAGGATCAGCTGCCTAGGATAAGAACCAGCTTCTTTCACAAAATTTAGCATAGATGCATCTATCCCTGAAAAAGGTGTTTTGAGGGAAGGGGCAAAAACATTCACAAAATAAGTATTTGGCAACATCGTACCATGCGGTGATTGAGCCTGGATTATTTCTACCACTTGCTGCTTTGAAATGTAGAAATATAATCCTCTCACATTCTATGAAATTGAATTCCATTCTGATTCTCATATTTCTTTTTATTTTGAGAAAGTCAAAACAAGATAGTATCACCTTTCAATATCTGCTCTCATCTATTGGTCATCCAGATTTTTGCAACTCAGATCTGGTTGCTATAGTTGCTTTATATATTTTCTTAAAATGTTAATTGCCATTATGCATGCCTTTGAGCCATTTACATATGTTTGTCCTGTGAGTTGGAAGGTTTAAAAATGATATACCTGATTGTTCAGTCACTGGCTATGTTCAATATTTTGCTTAAATTGATTATTTAGTGACCTAGCAGAAGTATTTGTAATATACTAAGTTCATGACTTTTTGTTTTTGAGAGGCAATGTTTTGTGGCTTAGTGTGTTGAGTTTATCTAGCCCATTCATTAACTTGCTTTCCAGATGCAATTCAAGGTGCTAGTTATTACCTTTAAATCTCTCCATGGCATAAGGCCAAGTTTGTTTGTTTGTTTGTTTGTTTTATTGGATTTATATGCCGCCCTTCTCCCAAAGGACTCAGGGCGGCATACAACATTAAAAAACACACATCCCGAAAGTTAAAAAGAAATGAAATACATATCCAAAAAACCAAACCCAATTTATAGGACAATACATTTAAAAAATGAGTTAAAATTAACATTAACAGGCCAGGCCGGCTTGCTGGAAAAGCCAACTTTTTAGAGCGCGTCGGAAGGACCAGAGGTCAGGATTATGTGAAGCTCCGGGGGCAGCTCATTCCAGAGGGAAGGCGCTCCCACAGAGAAGGCTCTCCCCCTGGGGGTCACCAGCTGACACTGTCTGGCCGACGGCACCCTGAGGAGGCCAACTCTGTGGGATCATACTGGATGGTGGGAGGCTACTGGTGGCAGTAGGTCGTCTCGCAGGTACCCTGGGTCTAAGCCATGGAGCGCTTTAAAGGTCATAATTAATACCTTGAATTGCACCCGCAAAACAACCGGCAACCAGTGCAGGCCGCCTAAAAGGGGTGTAACATGGGAGCACCTAGGTACCCCCATGACAACCCGCGCGGCCGCATTCTGGACCAGCTGAAGCCTCCGGGTGCTCTTCAAGGGCAGCCCCATGTAGAGAGCGTTGCAGTAGTCCAGGCGAGAAAGGACGAGGGCATGAGTGACTGTGCACAGAGCATCCCAATCCAGGAAGGGGCGCAACTGACGTTACATGTAGGATCAACTCTCCTCAAAGATATGTGCTCACTAGCCCAGGTAGGATGGGCATGTCCCAGGTTTCTTCCTTTAAATATTGTCATTTGTTGGAGTTTGGAGGTGTGTCTTCTCTATAGGTGTGACCACCCTGTCACTTTGCAATAGCCACCCACATTAAGATTCAGGGATCCTCTACCCTTTTAGTCTTCCAGAAGGCTGTAAAGATCTGTTTGTCCTCCAAAAGCAGTGGGCTAAAATGGGGTTGAGTCAAGGGGTCCACAGAATGAGTGATCTGGTATCTGGTGGAAAGAGATGACCTGTTTTTATATTTCTGTTTTTATTAGTGGTTAGCAGCTGCCTAGGATCAGTGTCAGACAGGCAGTTATATCTAAGTCTATGTCTGCCTGTCTATCTACCTACCTACCTACCTACCAACCTACCACCTGTGTTTCCCTGAAAATAAGACTGGATCTTATTTTCTTTTGACCCCTGAAATAAACACTTGGCCTTATTTTCAGGGAGGTCTTATTATTTTTGAGGTGCAGAAGGCAGCAACCGTGGTCATCTCATGGCTGCTGCTATGTAGCAATATTTTTGGGAGGGGTTATTTATTCAATTGGGCTTATTATCCGGGGAGGTCTTATTTTCAGGAAAACAGGGTATCTATCTATCTATCTATCTATCTATCTATCTATCTATCTATCTATCTATCTATCATCTATCTATCTATCATCTATCTATCTATCTATCTATCTATCTATCTATCTATCTATCTATCTATCTATCTGAGTTAACTAACAAGCTCATGGCTTATTTATTGGTGAAACCCAGAAAATGGGTTATTTCAGAGACTGGATTAATGAGATGCTGACAAAATAATAAATAAGAAAGAATAATTAACAGTAGGGTTGTTTTCACACAGCGCACAAAGCTGTTTTCTTTAAATTTGTATTATTCTGATCGGCTGAATAAAAGTAAAATCAAAAGCTACTGTCCATACAATATTAAAGTACCATATTTAAGCTACTGAATGCAATATTTTCTAGTGGTTGTTTACATTTTTGCAACTCAGATTCAGAAGGCCCATGTACCTGATGAAGCCTGGCACACAATCTGCTAGGTTAAAATAAGATTGAAATTTGGAGTTGATGTGTCACATGGTACAGGTGAATCTATATACAATAGAATCATAGTTGGGCACAGACAGTTCAGGAATAGCAGATAATGTATTGATAAAATGCCCTTTACTAGATTGCTAAGACTGGTTGCTCTCTTAGACATTTAGCAGCTTTTGATACCTTCCTTTTCCAACTGTCTGTGCTCTGATGATTTATAGCATGATGAGGAAAGGGAAGTTAGAAATGCTGGAGACTTTGGTTGGATGCTTAATCAACCTGATCTCATCTGCATTTCCAAACTCTTACAAAGAACAAAATATAATTATTCTTCAGGTTGTGCACATCTCTGAATTTTGTAGTGCAGTTTCAACCAAAACTGAAAAACAAAATTCAAATAACAGACAATGTAGTGTGTGTGTGTGTGTATATATATATATATATATATATATATATATATATATATATATATATATATATATATATATATATATATATATATATATATATATATATATATATATATATATGGTAAAATTAGGAATGTAAAGAAATTTTTAGTTTTTGTAAAAAATAACTGTGCAAATGAATAAATAAATATTTCCCAACTGTTTTGGGAAGAAAATATTGGAATTCAAATTTTCGATGCATTATCTGTTGTCTAGAAAACAAAGCTTCTTAAAACAAAACTGTGATACACAATTGCATCACTCCAACTGTAGTGCACCACATTTCTCTACCATTATTCATTTGCTTTAAATTATTTGAACAAAATATGTTATTTAGATTTTGAAGGAAGTAAGACTGCAAACAGGGAGAACCTAGAATTCAGTCGTCGCTGCCTGATATGTTTGTACTTAGTTACTCTCTGCCAGAAGTGCAGTTTTTTTATTCCGCGTTTTCTGAGATTTGAACCATTTTATCAGCCAGACCTCAGCGAAGGCAATAGGGAAACATGAGTTCAAGGTAGTCTGCAGTGACGTAGATCTGTTGAGATCAAGGCTCAGATATTTTTTCTTAAAAGAAGCAGAAATTAGCACCATCCACTTTTTGGTAATACTGAGCCAAGCATCCCCTGTTCTCTCTGGGAAACACTTCACTCTCTAAAGTAACACTGGACTCCAGCTGAGAAACATAAGGCTTAACAGCTATTTGTGTATGCTTTCAGGACCACTTCTGCACTCAAAATCAATTGCGCTCAGTGTAAAGAACAGCAGCTTGATCTCATGTACATGAAATGCCAGGAGGCCAAAATGACAGCCTGGCATGATATAAAATTCCCTTTCTATTTCGTTTCATGGAAGAGTTGAGAGTTTTTCTGCTGATAGTTTTGACCCTTGTGGTCACTGGCGGTGATTCACAGCATGCCTGTGCCCTCAAAAATCCCATCTGTCTTAAGTGACAAGAAGAATCTTGCACGTTTCACGGTTTGGAGTTCAGCTGTTTTCTGAGTGCTCAATTTCCAATACAATGAATTTATCAGTGATAGGTTTTAAAAATACAGTTTATATAACCGATTTTGAGGGATGAATTTCAAACCCATCTTGCAATCTTGAAATATTCAGCTTTTTTGCAATCACTTTTCTTTTTTGTTTGCCAGTAGGGGGTTTTCATAATTGGCTGTTTGCAATTCAAAGAAAGCTCAGAGGTTCCTTATCACAGATCTTTTTAAAATAACTTTCTTTTAAAATTATAGTATCTCATCTCTTTTTTTCAACCTAGAAAAATCTGACCAATCTTTTTCATTTCATTAACTGGAGCTACACAGTCTCATGAATTAAGACACATGTGCACACACACGATCTCTTATTTCTGGTACATATCTATAAAATTAGAACCAAACAGAAATGATCCTATGGGCTTTTCCCATTTTAGTGTCACTTGTACATGTTGAGTTTAGAATAGTCATTACTTAGCAGCAAATTATATTATTTTTCTGTTGGAAGATTTAGCATTGTGTGCATTGGTTTTCTGCATCTATAAAACCAATGAACAGACATACTCCACATTTTTATTTCTCCCAGTTGTTCTTCAATAGTATGGGCACTCTCTATATATACACCTGGAGGGTGCACAATGTGTTTTTAAGCTACAGACTGATACAACTTAGCTTTTCTATCATTTTACTTCATGAACAAAGATTATCTTTTTGTTTTCTTTCAAATAATAACCAGCTTCCACAGTTGTTTCTACAAACATTATTCTTCATAGACTTCAACAGATAATTAGAACTACAGAAAAAACAATTGCTACCAATCGACCTTCCATTGAGGACCTGTATATCGCATATGTCAAAAAGAGGGCTGTGAAAATATCCACAGACCCCTCACATCCTGGACATAAATTGTTTCAACTTCTATCCTCAAAACAATGCTAAAGGGCACTGCACACCAGAACAACTAGACACAAGGACAGTTTTTCCCCCAAATGCCATCACTCTGCTTAATAATTAATTCCCACAACACTGTCAATAATTTACCAAGAATGTGTTACTATTATTCTTCTCTTCCTTCTTAGTATCTCTCTCTCCCCAATTATGACTATAACCATGTTGCTTGTATCTTTCAATTTATATTGGTTTTTATTGTTTCCTAATATGATTTGATAGCTTATTAGTAACCTTGACTATTATTAGTAGCCTTGACTATTATTAGTAACCTTGACTATCACTAAGAGTTGTATGTTTTTATTCCTGATGAATGTATTTTTATTCTCCTTATGTACACTGAGAGCATATGTACCAAAGACAAATTCCTTGTGTGTCCAATCACACTTGGCCAATAAAGAATTCTATTCTATTCTATTCTATTTTATTCTATTCTATTCTTAAAACTTTATCTCTAAACATTAGTTCCCCTGTACAAAGCTACCTCCTCCAATATTTTGGTCCCAAATCAGAGGACACTTTTCTGAATGCTGGTTTACATTCAATAAATCTAAAGATAATATTGCATCTACTTGATTATGGAATTTTTATAGTGCTTTTCTTTTGTTTAGTATATAAGAATGTTACTGATTAAGTTTCTGAAAAAGAGGCCTTGCCATTTAGAGCATTGTTAACTGTCACTAATGAAAAATAATTCTCTTGGGCATCATCTTTCTGAGTTGCATGTCCTGAAGTGAAATGTGGCATTGAAAAGTGGATTTTAAACTGAATTGCTGCAAAACGTGGCATGTATCAGATTCCAGGGAATTGTGGTTTATGAATATATTTCTTTTAGAAACCACAAAATTCATCATATTAACATAGATAAATTGAAGAGTTACAATAATACAAACTCCACTGAGAAATAGTGTACATAATCTTTATGGAAACATGACTAATATTCATCAGCTATTTCTTTAGTGGCTGTTCTAGATAGGAAGGATTTGCTTAAAAAGCTTGGCAGCTGCATGTTATCTATACAGAGCATGCAATCGCTTGGAGTTTGTTCTGAATTCAGTCTGAGTCCCAAAATACAGAATTGTGTTTGTAATCCAAGAAAAAGTTAAGCTAAGATTCAGGAAAAGAGAACTTGCAATTACTTCCATCTGCTGTTTCCCTTTTCCATTAGCTTTTATATAAATTGATTTTGCAACCGGGACTAGAAGAGTTAAATTATATTATTTACACTGAAAATTTCATTTTAACTCATTAAATTGGAATTGGAATTCACCTAAGAACAGAAGATCTATGACAGGATGGAAGTTCCTAATAGCATTCTCAACACTTACATGAATAGACAGTTGACAGTAAAATATTACTGTATTTATAAAAAAAAACCTCAGGACCTGCCATGGTTTGTGCAGATGTATATCTAATGGCTATCCTGTTCTGTATATTCATAAAATGAGAATTTCTATCTGTAGGGGTATTGGTTAGAAAGTCCAAGAGTTCATATCTCCTTCCTTAATCAGACATAAAAGATCTATGTATTGCCTATAATTACTTGAGCCATGCTATCTGTAAACATAGTTTTGTAGTAGTTGGAAGGGCATGGTTTGAGGTTTGGATGGCATGGTTATGGTATGGCATGGTATGTCATAGTCTATAGTGATATAGATTTTTAAAATCATTTGTTGAATGTGCCACAATGAGGATTTGGAAGAGATATAAAGTAAGTTAGACTCCTAAAATTCCTTTAGACTTATCACCCCAAGAATCCTTTTGTAGAAGAGAAATGATAGCTACACTAACTTGGCTGATTTCTCTGAAAGGAGAACCTAAATTAAAAATAGAGGAGAACTGGAAAGTGATAGTAACATTTGTCAATGGTTTACCTACCATTGTTATTGTTGACAGGGAGATTAAACTGGAGAAGAATTCTATTTTTATGAATGAGAAACCTGACTTTGAATAGGATTTATGTAGCATTGGCAAGCATGTTATTGCTAAGATGTATAAATTACTATTGAAGATGAATATGTCAAAGATTATATGATTAAATGGATGAAAATATTGGATACAACATAATGCTTGATCAATGGGAAAATATGAGGAGTAAAGGGCTGAAATTTACATTGAATTTATTATTTGAAAGAAAATCTTTATGATGATGTATCATTGATATTTAAATACTTGATAAATTGTCAAAGATCTATAAGGATGTGTCAAATGTATGTTGAAAATGTAAGAAAATTGAAAGTACCTTAGCATCATAATGTAGGAAAGCTAAGAAATATGGGGATGAGATCTATATTTAATTCAGATAATTCTCAAATTGAATAGAACAATTGAAAGCAGGTGTTTTTCTTCCAGGTTTGATGGAGAAACAAACTGAATTTTTTTTTTTAATGGAACTTTGTTCTTATACATAACACCAATTATCTATCTTTTCTTTGTACATAGAGATGGGAGGACACACAAATACCAACAATGAAAGAATGGACGGTGACGTTAATGGAGTTGGCAGAAATGGTGAAATTGGCTGCTTTGATTAAAAAGAAGACTGTCTAGATTAGTTTCTATTTAGAATCTACTTTTGGAATTGTTTGTTTGAAAGAAATGAAATTTTAATCTCGAGATTTGATCACTTAGAACTGTTTATGAACTGCAAAAGTACTGTGTGCTTTGGATTGCTTTAGTTCAGTGTTTCTCAACCTTGGCAATTTCAAGCTCTTTGGATTTCAACTCCCAGAATTCCCCAGCTACCATGCTGGCTGGAAAATTTTGGGAGTTGAAGTCCATACAATTTGGAGTTGCCAAGGTTAAGAAACACTGCTCTAGTTCAAAGGATCATTGTTCTGTACCAAAGGAAATCACAGGTTACTCTTTTCTGTATTTAATATATTTTTGTGAAATTTAATATAGTTTTGTTAAAAAAAGAATAGTTTTGTAGGACCTGAGAACCCAGAACACTGTCAGAAGCTACAAAGTCTCTATGTGAAAATTGAAGATTGCAACAATTGTAGTCTGGTAAACATTAAGATCAACAGAATATGGATCAGAGCAGTGACGTGCGGTGAGGTTTATGACTGGTGAGGCTCTGACACAGTGCTGGGTTTCAAATATTTTTAGACTTGTGGACTTCAACTCCCAGAATTCCACAGCCAGGCATGCTCAGTTCCAATTTAAAGCGACAGCATTTGTTTTTCTCCTTTGTTCCTTCTTTCTTTTTCTTTTTCTTCTCCTTCCCCTCCTTCCTCCCTCTCTCCCTTCCTCCCCCTCTCTCAAACACATACACACACACACACACACACAAACACAGAAGTTGGATTGGACTATCTCTCCTACCCCTTCCCTCTCTCACTCACTCTCAAACAAACCCCCCCACACACAAAAGTTGGATTGGATATCTTTTCCAGTAGCTTGAAAGCAGCTCCTCTGCCATCCCCCCCCCCATTCCCCTGCTGTCTGGGTGGGAAATGCCTGGAACACAATTAAGCCCACCCACCACCTCCTGCTGGCAGGCTGGGGTGAGAGGAGAGGCAGAGAAACCGGAGGGGAGCCAAGCCGAGCCTTCCAAAAGAAAGAGGCTGGGGGGAAGTGTGTGTACTACAGCATGGCTCTTTGCCTGGCTTCCTGCCTCCTCCTGTGGTCTCCTCAGTGCTTGCTTGTGCTCTCCCTCCCCAAGTGTAGTTTGATTGCAGGTGGAGCCATGTTGCCTTTTCAAACTTGTAATCAGTGAAGCTGGGCTAGATTTTTATATAGTTTTATCCAGCTGTGTGTGTGAGAGAGAGAAATGAATGGGGGCCTGGGGAGGAAGTCACTACACTTGGGGAGGGAGAGCACCAGTGAGGTTAAGCAGAGTCATCCACGGTGAGGCAGCAACTAGCTCAGCTTTTTACTTTTACTTTTTTTTTTCATGATGAGAGTGGTGAGGCTATGCCTCACTTGCCTCACCTGACTGCACGTCACTGGATCAGAGATACTGTAATATGTATTTTGACATTATATACCCCCCCTCATGATACCTATATTGACACAAAAGGTAGGGTTTTGTCTTAATATTTGTGTGGTCAAGGAGCGTGTGATGCACAATGTCCCCAGGGAGGTACACATTAAATTTCTTAGGAAAAACACAAGAGATGAAATCCTGAATGCACAAAGGGGGCAAGCCTTGACATACAAAGATAAGGAGATAACCATTCTGAAACAGATCCCCAAGAAAGTGAGGGAGAAAAGAAAATTTTATTCGCAATTGGCGAATAAACCATACCAGAAGGGGGTGTGGTTTCGATGGTTACTGCCTGAAGGTATGCTAATATTCTGGGAGGAGACAAGAGTTAGAATTAATACACCCATAGAGGCGCAGGCCTTTATGGAAAAAAATAAACTACTCCTAGAAAAACCAGAAGACACTTCAGTAGATGTACAAGACACGGGAGGGGCCGGAGCACTGCCAACTGGGGGAGATGGGGTGACATCAAGAAAGCTCAGATCACACAAATAAGTAAGAAAATCCACGTGATATAAACTGACCGAAATTACCAATTGAATTTACCACACTGACTATATGCTATTATGTAATATTTGAATTCTATGCAAATGTATACTATGAGTTTGGAGGGGGGGTGCACCTACCGCATTTCGCGGCTGCCAAAATTTGTAATCTTTCCCATACCTTTTCCCTTTGTAAAATATTAAAAAACCAATAAAACTTTGTTTAAAAAAAAAGGAGCGTGTGATGGTTCAGCAGCTAAAGATAATGCTGAGCTTGACAGCTGGAAAGCTGATAGCCATGGTTCAAGATCTGAGCACCGCATGACGCTGTGAGCTCCCGTTACTTCCCCAGATCCTACCAACCTAGCAGTTTGAAAGCATGTGAATGAGAGTAGATAAATAGGTACCACTTCAGTAGGAAGGCAACAGCATTTCCATGTGCCTCAGAGTATAATCATGCTGGCCACATGATCACAGAAGGGTGTTCAGATAATACTGGCTTCCTCGGCTAAGAAACGGAGATAAGCACTGCTCCCTAGAATTGGACATGACTGGACTGCAGAAATCTTTACCTTTAATTTATATGACCTTTTTAAAAAATCTTGGTTTGTTGCAGATTTCCTCGACAGTATTGTACTGAGGGGAAAAAATCCAGTATGGAACATGAGTATCCATCCATTTTTCTGCACCGGAATTTGGTATTTGAAGACTTTGTAATAGGAAGTTCCATGCAATATGTGATGGTTCTCAAAATTTGAATGCCTTCCACCTCATCATCTGCTTTAGCATTAAACAACCTCACTCTGTTGAATAGTAAGTCTTCTACTTTGTACCATGTCTCATTTAAGACTAATGTTTGAAGAGTAAAGTGAAATATGGCACTGTACAATGAAGCTTGAATAGTATGCTCAATCACCAGCATATTGTTGGAGAATAGTTGTTTTCCAACAAGGACCCCAAGGATTTAGGATCCATTATAAAGCTGATGTCATGATTGCAGATAATAGATTTGGGAGTTTTCCCAAAACAGATTCATGAAGGTATTGAAGAGCTGCTTTAACAGGTCTGCTTAGTTAAACATTAGCAATAGGGTCATGAGTCTATTTATCAAATGCTTTTCTGAGGCATAATAAGCATAGGAAGTTAATGTAATACCACCATAAATATCTCTGCAGAATTATAATTCCAAGAGAAAATATCAGGGCTACAAGGGGAAAAAGGAAATAGAGAAAGAACTTCCAAAATAGTTATATCATTTTGTCCTTCTCTTGTCAATGAAAAGCATATAAAGAAGACAGGAGCTCATAAATAACTTGTATAAGAGGCCTTAAAGCTAAAAAAAAAAACTTTCCTCAAGTGACAAAGCTGTAGCAGTTTTGAGAAACAGATCATACCTAACGTACTTTTAAAGGATGCGTGGTGAAGGAGTATGGCTAGTTCATTTGTAGAGTAATAAAGATCCAAGTGTTCATTGTCTAACCCACCCTGGAGAATAACACCCCATCCCATTGTTCAAATTTGAGACTTCTCATTGTCATAATGCAAAACTATGAGACAAGACATAAAGTTCCTATCCTGATCTAGAGATATATACTTTTATTCTAGAGGAGAAATAATTCACTTGTTGGAATTCATTTTAACACTTCTACTTTTATCTTCGTAAAACATGCTCCTGAGATTTGTCCTTGGGGAAAAAAGATTTACTTTTGGTTTAGGCAGCTGCCAACAGCGTGTGAGGAGCAATTTTTAATGTTACTTTTTTGGAGCATAACAAAAACCTTACTTCTAGAATACAATGAGACTCTGGCTACTATACAGAGATTGTGGAAACCTCCTTAAACCTACAGCAACCTTTAGCAACCTTCTATTAGCAACAGGGTTTGCAAGTTTTACTTTTCTCTCCCTGATGTCGTGGCACATAAATAATAAGAAAGTCTGAATGACTTTGCAATGAAGTATGGAAGAAGAGTACAATCATGCAGTTGTCTCCTAAATTTCATTTTCTGTAAGTGAATAACATCTGATAAAGGTATAAGGTTTATAGAAAACAGCTTTTTTCAGTAGGAAAGCAGCTTTTTTATTTACAACATTACAATATGCCCTGGCACTCCCAATTTTATTTTCTGCATTATACTGCTGGTCTTGTCTCATTCTTGTATTATGATTTAAGCAATCAAACCCACAGTTTTCCATTTCACAAAATCCTTGGAAGTAACAGAAGAAAATGATGGAACTTAGGGCAAACACAAGGCTTGGATTCAGTGGTGGGTTTCAAAATTGTTTAGAACCTCTTCTGTATGTGTGGCTTGCTTTGTGGGAGTGGCTTTCAGGCCATGTGACTGGGTGGGCCAACTTGTAAAATGTGGTGAAATTCACTTAAAAATGCTCTTGCTTAGCAACCAAAATGTTGGCTCAGGAACTCTGGCATTGAAGTGTGCAAGTCTTAAAGCTGTCAAGTTACAAGACCCTTGCACCCTTAACCCTTTAGAAAAAAACCCCAGGGGTGTTCAAACTTGACAGCTTTAAGACATGTGGACTTCAACTCCCAGAATTCCTACTCTTGCTCTTCATCTTGATGATGTCTGGACGGGTGGGGGGAGGCTGGAACTGGTTCTAAACGGCACTGTAGATTTGTGGAACCTCTTCGATAGAAGAGGTTAGAACTGGTAGGAACCCACCCCTAGTTGGATTCCTCTAGGGGTGCTATGAAGAAAGGTTGTTTGTTTGTTTTAACAAAGAGGATATCCTTATGCTTCTTCCCTCTCTCTTCCTGGTTTCATAGCTGGAGAGCTTGGAAGAAAAGAAAAGTCCATTCTGAAATTCCAAAATTCTAATAACTATTCAGAGCTCTCCAGAGTGGTTCATGAGAGCTTTCCTTTCCATGACTCTTGTATGTTTCTGAAATGACTTGTTCTGATTTGAGGTACAGAATTTATTTAAAGCATAAGTTCCATGTTCTTTGCTGTAAACATAGCTACTCATACACACAGAGAGAACACAGCTATACATAACAATGTAATAAGTACTTTAATTTAAAATATAAAATTTTGAGGCTTTCAGAGGAAAATTCCTAAGTGAATAGCTAATAATAATAGCCACCGTCTACCTTCTTACATCTCAGTGGTACATTCCTCTCAGATACTTCATTATTTTACATAATCAGTGCTTTCCATTTTTTCACTGTTCTTTATGTCCACTCCTATCTGGTTCAAAGAATTTAGAAATTAATGTACACAAAAATCTCCAGATGATACTTTTAGGTTTACAGCAATTTTTACCTACTTAATCCATTTATTTATGCAATCCTGTATTATCAAATATGTGAGGGTGTTTAAAAATTTTATTAGTAGGATGACTATGGTGGATCCAAACGAGAAATGGGAAAAAATGGATGTGAAAATAAAAAATTAAATAAAAAATTAAATATTGACTCAATTTGGTTAACCACACTGAGAATAGGGGAGAGAGGAAGATGAAGAAATGCAAGAATTATGGTATATTTGTGAAAAAGAAGGCTTCCTTAAATCAGTTTATTCTTCAGTTAAGAAGCAGGTGAGAGCTCTCTCTCTCTCCAGTACATATTCCATCAGAAAAGCAGGATTTTCTGGTATGGCAAAATATACGAAGCAATGCTAAGATCATTTTTTCAGTAATGAATTAAACCAGGAATTAAACAGTCCAAATTCTCCATCTAGTGAGGGCAACAGACAAATCAACAGAGCCAGCTCTATCCTCAGAGAGGCTCTATTATTGGTTCTCATCCACAAATCATAGCTCAAACCATTCAAACACATTTATAGCCCATCCTGGACAACAACACTTCACTTTCTCAAGTATGGATAAAGGTGTGACGCAGCAAACCCAGTTCTTAAACATTTAGCAAGCAATTCCACAAAAACACAATGGGTTTTTGACATATGACAATTGTTAATAGAGTGGCCCCACCTCACCCTAATTTATGTCCTACTTCAAGTTATTTAAGTCCTACATTAAGCCCTTCTAGGCATTTGATGCAGTGAGTTCTACTCATAAAAGTTTATACCTTTTAATTAAAAAGGGGTTAGAAAAAGTGCTATGAGACTTCTTTTGATATGTCACTCTAGATTCATACAGCTCCCTTCCTTCAATGCTTCAATAATGACTTAGAATACTTTGTAGAATCATCCAACCACAGCTCAGAGTATAGAAACTTTGTTACTGTTATGTCAACACAATAATGATGTGGATGATGATAGCCCTTCAAGGTAGGCAAAGTTAAAAAAAACTAGGCCCAGACAGTTTCAAAAATAATTTTCATTGGAATAGCGTAAGAAAATCAAGCCCAGAGTTTTTTCTCTGCCTCATCTCCAGCAAAACAAATCAAAGCAGGTTTAATTACATGTTTTTCTCACACTTTCCCTTCTTCATGGCTGAAAAATGTTTTCCAAGGTCATATCTCAATTTCTTCACAGCTGATATTGTGAGACTCTACCAGTCACTAGGAGAGGAAATATCTCCTACTGGGACTTAATCAGGGGGTGAGCTGCTATGGGTTCGGCCAGGTCTGGGAGACCCCGTAGTTAATATTATGGCCAGTTCGGAGAACATCCAAATCCTCCCCCTGGCTGGCCCCGCCCAATGCTCCCCTCCCACAAGTCTCCATGCAACCCATTTTGGATGTGAGGTAGGTGCAGGGCCCACACAGAGATTCGGGGAGGGGAAACAACAGGCCTCCTGGAAGGCCTCTGTAGTCCAGGGGAGGCAGTTTTCACCCTCTCAGAGGCTCGAGGAAAGCCACCGGAGTCTTCGGAAGGTGAAAACATCCCCTCCGCCCAGTGCAATGGTACAGGAGGCAGGCTAGGCCACGCCCACCCAGCAATCAGGCAGAGAACCCATTGCTGAAATTTTTGAAGCCCAAATGGTATAGTAGATAGAATGTGAAAGATACCTAATGTTTTTTTTAAAATCTATAAAACTAAATCACTATGTATAAGGTAGTTTTTCCTCAATTTATCATCCTTCAGTGTACAGTCTCATCATTTTTTTGGTGAGTGTAAATGAAGTGCATGTTGTGTGGAAACCCACATTTCGTTCATTCTCCGAGAAGTATTCAAAATTTATTAACAATAATTTAACTATGAGTAACTGAGCACTCAAGTGTCTCCTTTCTGTGCTAATGGTTATGATGTGTGTGCTTCCCGTGAACTCTGGTTAAACAATTAAAAATTATGCAGTTATTTATGAATCCTCAAGAGTTTAGGAAGTGGACACTTATGGGTTTGGAAGCAATACGGATAAGGAGGGATAGAAATAAGTACTTCGGCATATCAGTAATTACAAAATTGGCATTTCACTTTACAGGCACTATGAAGAAAAGAAGCAAAAGAAATGCAATTAGTAAACCAAGGCAATTGCTAGAAATAAAAATGGAGAGAGGTTAATGAAGAAACTGTCTCAAACTATAATTCAGGCAGATTGTTGTTGAGAGAGTACTTTTAGAAAACAGTGGGTGGTAACAGTGAAAAATGTGGCATGATAGCAATGGGAATTCAATTTGAGAAACATTGCTAGATTCTCCATCTGCAGTTCTGTTAAAGAAAACCCATTTTAAATCTGTTGATGAAGACAAACATAAACTTGTGCAATTCAGGAAAAAAACATATGTGTAGGGGCCAAATACCCCCTTGAATGAATTCAAATAGGAATATTTTCCCCTTTCCTGGCAAGAATATTTGGAGAGTGTATCATTAATAACTCTTTATCTATTATAAAATTAGAATAATGTTCCACTCTGAAATGTTGTCGCATAACAGCAATACTTGGTTTTTTTCTCCAATTTAATGTAGTATTTTTACAATATATATAGCAAGAAATTAAAGTTGCTTGTCCATATGTGTGTCTCATAGCTACCAGATGTTGCCATGCTGCAAGAAGCTGAAGAATTATGGATAAGGAGAATGTCAAAAATGATTGTCTTAAAGTATAACATTGGTTTCCAAAGTTTTCTAAACTCCGTTATCTAGCCCCATTTCCCCCTTTCTGAAGGTATAAAAAGCAGAGTTGAGAAGGCAGAGCATACAAAGGTTAAATGTTAGGCTGTGTAGACAAAATGAAAGACAGAACAAATACATAACAGAAGTTATTTAAAAATATCAATATACTCTGAATAGTTTCCTTTGAGACATGGATAAATGTGATGTTACTCTAAGAAAACGATTTACTAAAATTATCTGAAAGTAAGTTCTTTGGATGACTCATACATAAGCAAGGTCTGTTGGCTCTCCAACACTTTCTGACAATCTGTTGAGCAACTAATAAAATTGTGACTCAATTGAAATGTATCACTGGGAGCCCATTTTACATGGGAGTATCTCTAACTGATCTCTTTGTAGCAGGGGCTGCATCCAGTCCCTTCCAGGTGTGTTGGATTTTTGGATTTTCACAGTTCCTTGTAAGGCTTTGCTAATCTGGAAAACTTCAATTTGCCTATTGCTCGTCTATGGATGGAGCTGTAAAATGAACTTCGAGTCAGTAAAATCTTGTTTAAATGTGTCAGTGAAGGCTGGTAGGTCAAAATTGTTCAGACATGTAAAATTTCATTAATCACACAGTGATGGGGGGTGGGAGAGAGAGATGTTTAAAGGTGGGCACATGGGAGACTCCTGTCATGTCCACAGAACAGGACTTGGGGATAGGGATTGATGGTATTACTCAGAAAAATCCCTAACTGCAGCATGCACACCTTGTTTCATTTCAGAATCACTGCAATAATACCACTATTTACTTGAAGCAAAGGGAAATATTGCCTTCCCCACCCACATAGCCTTTACTCCAACTATTAAATTCACCAAGCTGTTTTACTGTGACTGATATATGTAAAACCTAGCAAAGACAAGTAAAATCATACTTAATTCCAGTTCACTTGATGTTATTGTACATTCATACTCCTTTAAGAAGCATTGAGCATCAGGTAGATGTTTCAGAGAATGGGGGAGGGTTTAAACCAAGTATATTTGTACTCAAAAGGAAGGAAAGGGAAGGGAAAAGGAAAGGTGGAGAAAGGGAAGAGATCTAGTCTCTTGATGCCTGAAGAAACATCTTCCTTATTTGAAAATCCACTGAATAAAGATTATGTATTCCTCAAGCAGTCCATTGCTCTGTCAACATTTTTAAAATATCACGATACTGGCAATTCACCTTTTAATGCAGCCTGCTCAAATCCAGCTGTTCCATAACAGCAATGTAACTCACAACCCATTAATGTGCGCAATATAAAAAAAATATGGGAAACATGAGAATTTTTTTCCCTCTTTCTCCACCCCCAAGTTATAGCAATTAAAAATATATTAAAACATAAACTTCAAAAAATGCATTCAATTTAAATATCAGAAAGGAGAAAAAATAATTAAGCAATAAAATATCAGCAGGGCAGCTATTATAGGAATTCCTCTGGGACTTTTCTGAGGTTTCTAATCCCAGCTATAAACAAGATGAAAACAAATGCCAATGCTTAAGTATTGCATGTGTGTGTATGTGTTTAATAACTATGATGACAGATGAAGGAATACTTGAATGTCTAGAATGGTAATGGCAGAATGAACTGTAGTCCTAATAAGGAAGCCTAACACAATATATTGACTGTAGTAGAATATTAAAGCACTGGCTTAGGAGTGGACAGATTTATCTTCATATTCTCATTTAGCCATGAAGCTCACTGAATAACTTTGGCTAGTCATGATTTCTCAGACTAATCAAGTTCACAAGATTTTCTTTATATACCATGAGTGAGTGATGATGAGCTTACAAGTTTTCTTCATGATGATCCCTCCCTAACATGGTCTCTCAGATCTTCCATTGCCACTGCAATCTACCCACCCTGCCATTGGTCTTCCTATTCTTCTCTTCCCTTCCATCTTTCACAACATTGGAGCCTTCTCCAGAGACCTGGTACTCTCCCATACATAATATGGGAACATCAGGTAGTTCTACTGGCTCCTGCACAGAGTGCTGGACCAATAACCAGATGAATGAACTAGTAACCAGAAGAAAAGTCATGAGTTACTTCAGGAAAGGAGGGGTACAAATATTATAACTCAGGGGTGTCAAACTCTCAAAGACACATTGTCTTCATGTGACATATCACAACTTTTTCCCCCTTCACTAAAATGGGTGGTCATGGCCAGTGCAGGATGTACCCGGCCCACAAGTTTGACACTCATGTTATAACTGTTTGAAGCTTCAACAAACAGCTTTTAAAAGCATTTATTGAGGGTTCAAAATATTGAAAGGTACCTTCATTAAGCATCGTGATGACAACACAAATTATGCTACTTTATTAAGGCCTAGCCAAGTCAACTACCACACCCTTTCACACACCTTTAACAAACTCAGGGAAACTCCTGAATTTAAGGAAAGAAAAAAATATAAATGCTTTTTGAAGGAGACTTCAAAATGATGCAAAGTACCTTCTTATGTACTATCTTCATGTTGTATCAACTACCTCCCTCTTCCATACATAATAAATGCACACAAGCATGCAAGCAAATACTACCTCCGATTATTTTAGATTAGAAGCATTCATAATATAGCGAAACACATTTATTGTAATAGAATTTGCTTCCAATTAATAGGCATGGGATTATAGCCTTAATCTCTTTTATTCTGATTCAACACATCTACAAAAAAAGCTTTCCCACATGCCTGTTTTCTATTACAAATGCAGATAAGGAGTCTCCATTCTGTCTTTAATATCCAATAAAAAGCATACTTTTTTCACAAAAAAACATGGAGAACTTGTGGCCTTTTATATGTTACTGAACTACAGATCCAATAATTTCTAGTTCCATAATTAATTTCAAAAGACACTTATTTAGTTTTTAAAGGGATGTTGCTGCAGCTGGGTACCAAATCAGGAGATTTCCATTGATTATTTTGAATTTTTTTATTCTTCAAATTAATATAAGAGCTGTATACTTACAAAGGGGATAGTTGGATGCCTACTAAATTTAAATCTTTTATTCTTTTACACTTACTCTTTTTACCCCAAAAATATTTGGTTTACATATCATCAGGCCTCCTTTTCAGCCCAAAACCTGAGAGATTAACAGATCCATTATCTCTTTAGTTGTGATGGAATGTGCATCTGGAGAATCAGTGGATAAAAAATTCTGGCAGCAGATAACTTTCTAAGAGGCCTGGATTAAGAGACTGTGAAATTCCAAGATAGATGGAAGATGAGACTGGATGAGTAAGCGGTGAGTAGAAGGTTCAGGATAACCACACACTTCTCTCAGGATACATCCAGTAGGTTAGAAGGTTACAGCTTTAGTTGGACAAAATTCTGTTTTATTCTGCAAATAAGAATTGGGCTCAATAGGATTTTGCTATGGCTAGACTTGTGCCTGATTTGATTAAATTTGTCTACCAGTGGTTTCATTCAAAAGTAGAACATCCAAATATGATGAACAATTTTACGACTAGCTCTGGTAAGAATGACACCATCCATTCTGATGAATGTGCTGTCCTTTAAGGAAAATGAGAAAACAATTTATTAAACTATCTTGGGATAAATCTCATTCACTTTAGTAAAAAGATAGGAATTCTTCACCCTAATGTTGCCATGGGTGCTTTGTCTGAACTTGCATTTCCTGCCCATGACATGAAATATTAATTATCCTATGAAATTGTCAATGAACTCAGTCATATTACAATCTATTGAAAAAAAGAAGTCACCCTTAGTGGAAATGAAACATATCTTTCCTTTCTAAAGATCTCACAGAGTTGCTTGAAAATTGTGTGCTCTCTGGAACTCTCTGAAAGGTAGAAGGTAAAATGAGCAGTAAGCCTCCAACCAAAAGCAGATTGATTCCATTTAGCAATAAGTTGGGAGGAGCCAAACCGACTTGCTTTCCCAGAGGAACCTATTTGTGATTACCATTGCTTTGCTGTGACCACTGCAATAGGAGTAAGAAAGCAATCAGTATTAAATCATGACATTTGTCCTGTTTCTGGTTCCAATTGAACATTAATTCACACATTTGCCATGGGAATTAGCAGTTTACTCAAAATCAAAATATAGCAGCAGACAACAATTGCAAGAAACGTGCCTGAATGGCTTTTCTTTTAAGAGAAGCATACAGCAGGATAGTCCAAATCCAATCCAGAGTTCCAAGATCCAGGTCAGAGCTGTCAGCTAATCAAGATCAGAATTTCACAAGAAGATTTCACATACAAGCATCACACAAGAGCCAGAGATCAGGCAGTTGCTTCCAACAAGGAATCATCGGTCAGGGGTGCTTCTTAAATCAGAAGGCAGTTTTCTGTCTTTGATCAATAGATTTAGTCCCTTGTTTGGCAAGGAGCCTCACAGAATTTTTGCTCTGCTCTCCTCTCTTTTTGGCAAATGTGGGGCTGGAAAGCCTTACTTCATTATCTGACTTCTTCATATGCCCAGGTAGTGAGCAGCCTCATGAAATTCTTTGCTTTGCATGTCCTGAGATGGACATTTCACAGACCTTGCTGAAATACGTAGCTTCTTCACATAGTCATTCTCTGATTCTTGGGTCATGACAATATTTTTTTTTAAAGATTTTTTTATTTTTGGTTAAACAAACACAACACAAAAAATGAAATAAAATCATCTTTCATTACATATTGTAGAAGTGTGTTGATTGGTTACAAATAACTTTCGTGCATCTCTTCCACAGTCATTACTTATAATTCATATCACATTGTATATTGTAAATCAAAAATCTTTATATATCGTACTATCAACATCCCACAATTCTCATTTGACTATAATTGTTTTAATGTCCTTTTGCATAAAATAATCCAAAATTGAAAAACACAACCACTTAATGACATTTCATTAATTATTTCTAATATCATCCAATAACATTACACTTTTATAACATGTTTTAAGTAAGAATTAATTATGATTGATAACAAAATTTCTAATCTTCTTTTCCAAGTCGCTGTTTACTATTTGTATCCCAATACCTTTTATTGAGCCAGTACATACATACATACATACATATATATGTATTTGTGTTAAAACCCCTGGTATGCCTAAATATGGGAGGAAGGTCACTACTCCCTCTTTCTGTCCCTCGGCTCATCACAGAAGACCATGCAGGCAGAAAACCATATTTTTATTTTTAATGTTGCCTTTTTATATTTGTGTTGTATTTGTACTGATAAATAAATAAAAGGAGACTAGTATAGATCTATTTCGAGTTAATTAGCTCTCATCAGCTAGCCATACCCTTACTGGGATTTGAAACTGGGCTGTTATATATCTCAGGCAGGAGTCTTAGACACTAAGCCACAGGCTCGCCTCGTTATCAGTTGAGCCAGGGAAATAGGTATGTATTTGTGTTACAACCCCTGGTATGCCTAAATATGGGAGGAAGGTCACTACTCCCTCTTTCTGTCCTTCGGCTCATCACAGAAGACCATGCAGGCAGAAAACCATATTTTTATTTTTAATGTTGCCTTTTTATATTTGTGTTGTATTTTCCATATATATATATATATATATATATATATATGTATATGTATATGTATATGTATATGTATATGTATATGTATATGTATATGTATATGTATATGTATATGTATATGTATATGTATATGTATATGTATATGTATATGTATTTATTTATCAGTACAAATACTATATATATATATATATATGTGTGTGTGTGTGTGTGTGTGTGTGTGTGTGTATCCCTTGTCATTTCATTGTTATTATTATAATTGTTATTTATTAATAGAAATTCATTCGCTAATTATATCAGGTTTCCTTTCTTCAAACCAACACATGTGTGCACCTCGTTATCATTATCAATTATTTATTTAACATATCACTCTAAAGATTACTAAATTACTAATCACTAATCATTGTAGAAGTGTGTCAATTGGTTACAAATAACTTTCATGCATCTCTTCCACAGTCATTGCTTATAATTCAAATCACATTATGTATTTTAAATCAAAAACCTGATCTTTATATATCTTGCTATCAACATACCATGCTTCTCATTTGACTGTGGGGGTCATGACAATATTTTTGATATGTAAAACTCAATGTGCAATATTCCTTCAAAAGAAAATCAAGCAAGTAAAACAGTAGCAAAGAGCTTTGATGAATAAAATGGCATGTTTCCATTGTAAAATTAATTGCCCAATCATTTCTCAAATGCAAACAGAATTGAATAAATTTGCAATGTCCCTCATCATTGGCCATGCTGATAGGAACAAGTGAAAAAACTGAAATTCAGAAACATCTGGAAAGCCATTGTTTGTCTTCCCTTGTTCCAATAAGTAGTTCCAGAGTGAAACACAGTGAGTGGTGAAAATGCAAGATAATGAAATGATCTGTTTGGAACTGATGTGATTTGAAGTCCAAACATATGGAAAACACCAGATTGTCCACCCAGCTTAGACATACTTTTTTTTTAAATACTGAGTTATGGCAAAGCTAACCCAGAGGGAAAGGTCTAAAACATGAAATATAGAGAGCATTATATGGGAATAGAATAGAGAAAATGAAGTAGGTAGACTGGTAGCATGATCAAAAGAATATTTGGAGAAATGAAAAGGAAACCAATGCGATTCTAAAAACAAAGCATGTAAAAATTAGCATTTGTTTCACAAGAGGAAGAAATATGAAAAAAGAAGAGGATCGTAACTTCAAGTCAAGTAAATATTTTGAAATTGTAAAATAGTACATTAATTGTACTGTAATAATTATGACACTCTTTCAGCTGAGCATTTAAGCTTCCTTACCTATTTTACAACTCAGTTCAATTGTCTGTTTGATTTGACCCAGCATTTAAAGAGGGGTTAAGAAGGTTATCAGAATGCAAGTATGATGCAGCTTTAAACCACTATAAACAATAATTATATTGTATATTGCTACAAAGTAGCATTTTTCTTTTCTGCTTTTTTACCTCAGTGCTTTGTGGATTCTCAGAACAAAAGCAGGCAGTGTCTTGCATTGCATGATAGATATCACCAGATAATTAAAACCCACAGTTGCAGTTCTGATCTCAGTGGCTCAGGAAAAAAGACAGAGACACACTTCAGTTGCAAATATGCAGCAATTATCATAAAATGAAACTCCTGGAATTCTTCATGGGGAGGGGCAAATCATCAGGAACCTGTATTTTGAGACTTTTTGGACAAAACAAAAAAACCCGAACTTATGATTTTGATGATTAAACAGAATAAATTATACAAAGAAGAGAGCTATGTTGTAACCATGGAATAAGATATAATTGTATTTATAATAATTGTAAAGAAAATCAGAAACTACTTTGCATCTTTTTTCTATTTTTCATTTCTTTTCCTTGTATTTCTCTTTGACTTCTTTTTTCTTATTTGTATTAGTTTGTGCTTACAATACAATAATACAATACAATAGTAGAGTTGGAAGGGACCTTGGAGGTCTTCTAGTCCAACCCCCTGCCTAGGCAGGAAACCCTATACCGTTTCAGACAAATGGCTATCCAACATCTTCTTAAAGACTTCCAGTGTTGGGGCATTCACAACTTCTGGAGGCAAGATGTTCCACTGATTAATTGTTCTAACTGTCAGGAAATTTCTCCTCAGTTCTAAGTTGCTTCTCTCCTTGATTAGTTTCCACCCATTGCTTCTTGTTCTACCCTCAGGTGCCTTGGAGAATAGTTTGACTCCCTCTTCTTTGTGGCAACCTCTGAGATATTGGAACACTGCTATCATGTCTCCCCTAGTCCTTCTTTCTCTTAAGCTAAACATACCCAGTTCCTGCAACCGTTCTTCATATGTTTTAGTCTCCAGTCCCCTAATCATCTTTGTTGCTCTTCTCTGCACTCTTTCTAGAGTCTCCACATCTTTTTTACATCGTGGTGACCAGAACTGAATGCAGTATTCCAAGCTTACTTTTATATTATTTTAAAAAATCTTAATATACATATGTGCATACACACAGTAACACATATTTGAAGAATTCAAATTGGAATGCTCAAGGTGCACTAAAAAATTGTAGGATTTAGAGTGTAATTCTGCATTTATAGCGAACAAACCTCATTAAATATTGTAACAGCCTTTGGCTGCTTTGTACCGCATTTGGATTTCAGAGGAGACTTTGAATTTTGAACACGAATTTTATTTTTAGTACTTTTCATTCCTTCTAGTCCTTTCGAAAATAGTCTTGTTCTCACTGTCTGTCTCTCTCCCATCCTGATCAGATACATATCTAATTTAAAAAATGAACTAAAAAGTAAATGAATGGCTTATACAAAGCAAAATCTGAAACTTGTCCTACACCTCTTAAAATAATCTTAAAATATGTCTTTTAGAATTGTGGACTGAAGTCCTATATCATCAGCTAGGCTGATGCATCCAACTTATACTTTGGAGGCCTTTTCATTCAGATTTCCCAGCATGAACATTCATTTATTTCCACAGCTGGATGAAATTTAGTAACTTCCTTTCTTTATAAAGCTGAATTGGTGCTCTGAATTTTTGTGTGTGTTTACCAGTGGTGGGTTACGACTGGTACACCCAGTACAGGTGTTCTCGTATGGTGCTCCGGAGGGCCCACCCACCCACCCTCCTTGCCGATATTTCAACTCTCCTGAGCTTCTGTGCAGGTGCACAGAGCGTACAGCATCTGTGCGACGCTCCACCGAGCAGCTGGAGCATTGCAGAAGTGTTGCGGAGTGTTGCAGGAGGTAAGGATGCATGCACACACTGCGTGCATGTGCGCACATGCTGCACGCATTCATGTGGTGGATGCCAGGTCCCGTTGCACTGTACCCATTGCAACGGGATCCGGAACCCACCACTGGTGTTCACGCATGCATGTACTAATACTAAATACTTATAAAATATCAACTACTTCCTGAGCATTTCGAATACTAATGGACTAGCCATATCTGATTCCAGGATCACAACACAATAAAATAAAAAGACCAGTCACTGGACAGGGTAAGACTAAGGCAAAATAATTAGTTTAACATAACCCTTCTGTTTTAGAGTAACATTTGAAATACAGACGTCTAATAATACTGGATCACTCATTACACATAGTCCTTGACTTACAATAGTTCATTTAGTGATTGTTCAAAGTTACAAAGGCACTGAAAAAAGTGACTTATGACCAATTTCACACTTATGACCATTGCAGCATCTCCATGGTCCATGATCAAAATTCTGATGCTTGACAATTGCTTCACATTTATGACAGTTGCAGTGTCCAGGGGTCATGTGATCACCTTTTCCGATCTTCTGACAAGCAAAGTCAACAGGAAAGCCAGGTTCACTTAACAACCGTGTTACTAACTTAACAACTGCAGTGATTCACTTAAAAACTGTGGCAAGAAAGGTTGTAAAATGGGCAAAACTCACTTAGCAACATACATTTTGGGGGTCAGTTGTGGTCGTAACTGGAGGACTACCTTTACAGTTTTTGAAAGAAATTAAGGGATGACAATCCACATAATTGCTGTGTCAGGAAAAAAAAATGTCCTGGGGAAATCTGAGATCAATGGACCGTGGCTGATTCCCTTCTGCATTTTTTTTTTCCCTGACAACTTGGTAGCAGAGGATGGTTACATTTTGATAATGAAAGCTACGTCTGCCAAGCTGGCTGCCGAACAAAGAAGAAAGGAATTTTGTTCTGGAATGTGTAAACGCATGCGCAATAAATCACTTTCAGATAAGAACTTTTTGTTTTATGACCTGCGCAATAAAGCTTTCTTAGTTTAACTCTTGAATGTCAGTTTAGGCAGTTCAGGCCTAGCAAACTTTTTAACATCGTGACATGCTGCACTTTGGGGAGTGCACAAACTAGAGTAAAACAGGCTAAGGGGAAATTAACTGCTGAGAAAGAGTAAAAATGCAACTCCATTTGATTATATTTAAACAGAAGCACGAAAGGCTTCCACCTAGGACAAGCCAAGCATCATAATATTTCTCTTAAAGCAAGCAAATTGTCAAACAAACATATTCTATGAACCAATAATCTTAAACCCAGATCTTCTAAGTCAGAGTTTTCCAAACTGTGAGGTGAACAGGCAGATAGCGTCCAGAGGAGGCATGTGAGGAACCTTTCGGTTACAAGGTTACAATCAATCCACTTTTCCCAAAGTTTCATTATATTGTTTGTGTTGTTAACTTTGTATTCATTGTGGTATTTGGATTTTTAGAGGTGATGTTTACATTAAGATTACACTAAAGATAGGTTTGATAGCAAAAGGTTTAGGAAGCCCTGCTCATATTTACATTACCAGTAGCTGTATGAAAATTAATGAAAAGTCCCTTTCTCAGCCTTAATTTCTGGTGTTTTTTAAAAAATAGGAACAATAAGAATATGATTTGATATTGCTTTCATCTAGAATGTTCTTTCAACTTCCAAGGTTGTCAGGATGTTGGCTGGGGGACTTTGGACCAATCATTTTCTCTCAGACCAGCCCACCTCACAGGGTTATTGTTGAGAGGAAAATAAACAAAAGGGGTATTATGCATGTTCACCAGTTTGGGTTACTTATAAAGTAATGATGGCAGTGTAATGTCCTCGACTTGCGACTGGTCTTAAGTCCTTGACTTATGACCAGCCGCAAGTCCTCGACATATGACTGACAGCCGGCAACCAAAGGCTCGCACCTATTGGCTAAGACGTGCCTGGCTGGAAGCGGCTTTTTACACTGTTACCATTGGCTGCTCTGCTTGACAGCTCCCGTATAAATAGCTGTCAAACAGAGCAGGGTGCTGAATTGTTTTGTAGTTACCTTGAGAGTTGTCTGTTGCAATAAAGCTGTTCTTTTTACCTCAGCTAGTCTGTTGCCTCATCTGTCGGTCCAGACTTCTACAGGCAGAATAAAAATCTAATATATAAATAAAGTTACATTTCCTTGTGGCTTCCCATCGAGTATTTACAACAATTGGTAACTAGTAACTTTGTAGACGTCTTCCACTGCCTCTTTCTTTCTTTTTTTACTTTCCATAATTCCTTTGTGATCTCCACTTGTTCATTGTTGAAGCTATGGTCAGAAAAAAAATGCCTGTCATGAATTCCATCAAAGGTTAAATTATAAAAAAGTCAAACTTAGAATCTGAATTTATAAAAGACAAATGTGTTCCTTTTTTTAAAAAAATGCTCCTCGGGGACATTTGGAGGCATTCAGTACAAATGCACTAGCTGGCATCTTAGACATCAAAAATTATATTATGGCCTAGCTTTTTGTGAAGAAAGAAAGAAATGAGGTAACAGTTATGGGAAGGCTCCAAAAGGGACCAATTTATATTAGAGCACCTTCCAGGTAAAAACAAAACAAAGAAAACCTGTATGCTTTTATACATTGCGATATATTAGCTAAATATTAAAACCGACCAACCAAAGATCAAGTGAAGTGTTGCAGTCTAATAATATCTGCAAGCTTCTGAGATGAGCATATTTGTACAGTAAATCACCTGAGATAACTGCACTGATAATTCATGCTACTTTTATAGAAATTTTAATTCATCAAATGGATGCTTTTATGAAGACTGGGATGAATGCATTAAATTCAAATAAATCATAAATTGCCATACTAACACATACATTTACTCAAAGTGGGGGCTGGTAAGCTAAATCAAACTTAAGGAGCAAAACGTCTTCCCTGAAGATCCAAATATCAAAGGTCCCTGGTGGCTGCACCTTCTTGATTTTTTGTTTTGTTTCTTATTTACTCTTGAGACTGATCTGACTGGCTTATCATTAGCAATAGCTAAGCAGTCGGCCAATGTCTATCAAAGGCTGAGACATTTTGCAAACCAGCCCTGATTGATATATAATGCTACATGAATCAAAAGCGAAGGAAAGAACAATTTGTCATTTTAACAGCCAGGTTTCCAATTAGCCTTTTAAACTATTATTTCCTGCATATGCCATGCATTTTTATTACTCAATACATTTTAATTGAATATCACAAATACTCAAAGGCTTTGATGCTAATCCCCCTTCCTTTTTGTTTTTAATTTAACCAAAGAGAATGACTTCTATTGCGTACTAAGCAGAAGCCTGAAAGAAGACAAAGGCTGCTTTTCTTTTTTCTTTCCTTTTTGGTGGGGGGGGGGGGGAGGCTGTCGATGCCTTATTTTGTGCCTTACTCTGTCTCTACTCTTGAGCTGAGAAGCATCCCACTCTTTCTGTCATTTCCCCATGTCTTCACAGGCATGTTCACCTTTGATCCCAAAGATAGCATATACAGTAAAGAGACTCATAGTTGGTAATCAGTGATACCCTTTGTCATTGATTCATGAGTTGCCATGTCTGCCATGAAAGAGAACATTTATTGAGTGTAGTAAATGAATGACGGAACCACTGAAAGATGGAAGCTTTTCCAAAGTTGGTAAAAACTCCCCCCCCCCCCATTAGAGAGAGACTCTCTCTCTCTGCAAAAGAATACTGAACCTTTCTCCCCACATCCTCCAAATGCCTCTAGCTTATATATGCACGGTTACCCTTAAAGGCAAAAACCCTGAATGAGAAGACCGCTAAGCAGAATCTGAACAGATTCTGCCTATTTACCTATTAATAAGTATTCATATCTTTGAAAGAGGCCTTTGGGCACTGAAGTTCTTCATTGGGTTTCTGGTGCTATTAAATATCTAAGATAACTTTTAGTGAGCAAAGAGTAAGGAGAATGTTGTGAATGTTCCCCACCACCCAAATTCCCCTACTTAATTTCACAAGTCACTTCTCTGCTTCTTTATTGAATGCAATTTTTTTTTCACAGCAAGAGGGGAGTTAACCTTGAGTGTTTAGAATACATTAAATGTTCCACAGCATTTTATGGAGGTTGTGCATACTATAAAAGTTGTGGTAGCTTTGTTACAATAGATATGTTCAAACTTTTGTATTCTAAACTCCTAGTAAAGCTAGAATAAGTTATGGTAAAGTTTTAGGGTTCTTTGTGTTTGCAGCAGATACCTTGTGATTACTGGCAATCACCTATTGCATTTTAGAAATCACATTATATGCTGTCAGATAGGGAATCTTCATGTACTCTTTAGCCTGTCAGCAGAACAAGTCAACCATCTCTCCCAGAATACAGAAGCAGATGACATCATACTCCTCTTTTTCTTAGCCTACTGCAAAAGCAGTCTCTGGTAGTGTTTTCCAAATACAATAAAAAAGTATTTTTCAGCCCAAGTTGCTCTTATCCTCACAGCAGATTGTTTCAAATCCCCTGTTCTGATTTAGTTAACAGTCACAGCTATGATTAGCTTTATGGCTTCCTACCTCCTTCCTTAGCTAGCTTGGTCTAGTTTGGTCTCTACTCCCTTTTATATTTTTTAAACACTTGCAATTTTAAAGACTTTAAATACCTTTTTAAAAATCTAAATACAAGGATGGCACAAAGATTGGCAATTTCCCAATATCTAGAAAAACTCTAGACACACTTATTCCCAGAAAGCACTCTTCCAGTTTCCTCAAAATTAAGTGTGAATCTTGCTCATTTCCTCTCCTATCCTCTGGCTATATATACAATATTCTTCCTTGGTTCTGCAACTAATAAAGAAAACTCTCTAGATGAGAGCATTGCATCACATTCTTAAAGAGCTGCTGTTTGCTCAGGGGTCAAAAAGAGGGAATACTCTGGCAAATATATTTATTGTTCCTTCAGCGAGAGCGTTACTGCTCTCAAGACACAAGGGTTCTCTTTCCTACACTATATTTTTATCTTTGGTGATTACCCACTGTTGATTATAATTATGCTTTAAACTTCATGAGACAATAATACTGTGCCATGTATGGCACTTCCTCCTCACACTGCTGTATATATTGTGTGATGAATCTAGGCATATCTCCAATGCTACCACAGTGTGACTTCTACTTAGGATAGCTAGTTGGCCAGCACAGATCTCATGTTATCACTTGAAGCAAATCTTAGTTGCCCAGGAGCCTATCGACTATTATTATCAATATGTTACGGCTACTTTCTGGTTTGATGTTTCAAATCCAAAACATGTAAACATCTGGAGTGAGTTCTCCCATACATTCCTCCTTCCACTAAAGAGTCTCAGTTTGTCCAGAAATTGGGTATAATACAATACTTTAGACATTGTTTTTGAAACAAACAGGAAATAAGAGAATTAGGCTGCCTGTAACTAGATTTTTCACCAAGAACTAAAAATACTGAAAGAATGCCCCCAAACTGTTTAAAAAATTGAAAGAAGGATTGACAGTTAACATTTATAAAAGGATATTAGTATTTAAGCTACTTTTTATTAGAATTGTGGCTTCAGATCATCAAGCCTTTTGATCCGTCTTTACTTTAAAATGGAGCCTTTTGTGTGCATTGCAACAATCAAGTAATCCTTAAATTATCCCTCAGCCAGTATTTTCATCACAAATTCTAGTCGTTCAACTTTTTAAAAATACCTACAGATGCCATTTGGTTAGAAACCAAGATAAATCACTTTGGTAAACTTCAAAATCAACATAATGCAAATGTAACTTTTTTAAAAAATTTGAAATATTTAAAAACCCATGCATTTATGGTATAGTGGTATACAAATGGAAATGTTTCTTAGAGATGAAGATACATTTAATGGTTCAAAAGTTATTAACAATGTATATATTCTTGGTGAATATGAGATAAGAGTGAAGATGTACAATTGTGGCTAATCCAAAAGCTTTACATTTTTTTAAAAAATCCCTGCATAATTAAGCATCTGTATCATTGTATATGAATCGAAAGCTGGTACATTGGTTAATTAGTATTGAAAACTTTTCACAAAAGTAAAAGCAGTACGTGTTTAGCAAAAAAAAAAAAGAATCAATAGTAAAGAAATGAAAGGAAAAAAAGCAGAAATAAATAAAAATAAAAAGAAGTGGCTTCTGGTCTTCTTTTACAGCAGTTATAAATGCATTTATATATTTTATCCTCTCTAAAATTACATAATGGTGCACTTCTTTCCATATTCTACTCTTTGTAATTATCAAACCCATAAAAAGACTGGTATCATCAGAAAGAAAAACAGAGGGATATATATATATATATATATATATATATATATATATATATATATATAGAGAGAGAGAGAGAGAGAGAGAGAGAGAGAGAGAGAGAGAGAGAGAGAGAGAGAGAGAGAGAGAGAACTTTTGTAACTATCTATTCCCTCTTCTGTTGATTACAGTAGCTTTAATAAATTTTGTACTGCAAAATTCAGGGTATAACATAGAGTCTTAGAATTAAATTAGCAGCAGTTTCCAACTGTGGTTCCAGGGCTTTAAAACTAGAAAAATAGATTTGGACATTTTAATGACTCCATTTTGATATGACACTAAGTGGCGCTCTAGGCAAAATTAGATTTGAACTCATATCACTTTGGAAAGGCAAAGTCCTGAAGGCTAAAGTGTCAGCACCAGCAAGGAATTGCAGAGATTCAACAAAAATACAGCAGCAGAATGATTCTTAACTGCTAGGGCACATACAGAAAAAATGATCTCACTCCCTGGCACAATATATCACGGTGAATAATTCCTCTCTGAAAACTTGTCTCAGAGCAAGAATCACAAAAGTGGATTTGGAGAGGCAGCTGAAAGGGGCGGTATCCTCTGTTCCACCTGAATCTCTGAAGTTAACCAAGGAGAAACAAGTATAGACATCAAGCCTGCAGATCAATAAGGTGACAGATATCACAGCCAGATTGCCTGTACAACCAGAACAGGTCAGAAGACTTTTTATTTTTGCTATATATTTCAAAAGTGGATAGACTGCCATTACTCAGGTGATTTACAACCACAAATAAAGCTCAGCCTGAATACATGGGAATCAAGATAAAGACAAGCTGTTCTCTAAGGATTTCATTTTGTTTCCTTAGAGACTAGGTAAGCGGACATATGCCTAGTAGCCTAGAGCAAGATCATACCCCAGAGTAAACAAATAGACTGAATCATTTCAATATCTCTATTTAGTATATGCATTAAATAATCTAATAGAGAGGAGTCAGAGGAGTGTGGTAGTGGCTAGGTAGTCCAAAGATGAGAAATTTGATGTAAGTGGACCTAACTCCTTGTCTGACTTGATGGCTAGATAGTATCAAGGGTGAGATTTATCTGTGTCATTTAAGCACCACTCCTTGGTTTCATTCATATATTAGTGCTACTTGGAAGGTAACCTACTATGCCAATTGCTTATTATAATCATATTTGTGTATGTATGCTTATAAAAGAACATTCTACTACAGTGGTTCTCAACCTTTTCTTCACAACGGACCCTTTTTAAATACTTTTTGTGGCCACAGACTATGGCTACAGATCCCAAAAATTACTCAAGATTTAAATCATAACATTTCTTCAAGCGTTTGTGGAGCCCTTGTGATATCATGGACCCTCAGGGATCCGTGGAACACACATTGAAAACAACTGTTCAACTACTTGTTTCTTATCCACAGCATATGAGTTTGTAGCAATTAACTGTACCAGCAGAAGATGAATGCTTTATTGGAGGCACCAAGTACTGATTATACCTGAATGATAAAAATTTTTATTACTTCTTGTAAGGTGAATCCAGCAGTTTCAAGAGCAATCATACACTATAACCTTAGCCATTCTCCATGTTTCCTGAGTTCAACCAAGTGGCCAAATTATTATTATTTCAATTTGGTGGTCTGCATTGTTCTTTCAAGTTGAAGTTTTCAACACCACACAATTGGTGCTCATGCAGGCTAGAATCTGTGCTCTTCATAAACTATAAAAATATTGGGTGAATATTTATTGTATTCTATTATAGGTCAGTGCAATGATTTACTGACAGTTGATGGATTGTACATTTAGGACAGTCTAGACTATGAAAGGCAAAAGATACTTGAGTTTCTGCAGAAGATGGGTGACAAAATGTTTGTTACAACTTATAGTACTCTGTTCCTTAAGGATTTGCATGCAAATTGTGACACAATTATGAAAGGGTGGAGCTTACATTGCAATGTTATGCAGCATATTTTGACAGTTTGGCATCAATGTAATTTGCTGGGATAGCTATGAAAGAATCAGTTTTACTGATTTCATATACTGTATGTTCCATTGAGTTGCAAAGATACATTGCAATATATAGTCCTAGGCTACCAGACAGTGTGACTGACTTGCCCTAAAGGCCACAATCACAATAGGAGCAGAATTAAACAGAATAGTATGCAAAACGGCTGCCTAATTGTTAGATGTTATATGTTTGTTGCATTGTAAACCACCCACAGTCACTTAGTGAGATGGGCAAGATAGAAATGAGATGTATAAATAATAAAATAAATAAAATAAAATATGAATACTTCAACTCCCCCAAACTCAGAGGCTAGGCTCTTTCCCATCCTATCAAAGGCTTTGATGGCTAAAAACATCCCCTTTCTTGGTGCATTTGATCAGTGATTCTCATTCAAACTTGAAAGTCTTATCATAATTCACATCCTAGACTAGATTATTTAATAACATCTCCTCTCCTTAAACATCTACTTTTTCAACAAATGGTTTTATGAAAGTTATAAGATAATTTTCACCCCAAGTGCATACAATTATGGCTTACTTATTGAACATCATTAGTAAGTATATGAAAAAACAAAATTCCTATAGAACACAAAATACAATTTTATTTATTTTATTTCCCCTTTTTCCTGGAATTAAAAATCCTGTTTCCCATTTTCATGTTTTTGTTAGAACAAGACATTCCTCTTTTCCTTTTTTCCTTGCTTTTTCAAATTCACATATACCAACTGGTTTCCACTAGTCATAGACTGCCAGAAATCCATCAGAACATAATTTCTTAAGTGCAGGTCATAATCATAGACATGTGAATCCATCTGAGTAATTCAACTATAAGCAAGCATAAATATTGTATCTCAAAACTTTTACAAAATGGCTGTGCTACTTAGTTCAAAAGTAGTTTTCTTGGCCTCTCAGCCTTTTTAGGACATCAAATAGATCTGTGAATTCAGAAATAATATGTTGATTTTAGTGCTGTTGGCAACTGTCTTGAAATAAATCAGCAAATAGAAGTTGTCTCCTAATTAAATTTTTATTTTTGGAAAATATTGGAAAATTATCCAGTACAAAGAATTTAAACTTAAGACTGTTATCAACATAACCTTTACAACATATAATGCCAAAAAACCCTCAGTTACAATATGTGGTATGAAATATTGAATAGAAAGGAACATATTTCTGATTTGGTTCATTTTGCAAAGAAGCGGTTAACTTAAGACACTTCATATCCATGTTGATAGGAAAGTACAAATGTGAACACGAAGCTACAAAGATTTATGACTAAAAAAAAAGCCATAACACAATAGATGAAATAGAGCAAATTGTCTTTTGCAAATTACATTCTTGCATATTCAGCATACTTTTTCTTATAACTAGCACACTTATCCATATAACCAGGTATTGTAAATGATTCATGTTATGTGATAAGTATGAGACTGTGCACATTTGTGAAATGAATATAAATAAAAATGAAGCTGACAGGTTCATCCATTCATGGATATGGGTTTTATTGGCTGACTCTTAGAATGCCATTCTGTATTTGGCTATATTTCTGATGTTAATATTGATATTAATTTTTTGGCAGTTTCCTCATTTCTAAGAGTGATGGTCGAGAGGGGCAAAGTCTAAGATAGACATCTTTCCATTTTTTGATGTTGAAAAGCTGTGGCTATTTAATTTTGGTGGTTTAAGTTATGATTTATCTTCATTCAAATAAAAAAGACATCCAAAATTTACATTTGATTCATTAACGTAATAGAAAAGCTTACTGTTTTTAAGCAACCATGGGAGAAAGCTAAGGCGATCCATCTATCTCCTGATTTTCAGTTAAAACACACCTTCAAGGAAGCATGATTAGGACTGCAAACTAAATGCCTAGTTATATAAAACAGAATAAAGAAGTTCTTTTAGTATCTCCATGAGAACCAGCTCCACAATCATACAATATCATCTAGCTTTGAAAGCCACATCATTTGTTTTCAGGCTCTGCTATGATTTAATACAATAATACAATAGTAGAGTTGGAAGGGACCTTGGAGGTCTTCTAGTCCAACCCCCTGCCTAGGTAGGAAACCCTATACCGTTTCAGACAGATGGCTATCCAACATCTTCTTAAAGACTTCCAGTGTTGGGGCACTCACAACTTCTGGAGGCAAGCTGTTCCACTGATTAATTGGTCTAACTGTCAGGAAGTTTCTCCTCAGTTCTAAGTTGCTTCTCTCCTTGATTAGTTTCCACCCATTGCTTCTTGTTCTGCCCTCAGGTGCCTTGGAGAATAGTTTGACTCCCTCTTCTTTGTGGCAACCCCTGAGATATTGGAACACTGCTAGCATGTCTCCCCTAGTCCTTCTTTCTATAAAACTAGACATACCCAGTTCCTGCAACCATTCTTCATATGTTTTAGTCTCCAGTCCCCTAATCATCTTTGTTGCTCTTCTCTGCACTCTTTCTAGAGTCTCCACATCTTTTTTACACCGTGGCGACCAGAACTGAATGCAGTATTCCAAGTGTGGCCTTACCATGTCAACTTTATTGAAATTCAACTTTATTGAAATTTATATGAAATCAGAGGTGACCAGAACAACATGCAATTTTTCACATTTTCTTTCTGCTTCATAATGTAGATTTGTGCACTAAGCAATTGCTACTTGTCTAGAATCCTTAACTGCTACTTTGAATTCCAGTAAGTTAGATGCCAAGGATAGGGTTGTGTGTGCATTACTCTTTTCTATAGGTTCTAGAAAGGATATGCTTTCTTAAATAATTGTTCAAATTCATTCCAAATAAAGCTGGGGAGAATTGTCCACTGATCCAGCCTTATTATCAAACAAAATAAAGTTGACATCAAGAACAGATATGGATAGTGAATAAAGGATCCTATTCATTTCTTGAAGTAAAATACACTATTTCATCTGATTAACTTGTATGCATGTATTTGGGGTGAGATGGACATTGTCCTACACTCAAGGCAGCAAAATATTTAAAGCTAGGCCGGTATATACAATGAAGGTCACTCTTCCCTAAACTAGTCAAAGTTAAATGCATTTGACCAGAATTCCTAGCAATGCTGAAACTTGTTGGAGATTAAGGGAACTGAAATCTGCAAATTTGGAAAGTGCTTAGATTGGAGCAGCTAGTAAAAGTCATTCCTGCTCAACCATGAAAAGTTTTAACCAGACTTTTCATTTAGCATTACCTATAGGAGTAATAAATCCCTTTTGGAAGCTGAATAATATGGTAGCCACAGATACATGCCTCTGAATTTTCTTTTAATAGTAGTGATTTATTATTCAGATGAGCAACACCCTTCAATAAAGTCTCCCTACATTCATAATCAGGTGAGAAGGCATATTGCATTATGACCATGTATATTTAAAATAAACATTAGGAAAGCATGATTTATAGACTGAATTAAATAAATCTTTAAGGTCTTCTTATTTCTCTGAATTTGAACTCCATGAATAACAAAAAAGGAAACGTATATAAGAGGATTTGGGGGGAAAGTAGCCAAATTGATTAACTTCAACAAAAGGTATACTCCAACAAAACTTCAACATAGTTGTGAAAAATATCATGCTTAGTTATCCTCTTACACTTTTTTAATGGGTTAATTTTGAAAAAGAGACTTTCCTATTGATCTCTGAGAGATAAATCCTAAAGCAATAGCCACATGAGGTCACTGTTGTTCATATATGAATTACAAGTTTAAACTCACTGTGTAGCTAAACTGATTTGTCCCACCATGTCATCAACACAGAAGACAAAATATATCATGAAGGAATAGTGTTTACATCAACTTTAATTTTTAACAGAGTTGTTAAAATAAAAACCAATATAATACAAAACAAATGTTCATGCAACACTAACTATATTCAAACATTCCTACATTGTTCAAGTAAATATGATTCAATTATAATTAAGTCCAGGAAATTAATTCTGAATTTCAATAATTTATACAAATTCCTGCTTCCACCTCATAGATATTTTACACATCGACTGGATTTTTGTAATCATACTATACTTTATATTAAGGCACTGAATGTGTGCAAATTGCTGTCATAATATTTTCAGCCTCACAGAAGACTATTGATATTTGTTTGTTTGCTTGAGACATGATCTTCTCATCAATGTAACAACTGGAACCCAACATTCATATTTACTTCTCATGACAGTCTTTAGTTTCCTAGAAGAGAAGATGACAGCATGGTAAAGGTTTATTTTCAAATCTTTTAAGCCCACATAGTAAGTTTATGAGAAAGCAATGCCTCCAAGTCACATTTGTTTTATCCAAATCAGCCTTTAACCGTACCCAACCATTTCTATTATGAATAAAAGCAAAATATGTTATCATTTAGATGCCTAATTAAAAGTCTATTTTTTATTTCCTAAAAAGTGTGTTGCTAATGAGAACTGACTGAAACTAGCAAAAATATGAATTACATTCAAATGCTTTTTAAGACATACAACTGCTTTAACTGAGTACCTCAAAACATGTACAGTGAGAATGTAACAAATCTATTGCTAAATCTCTTTTGGTTATTTTACATTATCCTGTTGCTTTACTATTTTATATAGTGGGCTATTTATTTAATGATGTATGGTTATCTCTTTTTGGTTAATGATTATTTATATGATACAACACTCAGAGTTGTACTGTTTGAGTTAGACAGCCTTATAAATGTTTGAAATACATGTTCGCATACATAGAGATTGCTGATTATCATACAGAACTAGCTTAGGATGTGTTATCTTCAAGACAGCCCTGTCCAAGGTGTGAAATGGTTCCAAGTCTTTCATTATTAAAAGTGTACTTGGCAGAAGGTAATCTTAGTAAACTTTTGTATCCTCTCAAGCCCCTTTTGGATACAGAAATAAGTTCCAATCTCTTTACATACAGGTAGTCTTCAACTTACAACAGTTCATTTAGTGACAACAGCATTGAAAAAAGTGACTTATGGCAATTTTTAAGTTATAACTTTTGCAACATCTCCATGATTATGTGATCAAAATTCAGATGCTTGGCAGTGGGTTCATATTTATGAAAGTTGCAGTGTCCTGGGGTCATGTGATCACCTTTTATGACTTTCTGACAAGCAAAGTCAATGGGGAAGTCAGATTCACTTAACAACCATATTATTAGCTTAACAATTGCAGGTTCACTTAACAACTGTTACAAGAAATGTCGTAAAATGGGGCAAAACTCACTTAACAAATATCTCATTTAACAACATACATTTTGGGCTCAATTGTGGTCAAAATTGAAGACTACCTGTACACCAAGGGTAATGATTCACATATTTTCCTCCTTAGTCCCCAAACTTTTGCCTTAACTTTTGCCTTTGTTTGAGTAAAAAGATAATTCTTTGTACAATCAGGAAAAAAAATCACACAACAAAACCTATGTGACAGTGTGTGCAAGTAAAAGTTGTTTTAGCCCTCCTGCCTCAAGACAGAAAGATGGAAGATTGGGTGCAAATACCAGGTATATGTTTGCCCTTTCCTTACTCCATTAGCTCTCAAGTGAGAATTCTTCTCAGGTTAAAATCGAACCATAGACATCTCCTCAGCCCCAACTTCATATGAATTATGAGGATCAGAATATTCGGTGGATAAGTCACATAGCCAGTCATTTTTCTGGGTAAAAGCCTACTATGGGATTTGTGAACTTCGGCTTCCACTGCTTCAAAGTATGGGATAGCTAATGGACATCCAGAAAAAAGACATGAAACAAGGCTCATTACAGAGTGAAAAAGTTTACTTTTTTTTTTTTGGTAAGAACTTAATAAGAAGAACCATAAGCACTCCAAGAAAGCGAACTAAGGGAATAATTACAATATAGCAATTTTTGATATGACATAATTTATAAATTCCATGGCTTGTCTTAAATTTCAATATAACCTCACACAATATATGCATAAACTTACCACTTAGCATGCTGCTGGAGGGGAGAGAGAGAGGTTGAGGAAGACATTGCATTCTATCTCTGGTCATCTCTTCCTGTTTTCCCCCCCTCATATATGAACCCATAGCATGTGTTATGCTTAAAGGATTTTACCTCAGAACACTTCCTGATATGTCTTCATGCAAAGTTAACTGTGAAAAACATCTTTAGGGTTCGGGATATAACCCCTTTGAATTTCTGGTTTAATCTATTCTAGGTTAATACTTCAAGAGTTTCTGCCTAAATTTGTTATCTGTGTTTTATACCTCAGACCTTTGTTCATTCACAGTTTGTTATCAGAGACCTATACAAGAGTTGTAAACAATATGTGAAGAGAGATGAGGAAAGCTAGAATGCAGGACTGATGCTGCAGTAAAATGGATGATAAATTATCTTTTTGAAGATGATCTACTGACAGGCTGAAAGCCTTCATAGGATCAATTCCCCTTTGATCCATGCTCCCATGAATGGAAAGGGAGAACTATGGCAGGAATGTAGTTTGCACTGTTTTTCAAGCTGAATCAAATAATATATTTTCTTTTGAGTATTCTACAACAATTGGGATTCTCCCCCTAGTATTTGAAGTCATATGTGCAGTGAATCTAAAAATTAATTATTTTGTGTCAACAAGGAATATTGGAAAAGCTATCCAACATCATTTCTCAAAGAACTGTATCCCAAACATTTAAAGCCGTGCTCTTTTCTATCTTGAATTTTGTAACAGTTTGAAGTTTGTAACTTAGCATGTTGAGATCACATCAGTTGCCCTTCATTGCCTTTTATTTCAACTTAAGAAGTCGGTTTTAACCTGCCTGACATCTAATTAAGACACTGCTAATGAGGCTGTTTTAAATTTGGGGTCTCTAGAGAGCGGCTACTGACATCTAGTGTCCTCTTTATCTGAGAAATATATAGTTGTCTGTCTTTTGAGTGTTTTCACAGACAACAACTTCTCATAAAACTTCCAATGCATTAAAAAGAGAGGTTTTCAGGGTTGTAACTGGTTGTTGTAAACCTTAAAGCAGAAAAAAGTAAAAACAGCAAGTAAACTAGTGTTAGGTTGCAGCAATTTGCATTTTATATTCAGACAGATAAGAGGGCATGTATTTTTTCAAAATAACTTAATAGTGCAAAATCCAATGCATATTTAATATTGTCGGCATTCTGAAATGTTTCATAAGCTTGTCCCAAAGGTACTTTTTCAGGAGGCAACTGGACTTTCTTGTTTTTTTTTATTTAAAGACGTTTAGCTTCTCATCCAAGAAGCTTCTTCAGCTCTGACTGGATGGTGGGGAATGGAAGGATTTATATTCCTTGCAGGCAGCTGGTCATTTGCATCCTTTTAAAGCTTCTTCGATGAGAAGCAAAATGTCTTTAAAGAAAACACAAGGAAGTCCAGTTGCCTCCTGAAAAAGCACCCTTGGGACAACCATGACTTGGATGATTGAAAATCCCTACAGAGTTTCATAAGCTTACAATGTTCCAATTAGGAAAATGAAAGTTGTCTTAGAGGTAACATATTATCTGTGCTAGCGGACCATTATAGCATAATTTATTGAATATGGTTACTAGTTCAAGTTTAAATTCTATTTCAGCAGTTTGGTATATAAAAATTCCACAGGTTTTTGCAACTTGTATAGCAATAACACTTAAATTTATATAGCACTTCATACTGCTTTACAGCCCTCTCTAAGTGGTCTACAGAATCAGTATATTGTCCCCAACAATCTGGGTACTTATTTTACTGACCTTGGAGGGATGGAAGACTGAGTCAACCTTGACTCGGTTAGAATCAAACTGCTGGAAGTCAGCAGAATTAGCCTGTAATACTGCATTCTGTGGCACCACAGGTCTTACCAGAGGTGGTATTTAGCAGGTTCTGACCAGTTCTGGAGAACTGGTAGCGGAAATTTTGAGTAGTTTTGGGAACCGGTAAATACCTCTGATTCCCCCTGCCCCATCTATTCTCTGCCTCCCGAGTCCTAGCTGTTTGGGAGGAAATGGGGATTTTGCAGTAACCTTCCCCAGAAGTGGGGAGGGAGTGGAGATTTTACAGTATCCTCCCCCTGCCACGCCCACCAAGCCGTGCCCACAGAACTGGTAGTAAAAATGTTTGAATCCCACCACTGGTTCTAACCATATCCAAAATACAAGCTACTTCTACTTTGCCCCCCCCCCCTAAAGTCTTGTTGGCAAACCCTTGCAGTCTAGATCTAGATATACCTTTATAATGTAAACATTGTAAATGCACAGTGCTATCTTAGACAAACACACTTATCACATTGTAGTCTGCAGTTATTTTATTAAAAAATATGGAATATTATCTCCATGGCGTGCCATCACCCCTTAAAATAAAACATTTGTAGTACTCCTTATGAATAATAATCCTGCTACTTATTTTATTTTATTTATTTATTTATTCTTCGCATTTCTAAACCGCCCCCTCTCCCAAAAAGGGACTCGGGGCGTTTACCACTGATGATAATGATACTAATATTATTCATTTATTTTAATTTATTGGCCACCCAACTCTACTGGACTCTGGGTGGCGCACAAAATTAAAAAGACATAAAAACAGTTGAAATTATTAAATCATCAGGAAACACAGAATAAAAAGCTCTGATAATAAAATTTATAAAGCAAACAGTGTTATTAAATCATCAGCAAACATCAGTCCTAGGGTTCAAAGCTTTCTGGAGCCCCAGGAGAGAGGGTACTGTCCTTCTCTGGGGGATGCTGTTCCAGAGGGTGGCGGCTGCAACAGAAAAGGCAGGCTTCCTAGATCACACAAGATAACACTGCTTAATAGTGGGGGACTGGAACACATCCATTTTGCTGGAACATTCTGGGTGGGCAGAAATGACTGGAGACAAGTGGTCTCTTAAGTATCCAGGTGCTATGATACCTTCCTCCTCCTTCTCTACCACCACCACAATTCTCTAGTCACAAATACCTCCAAGAACAGGCAGCAATTTTTTTTAAAATATTTCTTGATTCAATTCCTTCCTTTAGTGTCTGTGGAGATTCTCAATCATCCACGTCAAGGTTGTCCCAAAGGTAATTTTTCAAGAGGCAACCAGACTTTCTGGTTTTCCTTTGGAGACGTTTCGCTTCTCATTCAAGAACCTGAAGAAGCACATTTGGATCATTCCTTTAAATATTTCCAAACTTTACCGCCCTCAAAACAGGAAAGAGTAACTAGGAGGGGATACGAGGCTGAAAGAAGGGAGAAGAGGCCCAAAGGAGAAGATCTCTGAAGGCTGGGAAATTACTACTTGTTTTGTTTTCTGGGTTTTGTTTCTGTTCTCTGAGTTTTGTTTTCAATTCTTCCTGTCGGTTGTTTTGGAGGGGGAATCAATCTGGATCAAGCCATGGGGACTCAGTGACCGAAGTGATTTTCCTGGGACAGAAGCACAGAGCATATTCCACTTGCTCTCTACTGCTTTACTTTCTTGATTTTCTATTTCCATATTTCTGTTGTCTCTTGCATCATTCTATATTTTTGTAAATTGGTATGAAATACTACATAAATTAGAACTAATTTCATCATTGCTCTTTTGCAGCTACTGTTTATTATTCCATTTATTTAGTAACAGTAAGAAATCAAGGGTTGAAGGGAAGAACTTTGCATATATGCACAAGCTAAAAACTTGACCTAGTGAATCTTTGAGAAAGAAGTGACTAATCAACCTGAATGCCTATAGGCTCTATACTTTTGTGCACACAAATAAAGCCAGTCTGCTGTGTTACAACCCAAAGTATTACAAGTAAGGGTCAGTACCACGGATATTGCCAGTATCACTGATATTCCCAATTCCTTTCCATCCTATACCTTCTCATCACCTTCCCACTGATCTTCTTATTGGCCATTCTTCCCATCAATTCTCCTGCCCAATCTCCCCCAATTTTCCCATTACTGTCCTTCTTGTCTTCCCATTGGTCTATTGATCTTCTCAGCACCTGTCCACAAACAATAAAAAGTCATGATTTCAGGAACAGTATTTCAAGAGAATGTCTACCTTCCAATTCTGTCCATTACATTTAAAGACAAGTAGATAAATAAATATATTCTCTGGGGCACATATCTATTTCTATCTGTTTTAGTTTTTTCCTGCTATTTGGTAAACTTAGACATCCCAATGCACACAACCATTTGCTTGTAACACAAAATACTCAGGCATCAGTTGGCTTCCTATCTCTATGCTTGCACCGCAGTAAGAACAAAAACATCTTTATATGAGAGAATGGTAGTGCAGTGGTTAAAGCGCAAAATTGTAGGCAAAACTCTGCCCACAGTCTGGAGTTCAATTCTAACAGGTCTCAAGGTTGACTCAGCCTTCCATCCTTCCAAGCTCTGTAAAATGAGAACCCAGATTGTTGGGGGAAATATGCGAATAATGCTTCTACGTTGTATATCACCCAGAGAATGCAGTAAAGCACTACAGCAGGTAGTGCTTTACATTTAGATATAAATCTAAATGCTATATCTTTCAATCTTATGAGTAGGAATTTCCTTATTAGAGATATTCCATTAAATTTTTTGATGAATTCTAAAACAATGCCTTTTACTTCTGTCATCAAATTTTGTACGGTTATTAATAATTATTTGATGCTTCTCCACAATATTAATATTGTTTCTCTTTCATTTCTCAGAAGTTGATACATGGTTGATTTTTTTAAAAAGGAATTTCAGGACACATCATTTACTTTCAATAATGTTAAGCTAATGGAGATGCTTGAGACAATTGACCTATTAGTGACTCCAATGTCATTTCCCCATTAGAGTTGATCAATTACCCTTTGTTTGCTATAATTAAGCCATGTGACATATCCATTATTCTCAGTTCTTCGGCAATTTGAATTAATCTGGGGAACATTTTGTTCAGGGATGATGCTACTTATCCATCAAAATGTGTATCATCCCATTATTTTTATCCTATTGTATTATTTTGTAATGAACAGGTTTGTTACTGTATGTGCTATTGCTTTTAAAAGCATTATTAGTAGGTCAAATTAGTTTTACTGAATCTGGGTCTCTCTTGATCTCTTGGGACTATTTCTTCCAAATGCCAGGTGGGAACTATGAGACCAATTACCACTCATGCAAAAATCTTCAGAATGAAGCATCACATGGGACTGAACTGCTGGTTAAAATTGAGGGGTCCTAGGTAGGAAAAAAAATATTCCACAATATTAAAATTCTTTAATATTGATGCTAGATTGGGTAATGGATAGAGTTAATGATAACAACAGCTCTTTATTAAGTACAACAAGTGAGAACAATCCAGTGAAGGTTGAGTCTGACAGCAGCCCTTTTATATGGAGTTGTCAGACTCTTCGACCAATAGGATTAAACCTCTGTTCCTGCTGGAACAGAGGACCTTGGTGGAAACCACTGTAGTTAGAGCAAGTATCTAACACCCCTCCCCTCTTGGATGGAACAATCCTAGTTGTTACGTAGTCATGCAGGTAGGCGGGCTTTTGGGTAGCTCTGCCTGACCTGCACAGTTCAGTAGAAGGGGTTTCCTTGGACAGGTCAGATGGACCTGTTTGCTCCACAGCTCCGCTTGGTGGAAGCTCCTGGAAACTTTCACAGGCCACGGCTGGAACCTCTAGAGCCGGTTTGCTCGGAGCTCGCTGCGGGCCTGCAACACCACCAGATAAGTATTCCGGTACCCTCGGGCTTGAGCTGGCTGTGGAAGGAGTGAGTGTTTGCTCCGCTTGGGTAGGGCTTTGGATAACTCATGCAGGAGTTATCTCTGGTTGTCTAAGAGGGGAGTTGGAGAGGCGGCCATGGAATTGGTCAATATGCCTTCTCCAATTCCTACCATTCTCGAGCTCTAGGGGTAAGAGCGAGGGACGGTGATGCCTATCACTGTGGCAGGAATCCACAGAGTTCCCCTGGCATAGTTGTGGGCATATACCGAATCCCCTACGCTAAATGTCCGAATCTTGCTTGTGGAGTCAGGGGGCGATGTGGCAGAATAGTTTGGGTGTAGCCGGTCTAAATGGGATCTTAGCTGGCGACCCATGAGTAGCTTGGAGGGGCTTCTCCCTGTAGTGGCACTGGGTGTGATGTGCTGAATTAGCAAATAGTGGTCAACCCGTGTTTGCCAATCTCCGGGCCCATCCTAGAGAGGGCCTCTTTTGCAGATCTCATCATTCTCTCCGCCTGACCATTGGAGGCCGGATGGAATGGCGCAACCAGGGCATGCTTGATTCCCTGAACTGCTAGGAAGGTCTCAAATTGCATGGCTGGGAATTGGGGCCCGTTGTCAGAGACCAAGACATTGGGCAGGCCGTGCGTGGAGAAAAGTCTCCTTAGCACCTTGATGACCGCTTCTGCCGTAGTGGAGGTTATCAGGACTACCTCTAGCCATTTCGAGTAGGTGTCCACAACTATGAGAAATGTCTGGCCGTGAACTGGACCAACAAAGTCAATGTCTACCCTAGACCATGGTGCTTGAGGTCGCTCCCACTCCTTAGCGGGTGCCTCTGGGGGAGCTGGTCTGGACTCTTGGCACGGTGTGCAGGTAGCCACCCATTCTTTGATCTCCCTGTCCATGTTAGGCCACCACACATAATTCCTAGTCAAAGACTTCATCCTGACAATTCCAGGATGCCCTACGTGTAAAGCTCTAATACTGCAATGTGCAGTTTGGGTGGAACAACAACCCAGTCCCCACAGTAAACAGCCATTTACAACCGATAACTCATCGCATTTGGCAAAATGTATTTTGAAATCAGCCCCAACAGGCCCCTTGGGCCACCCCCTCCCACACCCAGTTCAAAATTAGTTTGATGGTGGAGTCCTTTGCAGAGTGATGGGCAACGTCACTGGATGAGACAGGCCCAGTCAATGAGGAGGACTGGCGTCTCGGGGGTAGGGTCAGTAAGAAGTTCAGGCAGCGGGCAATGGCTTAAAGCGTCAGCATGCCCCAAAGTGGAGCCTGGTCAGTGGATGAGATGGTAGGAGTAGGCAGCTAGGAAGGTGATCCATCTGGTCATGCGAGGTGATAATGACATTGGGGTAGGTTGGTCCCCAGCCAGTAAGCCCAACAACGGCTTGTGTCCGTAACCAGTTCGAAGTCACAGCCATATAGGTACTCATGGAACCTCTTTACTCCGGCCACTGCAGCCAAAGCCTCACAGTCCAACTGGCTGTAGTTCCGTTCTGCGGCAGACAAGGTCCTGGAGTAAAATGCAATAGGGGCTTCAGTTCCATTGGGCATGCAATGGCTGAAGACGGCACCGATGGGGAAGTGGCACAGCTCAGCACCAATGGCAAGGTCTGGCTGTATTGTACCAGAAAGGAGTCTGCCCACAGGAGTCGTTTTACAGCGGCAAATGCGGCAGCCTCGGCTCTGCTACTTCACATTCTTAGCCAGGAGACGGTGTAAGGGCTCAGCAACGGTGGCTTTCTGTTTAAGAAAGACGCTGTAGAAAATAAAGAGCCCGAGGAACGCCTGCAGCTCAGTTTGATTGCAAGGTGTGGGGGCACCCTGAATTGCTTGAATTTTTTGTGTGGTCGGGTGAATCCCAGAGCCATCGATTAGGTACCCTAACAATTCAACCCTTGGCACGTTAATTTGGCATTTCTCTTTTTTGAGATGGAGGCTTTTGTCTCTAATTCGAGGCAAAACTATTCGTACACGTTTTAAAAGTTGCACCTCATTTGCAGCCGATACCAATATGTCGTCGAAATAGGGGACGACTCCTGGAATCCCCTGCAAAAGCTGTTCCATGATGCTTTGGAACAGTCGAGGGGTGATACTAATGCCGAATTGCAGGCAGTGACATTTGAATGCACCCCTGTGTGTCACAATGGTTTGGATCTCAGCCGTAGTGCTATCGACAGGCAATTGTTGGTATGCCTGCGCCATGTCCTATTTTGCGAACATTTTTCCGGGCCTAGTGAATGAAGTAGGTGCTGTACAATGGGTACAGGGTAGGCGCTTTGTTGTAGCTCTTTATTTATTGTGCACTTGTAGTCCGCGCAGATGTGGACAGACTTGTCAGATTTGACAGTGTCACTATAGGGATCTCCAGCATGCGTGATTGACCGGTTCTAGGATTCCCTGACCTACGAGCTTGTCAATTTCCCTGTCAATTTGGGGGCGCAGAACAAAAGGTACTCTCCTGGGCTATAGCCTTATTAGGGCTATGTTGGGGTCCAAACTAAAGGAAATTGGAGTCCCCACATACTTACCCAGACCAGTGCCGAAGATGTCCTCGAACTCCTTAAAGATGGCTTCAGCGCTGTCGTCTTTCAAGGCGTTGATACCGGTCACTTCTAGGCCCAGGGCTTGGAACCAATCTAGCCCTAGGAGGCTCTGCAGGTTGCCGCTGACCACTGTCACTGGGAGTTTCCCACTGAACTGCTGGAAGGTGCCTTGGCCCACGATGGAGACCCAGTTTCCCTGGTAATCTTGTAGGCGGATGTCAGGGGTGCATAGATGCTGCTTCTTTAGGCTAGGGATAGCCTGCTTTAGGGTAGACCACGGAATGATGGTCAGTGATGACCCCGTGTCGATCTCCATCTTGCATGGAGAGTCCTCAATGAGGACTGTGACCTTCAGCTTTTTTGGCTGCCTGGTGCGGACTTGGCCAATTGACGTATGGTAGGTGACTCTATTGTCACCCTCTGAGCGCCGTGGTGGCTTCTGCCAGGCCCCTTGGTTGGGCCTCTGTTGGCGGTTTGGTGCACTTCTAGGCTGCCAGGTAGTGGCAGGGAATTCGCTCCGGCACACCTTGATGATGTGCCCCTTTTGCTTGCAGTGCTGGCAGGTTGCGTCGCAGAAATGGCAAGCTGATCTGGCATGGTCTCCTCCGCAGCTAGTGCAAGGAGGGAGATGCGGTTTGAATTTGTGTGCCGGCTGGGCGCAGCTACTGCACATGCGGCACCTGTCATCTTCCTCGTCCTGTGAGCACTCGGGCTCTGCAACCTCGCGATGTATGCGTGTACTCTTTTGTGTGTCTTGTGGACCGCTTTGGCGCTGCAGAGTCTCAGTAGATTTGATGGCTGATTCAGACGCCCTGGCCTTGTCCAAGGCGATCTGCAGAGTGACGTTAGATTTAGCGATTAACCTCCTCTGTAGGTTAATGTTCCGCATGCCACAAATTATGCAGTCCAGAATCAGCTCGTCCAGGTCTCAGAATTCGCAGTACGCTGCGGTCTTGCAAAGCGCTGCAACATACTCATTAATCGACTCGCCCTCTTTCTGGTTCCTAATGTTAAACTCAGGCCACCAAATGTGCTTGGATGGCTTGGGGGCATAGTGGGTCCTTAGCATCTGCTGAAGTATGGACAAGGTGACTGATTATAGCGGTGTCGGCTCAGAGACGTCTTTCGCCATCTCGAACACTTCCCAACCCCAGTATCCGAGGAACATGTTCTTCTTGCGGCCTTCAGAAAGGCCCATGAGGTCGTTTGCCTCGAGGAAGCAGTCAAATCGTAGCATGTACGAGTCCCAGTGCTTGGTGACTGGGTCATATGGAGTTGGTGGGGCTTGCATGGCCATTTTGTGTTCTGAGGGCATTTTGAGTTTGCCGCTCAAAAATGGCTGTTCGAAAACGCGCTAAACTCCGGGCTGGATGTACTTGCTGGATTGTTACCCTCTTTTTGGTTCGCCTAGTTGCCTTCCAATCCCATCCTTGTTGCCAGTGTTAGATTGGGTAATGGATAGGCACACACAGGCTTAACGGTAACAACAGCTCTTTATTAAGTAGAACAAGTGAGAACAATCCAGCAAATGTTGAGTCTGACAGCAGCCCTTTTATAAGGATCTGTCAGACCCTTCGACAGATAGGATTAAACCTCTGTTCCTCATGGAACAGAGGACCTTGGTGGAAACCACTGTAGTTAGAGCAAGTATGTAACAATTGAAGTATTGAAATATTTTTCACTCAGTGAAAAAGGAGCAACATTTTAATAGGAACAACTCTAACTGTATTTGAAATATTAAAGCAGAGAAAAACAATTTAAATCTAATTGTCACTTAAATTTAAAACATTAACTTTCAATTTAAACATTAATCAATGGCAAATAGGCTTTGATGTTATCTTTACAAAGATGGTAAACCATGAAAAATCCTTAATAAAAAAATGCCTAGAATATGAGAGCTAGTTTGCTCTAATGGTTGGGGGCTAGAAATAATGAGCCTGTGAGTTCTACCTGTTTCAAGTACAAAGCAAGTTAAGTGACCTTGGGTCAGTCACACTCTCTCAGACAGTGGCAAACTATTTCTGAAATCTTGCCAAGAAAACCGCAGAGACAGTTGTCAAAACAGTTGTCAGACGTCAGTACTGACACAAATACTCAATACACTCAAATGGACATAACAGTATGCATCGTATTTTCTTTAATATTTCTCCCACATTTTCTACTAGTATCTTTAAATATCAGAGGTTACTGGTAAATATTTAACACTAATGTACAATAACCATGAGAGCCAGTTTGGTATAGTGGTTAAGGCATCAAGCTAGAAACTGGGAGACGGTGAGTTCTAGTTCCACTTGAGGCACAAAGTAGCTGAGTGGTCTTGAGCTAGTCACTTTCTATCAGCCCCAGGAAGGAAGCAATGGTTGAATATCTTGCCAAGAAAACTGCAGGAATTTGTCTAGACCCATGACGGTGAACCTATGGCATGCATGCCACAGTTGGCACGTGGAGCCATATTTGGTGGCATGCTACCTGTCAGGTCTACACGCCAGCCATCAGTTCTAAGCCGTCAGGTCTGGAACGAACTTCCAGATGGCCCGTTGGGGCTGTTTCTGGCCCTCCTCAGCCTCTGGAGGCTTTCCTGACGCCTGGGGAAGGTGAAAATGGCCTCCCCCGGCCCCCCAGGGGCACTCTAGAAGCCAGAAGAGATCGTTTCCGAACTTCTAGTTGGCCCATTGAGGCCGTTTTTCTCCCTCCCCAGCCTCTGGAGGCTTTCCTGAAGCCAGGGGAGGGCAAAAAACGGCCCCATTGGCCCAACAGGAAGTTTGGAAAGGATCCGTTTCTGGCTTCTGCAGGGCCTGGGAGGGCCGTTTTTGCCCTCCCCAGGATTCAGGAAAGCCTCCGGAGCCAGGGAGGGGTCACACACCATAAGAAAAAGATTTGTCATCACTGGTCTAGGTGATCTCCAAGAACAGGTCATGATTCAATGGAAGAAAATAAAACAATATCCGTAGTATTTGGAGGTATAACAAGCTATTGTAAAACATCCCAACTAGAAACTAGCACAATAACAAGGAATAGTTCAGTTGGGAAGATTTTTCTCATTCAAATGTGAACAAAATATGGGACTAACTACCAGAGGAAGCTTTCACTAGTAACTGAGAACCAACCCTGTCTTCATAGCCAAGTTATCACTCTGTACTCATCCTAGACTGGGAAGAACATGCCCCTCACTTGGTAGAACTCTATCCTGCTTTTAGTAACTTTGTTTTGACTTATTACCTAATGGTATTACACTGTTAGATGTGGAAAGTAACTGGTTGATTCCTCTGACCTCCCTCATCTGTCTTCAAAACTTCTATCAGTTTCAGTATGCCTCTAATGTTAAATGAAGCTACTATATGGCTGATTTTAAAACCTGGTAAAGCTCCAAACTCTTGTGTTAGTTGTAGACTTATTTCATTTATTAATATGGATATTAAGATTCCAACTGCATCATTGGCTCAGCAGCTGCAGAATGTTTTATTATGTGAATCTTCTGAATCTAGGTTTATCAAACATTAGATAATCTGTGTTTATGAATTGATAGGTAGGATAGAGCTAAATATAGAGTGGATTTTGCTCTACTAGTATCTCTGATGCAGAAAAAGGCTTTGATTTGGTTTGGATTAAATTTTTATGGAGTATTCATGGCCATAGAACAGAATAAGTGGCTTGTTTTAAGTATTTAGGAATAGTCATGTGTTTCAGTGGCTCTAAAAAGCCCATTGTGAATATGCTGCTGCTACTAGACAAGGATCTGCCAATGTCATCATTTTTTTCTGCTCCAAGGGAGGATATATTCCAGCTCAACTCTTTCAAATTAAGCCATTAACCCAGCTCATTTTAGGGACTCTGATTGGCAATCCAGCTTCTTGTTTCACTTCCTTGGAAAGGGTAAACTCTAAATTCAACACAACTCTCCAGAAAGCTTTTTGTATCTCAAGTGCACATCTACAAAGGAGATGGGCATGATCAAAGTTGAATTTATTATGTACTAGCTGTACGCGGCCACGCGTTGCTGTGGCCCAGTCTGGTTAAATGGAAAAGAAAGAAAAGAGAAAGTGCAAGTTTCTAATATGTTTAATTTCACAATGCTTGTGGGTATACAATATTTTTTGTTTTTCCATTGTCTGTGCAGAAATAGAGATTGTCTGGTTTGCTGACTCTAGAACATGCAACATATTGTCCATGTGAGAAAAAATTTTCAATTGCTGGAAAGACGTTGGACCGGGCACATTTACCAAAAGGCTGCAAAGAAAGAAACATTCCCAGGGTGGTTCCTTCCGGGCAGGGCCATGCTGTTACCAGCAGTGGCAAGGTTTGTGAGGGTCTTGCCCACCTGGCGAGCCCTGCCACTCGCTGCACCAGCCATGGCTCCCCCGGCAGAGGCATGGAAGTGAGCCACGGTGGCCCCTGCAAGAGCCGCCATGGAGGACGTTCCCGCAAGCCCCAACCTGGCACCCTCCAAGCTTCCTGCGACGGGCAGCCTCCGGAACGACAGGCTGGATAGGGCCCCTCCAGACCCCAGCGTGGGAGACTGGGGGTGTCTCCCGTGGGCATACTAGGGCGGCGGGTGGGTGCTGCTGTTGGTCAGGCCTCGGAGCTGCTGGGCTGGGCGAGGCTGGTTGGGGGAGACGGCGTCAGGGCTGTCGGCCTTATGGAAGTTGTTGAGCGTCTTCTTGGAGGAGCTGTGCTCAGGCTCCCCCAAGTCGGTGGCCCAGGAGAGCGAGACGTCCAGGATCTCGGAGGAGGAGAAGTCCTCGGTGTGCGACTTGTTCAGGTTGTCGTAGCTCTTCGTGTCTTTGGCGATGCTTTTGTTGGAGCTGAGGCTGGCCGAGATCTGTGTTGGGGTCATGCTGGTGATCTGAAAGTCACTCTTCTTCTTCAACTGGGCACCTGCCGGACTCCCGACGCCTCCTCCTCCCTGCGAGAACAGCACCAGGTTCTGCGGCAAAGATGCCCTAGGAGGGCAGGAGGAGACCGAGATGGAGGCGGCATCGGAGCCAGGGGAGGCGGCATCGGCTGGGCCAGCAGGTTGGGCGGGAAGTCCTCCAAGCCGGTGCTGCTGCTGCTGCTGCTGGCCCGCCGAGGCAGCATTGCGGGCTGTGCCATCTACTTCCTCTCCCGCACCTCCGTTGCTGAGTCAGGCTGATGTGGCTGCTGCTGCATTGGGGCTGGCAGAAGGCCCGATGCCACCACCGATGATGACGACACCTCCCTCAGGGGCTGGCCCAACCAGACTGAGGAGGAGAGGAGGAGAAGGTGGCCACCGTCCCTGCCCAGCTTCCCTCAGCGGTGGCAGTGAGAGGAAGTGGCCGGCATGTCCTGAGGAGAGGAGGAGGAGGAAGGACATGAGGCAGCCCCAGCCAGCCATGGCTCCATCCAGAGATGCCGATGCCACTGCAGCCGCTACCTCACAGGGCACCCAGCGGGTGCCCCAGTCCACTGTGCCTCAGGCTGACACCACCGCTGCCGCCCATCAGAGCTGTCGTGGCGAGGCCATAGCTGGCTCGCTGTGAGGGGGTGGTGGAGAACATGTGCGGCCGGCCGGGCTGAGGAGTTGCTCCGCCTCCTCTGGAATTCTGCTGGGCTGGGTGGGGGAGGCCGGCTTAAGGGCGGGAGGAGGCAGCCAAGGGATGGAGGAGGCGCCACCCTGCCTCAGACAGCAAAGGCCCGGCGGGAGGAGGAGGGAGAAAAGCATGTTTTTACCTGTCACAGGTGTGACATCTATATAATATACGTATATAAAAACATGCGTGTATTCGAATGCAACGTTGTGTCAAAATTTCAAAGCAATCGGTGAAGAACTTTTGGAGATTTGAGATTTTGAACAAACAAACATTACATTTTTATTTATATAGATAATTCACCTTCTGAATCTAGGTTTATCAAACATAGAAGCATAGCTTCTATAAACTTTTGGTTAAACTTAGCTTTTGTCCTCAAGGCCTAGCAGCATTCAGGACAATTCAGGACAATTTTTTAATCCACATGATCAAAACTGTTGAAGCGAATCTTTTAAAACTAGGCTATCCTCCTTTTTTGGTTCTTGAAATGAAATATGATCAGATGAAACAAACTCTGGAACAAAAAATAAAGGATAAAGAGCAGCAAGGAGATCTAGAGATCTTCCTCTCAGCAGTAGACAATAGATGTGTTATCATTGTTGCCAGTTATTTAACACACCTGGAGACACCCAGTTGTATCCCATACACTAGACAAGGCATATTATTTCCAGGAGTGCAGGCTGCAAGAAATATTTGAGCCATATCAAGGTGTAGATTAGATTTTAGTAATAAGACTCATGAATATTTAACTCTTTGGATAAATTCTATCTTAAAAATAGGTGATAATTTTTTTGTATTGGAAGATATGGTGGAAGCAGTGACTTTAATTCAATTATAATGTAATATATATTAAGGATTTTTAGTGACTGCAAAAAGAATTTGGTTTTCTTGGTTCACAACAATGGTAATATTTTGAATTTAAGCAAGTTTTAACAACTCAATATGGGCCAGATGCTTTGGCTACTTCAAGGATCCTGGGAGCCTTTCTTATTTGATGGAATCCATGGCAGAAGTTAAACGCACAGCATAACTTTATCAAAAGTTCAATATGAATGGATATAACTAGGGATGTATCAAATATGGATTAAAAAATGAAATCTCCAATAATGTACTGTATATCAACGGCAGCATGTCCCTAAAAATGTTATAATGACATTTTTATAGTAATATTATTATAAGATTATGTATAAGATTACATTGTACAGCAATAAAAACTAATACAAAGTAAAATAGAATAAAAAGAAAAAAGGTGCAGAAAAGAAAAAATAGAAAGACAGAAAATGAAAGATAAGAATATAATGAATAAATAAAAGAAATATATAAAGAAATGAATTCCCCCTTCATCACAAATTTAAACAATATTAATAACGTATTGCCTTCTTTAAAAATGAAACAATATATTCTTATTTCATCTCTTATCTATAAACAAATTCATAAAATGTCATCATTTCAGTACTGATATCAACAAAAATCAATTAAAGGTCACCAGAACAACATATCTATTTTAATCGTAATCAAATAAACCAATTTTACATTTCTTATTTCTAACAGTCTTGATCATTAGTCCTTTCAAATAATGTCCTATAACTTGATTTCTTTTCATTTTTTTCTTTGCTCCTTCCACAAAAATATTCAAAGCTTTAACAAGTTTTTTTAGACCTAAAAATATTTTCAGTTAGACTAGAACTTCTTTGAACTCATTGGGGTTTGCTTTAAAGTTCATATATTTGGAATCTTGTTAATAAATCAGTTGAGGATGAAAGCTTATTATTCAGTTGGACAGGTGCTCATCTTTTCTGAAACTATAAAGATGAAACAATGCTTTTTTTTCACATCATGTTCAAATGATAAATGTGTTCTCAAGAGTGGCTTTAAAGACAACAGATGACAAAGGACCTGTTCCATGGCAGCTGAAAAAAAAGTTCTTTTATTGGAAATTAGCAATCATGAAATAATTAAAAATTATGCTATCAAATTATTAGAAAGCATGGAAAGACTTATCAAATTAATATATTCTTTGACTTTTTTGCAATTTAAATGCTCTGTGAATAAATAAATAAAATATTTGTAATACTTACATTTGCTCATCACAATAAGATGGTTTGCCTCCCCCATCTGGGTTTTCTCCCGTTAGGATTTCAAGTTCAAGAATTTCTCAGCCTGCATAGCCATTGCTGAAATTTCTAGGAATCAGATTCAATAAACTGAGGTTGAGGAAGGCTGTGTGATAGAGGAATTTGGCTACTGTGGTAAACAACATAATAAATTGAACTGTGCTTGAATAATAGCTATTCATTAACCACTATGAATAAATAGTCAAGTCAATCATAACATAGTATGAAATGTGAACCAAGTTTTTCTAGTCTTTCAATCATTCAATTGTCAAAGATGCATATAGAGGTGACATTTTGAACAAACAAGTAATTTTTTCAACATGTAAAAAAGCAAGAAAAAAGTCAAGGAAACAATTGGTCCACTAACGGGAGAAGATGGCAAGATGACAACTCTATCTCTAGTTTCTATCCAAACATTGAGGAGAGACTGCGATTGTTTCGAAACAGATAATAATGAGCTGAGATACAATCTAAGAGCAGGCTGGTCTAGTTATTAAGGCATATTAGTCTAGAAAACAGGAGACCATGAGTTAAGTCTCAACTTAGCCATGAAAGGCAGCTGGGTGCCTTTGGTTCAGTCACTTTGCCTCAGCCTAACCACCTCACATGGTTGTTGTTGTGGGGAAAATAGAAGCAGGAAAGTGTATGAGATATGTTTACTGCCTTGAATTATTTGCAAAAATAATAAAGATGAGATACAAATAAACAAAATAATAAATAAATGTAATCATAAATGATTGAAGATGTATGATAGAGGGTTATAATTAGTGGGTTACAATTAACGTGTATGCACTCTTCCTGAAAGGGATATACAATTTGAGAGATTTCATGGAGTGAGAAAATAAATTTCCCCAAAGGTATTTTTCCAGAGTTTAGAACATATGCTAACTGCAACCCTTTTGGATATAATACCGTGTTTCCCCAAAAATAAGACAGGGTCTTATTTTCTTTTGACCCTGAAATAAGTGCTTGGCCTTATTTTTGAGGTGCAGGAAGTGGCAAGCGTGGTCACCTCATGGCTGCTGCTGTGCTGCAATATTTTCGGGCTTATTTTAGCCCATGCGCTCAAAAGCCTGATTGGGCTTATTATCCGGGGAAGACTTATTTTCAGGGAAACAGGTTAGATTTCACCTCTCTTATTTAGAATAATTCTATATTTTATTGGCTTTTTTGTTTTAATCTGGGGTAATTTATTGCTGAGATCCTCAAGTTTGCCAGAAAATTGAAATCCAACTGGCACAGATTGGAAGCTCCAGGAGATGTAGACTGCTTGTTACTTAGAAAATGGGTTCTTGATCTGTGAAAGCTAAAAGCTTTTGCCAGGCTATAGTTATAGCATTCCAAATGGCCACAATGAATGCTGAAGAAAGCCAGAAGCTAGTTAGTAGCAAGATGGACCATCTGGTATTACTTGGCATTCTGGACCCTACCTCCTTTCTACATAAATTGCATCGGTTTCATTTTTTCCTTATTTTTTAAACCTACGGATTAAGCCACTTAACCAAAGGACACTTGGCACTTGGCAATATCAAAATTAGGAATGGCAATGTTTCAATACACAATTCATAGTGTACTTTCCTGTTTCATACATTTTGATGGTTAATTGACAAGAATTATGGATAGATAGCCTTTTACATCCAGAAGAGTGCTTATAATATATCCACTGGCATCCTTTTAAGATGCTAACTTTCCCTAGAGAATCATGATAGATCATCAATTTTTGACAGCAAAATACTGAAGCTTTTATGTGTTTTCTCTCACAAAGTGCTTGGACCAGAAAAACTGGAGAACATTAAGTCCTGATGATGAAAAGAGGAAACTGTATCATATTTGGTTGATTATTGAAATGACAGGGAAAATAGAACCCAACAAGAATGGACGGAAGATCATTAAAGAGAGATCCAACTTAGAACTAACAAAAAATTTCCCAACAATGAAAACAATTAGTCAATCAATCTGGAAGTTGCAGGAGCTCCATCACTGGAGATTTTTCAAAAAGAGACTGGACATCCATTTGTCTGGAATGGTATAGGATCTCCTGCCATGGGCTGGGGGTTGGGCTAGAAGATCTCCAATGTCCTTTCCAACCCTATTATTCTAATGTCTATTTTCTATTTTAGTCAGTTTATATTGTATATTCTAAGTGTATTAAAAGGACCATACTAAAATAGTTTAATTTGTGAGAGAACATCATCTCCTATTTCTTTGTTAGTAGTTTGGTTTGATCACTGCCAATGACCAACTTTTTAGGGTAAGATCCCTAAGCTGTGGTTCATATCTGCTCCCTCCTCCCTATGGAGGGCATAAGCAATGAGAGCAGTGTGCAATTTTTAAAATACGTTTGTGTCACATATGGTAGTCAAGCTTGAATTTTGAGTATTACTGAGATTAGAAATTGGTTTTCCATCTGATTCTAGATGGAAAAGGTTCTATCAATTACCAATTCAGTCTCTAAATTATTATTTGTGTTTGAATTTTTTTACATCCACATATCTATTTTACAAAATATTTAAATATATCCATTACTATCTACTATGTCAAAAATACCTACCATGTTATTATTACTAAGGATTTCAGTTTAATTTTTAATATAACCATACCCTCCTAGCTTTGAGTAAGCAGGTGAAAATGGTCTTATTCTATCATGCTTTTAACTCCAGCTGAATGGGAACACTATAATGAGGGTTTTTATGGTTTTTATAAGAATTCTATTGTATTAGCTTTTGTTTTAATTGTATTGTTACTATTTTGTAGTTCACGACCCAGAGTCTGCTGAGAATGGAGCAGCCTAAAAATGTGTATAAAATAAACAAGCAGTAGAGTCCAGAAAGATGGTATTGAGGAAGCATCTGTTGTTAAAAGCTCCCTCTAAAGCCACTTTTAAATTTTTTAATTAACTCCTTTGTGTTTATTCCATTCCATTTTATCTTATTTTTATTTTATTTTGTTTTTATTCTTGTTCTGCTGGACTCCCATATTTTTACTCATTTTAATGGAGACCTATATTCTTTGCATTTCTGTCATGGAGAAAAGGAAGAAGAGGCAGCATTCACATTCTGCTTCTCAGATTTCACTCAAGCCTACCGAACAACTCAAAGTTGACAGTTACTTTAAAAGCAAACAGCTAACCAAACCCCCTGCACTTTTCCTGATAGCTTCCCTAATAGATCCTACTGGAATGGGATTTACAAACGGAGACAGAGAGTTCCCAACTTTTAGATCTTTCTTCTTCTATCCCTAAGGAAGATTCTGCCTCACAGATTGCAGCCATTTGTCCAGCTGCTGCAAGGCTTATACAACAAGGGGATTAGGACTTAAAAAATGAAAATGTTACTGACTTTATAAGCAGCCAATGCCTACTGGTGGCACAAACTGTATTGTCAATTCTTGAGCTTTTAACAACTAAGTAGATATTCTAAGAGTCTCTTATTAAGCTTAAACACATCCATACACTACCGGCAAGTCAGTCAATACAACCTCATCCTGATATAACTGTGTCTCAAAAACCAATAACCGGGCTGGAAAAATGGATCTCGTTTTGGAACCTAAAAAGAGAGTGAGGAATAGAACAGAATAACAGGATTGGAAGAACCTTGGAGGTCTTCTACTCCAATCCCCTGCACAAGCAGGAGAACATATACTATTCCAGACAAGTGGCTATCCAATCTATTCTTAAAAGCTCCAGTGATGGAACACTCACAACTTCTGAAGGAAAACAGTTCCATTGATTAATTGTTCTCATTGATAGGAAATGCCTCCTTAGTTCTAGGTTGGTTCTCTCCTTGAATGGGTCAGCAAGACTTGATAAAGACCACCATTCACCAGCATCTACCAGGTTATGACTTCACACTGAGATTGAGGAACAGCTTCCTTAAAAACATCCACCCCCGCCTAACAATCAGTCACCGCATACTTCCCTGGAACAATGGAATGGAGTAAGTAGCTATTGGGCAATTGGGCACAACTACATGATTGTCTGCTGCCTGGTCAAGAGCAACTTTGGCCTGTGTGAAAATCGCTCAATAGATTGTGCACTGAGGTAGGAGGATTAAAGGACAATCCAAGAAAATGAAGTTTCCATACAGAAGACACACTGTGAAGAATCCACCTCATACATCCTACAGTACATACAATGTCTGATCAACAACATAAACAGGGGAAGATCTCATATTTAGAGGTCTAAACCTATATCCAGAGAAATATACAAGAAAAGTATCACTTTGGATGAAAGGCAATTACATCATAACTGCTACTTACAGCCAAATCAGATTCCAAATCCAAAATAACAGAATAAATAGAGGAAAATTGGGATCCAGAAGTGCAACCATTCTGTCTCTCAGTCAGCTGTGAAAGGCAGTACATTGATTTGCAAAAGGTTGCATGGCTTCCATCCAGGAGAACTACTAAACAAATCCTCCTAACGTTTGAATATCCTACTATTGCCAGCAGGTTGTTCAAAGTGAAGCCTTTTTTGAGCAAATTTGTGATCTTCCCATTACATGTGTTTCACACAGAGGGAGTAAGCTCATTAATAACTCATCTTGGCAATAAAAGTGATTTTACTTTAAAGTTTAATTGTAGCAAGATAAAAGTAGGTAATTCCAAGGACATTCTATCACCACTGTCCTGGAGAAGAAAAGGTCTGAGCAAATAATCTGTACTTCCCACAGCAAGTCGGTTTTCTGAAGAACCCTTAGAGACAAATTTGATTAACTCTTTCAGTTCCTTGCCAAATAGCAAACAAGTTGATGTTATAACTAGATGATCTAAAGGAATTATTAGTTACAACATACTATACTATACTTATTGTACTATGTTGGAAGCATCAAAGTGCTCCTGTGGTGAAAGGATCAGTCAGTGACATCACCATTGCTCTGGTGGATGCCATGTTGGGGGCTCCTTTCATGTCCCCATTAATGAGCCCACTGAAGTGGTACCTATTTATCTACTCACATTTGTACATATTTTCGAACTGCTAGGTCAGCAGTTATTGGAGCAAATGACAGAAGCTTACCTCAACACACAGCAGCACTTGGGCTTTGAATGCAGGCTTGCAAATTGTCAATCCAGCGTCCTATCATGTGAGACACCACACTCCTAGTAATAACATGTAAAGTTAGTAAATCTTTAACAGAGCTGGTCACTCTGCCCATGAAAATAATACCTATTGAGAAACTATCTACTGATTCACCACCTATTTTAACATGAAATATGGAAAAGAACAACAAAGAGTCTTTAGGACTATTTTCTAGAATACTTTCCCTGCTTCCTTATAAAATACTACACCTTATGAAAAATGTCAGAAATGAAATTAACATTAAGGGCAATAGACAAGAGGCAAGAGGAAGCAAAGGCAGCCCAAACCTTCATGAGTTACCAATAGAACGTGGCTATGGAGTAGGACTGAGTTAGGAGGAACCCACTTTTAGTTCAATGCTGCTAAAACTAGACACAAGTCCCAAATCATCTGTTAGGGCCAGAAAGCAGTCCAAAATAGAAACACTCCGAGATATGGCTGACCATAGGTGATAAAAAGATTCACTTTCCAGGCAGACAAGAAATAGGGATTTATAAATAAGTTACTTTCACTTTTTTAACAGCTTCTAATTTTACTAATTCTATTCAGATTCATGTGTACATCAATATTCATCTATCTGTGTGTGTCTCTCTCTGTGTGTTTTGTTTTCCCAATTGTAAGACCTTTCACCAAGAGCTCAATTGTAAATCTTGGCTCTCTAAATACTTAACCCTTCATTCAGAAGTTGGCTTACTCTGCAAGAGATTTCTAGATAATACTCAGCTAAATTAATATCTGTATTATAGACAAGAATGAAGATTCCATCACAGCAATCACATACAAACCTAAGTTTCAAGAATTTGTCTTTTGGATGTTTTTCCTCACCAAGAATTCATATACTGAGGATACTGTATATACATTTATTAACAATTTTAGTTGGCCCACAGCTGTCTCTCTATATTCAGCAAGAAATCCTTGATCACAACCAAATTTGTCGTTTGCTTCCTGCAGCAGGACCACATCTGTCCATGGACAACTAGCTTCTTCTTTACTAATCAATTCAATCTACAGTATTTATACATCATTATAAGATTGCCAAGCAATTTCTTCTTGGAAATATTTTGAAAATGGTTGTTTTTAGTATCTGTGGTCCAGAACGCCCAATAGTCTCTCCTATTTCCTAACACTCCTCAAACTTTCCCCCCTTTTTTAGTTCCCATCTATTTCATAAAAATGTCTCCCCCTGCTCCATTTTGTCATGATGCCTTTGCATTCTGGATAAAATTTCTCGTTTTCCTTAATCTGTTTAAGTGTATAAGGTCCTGCTATCTTTGTTTTTATACAAACGCAACTATACGTATTCAAGGATATCCACAGTTGCTTCCAGCTAAAGGTCACTATCACAGTTTGAGCTCTCATAAGTCATTTCTTTTTATTTTTGGTTTATGTTCTAATCTCGGCTTGATTTCATGAACCGATTTTAATGTAGTCCTCCTCTCCCATTTATTTGCCAGAAATTCACCTAGGTTTTTACAAGGTGTTGTTTTCCTAATATTAAATCTAATCTCACCAGGTCGCAATCATATTTTACAAAAGGGTTTAATATAGTACTAGCTGTACCCAGCCATGCATTGCTGTGGCCCAGTCTGGTTAAATGGAAAAGAAAGAAAAGAGAAAGCGCAAGTTTCTAATATGTTTAATTTCACAATCCTTGTGGGTATACAATATTTTTTGTTGTTCCATTGTCTGTGCAGAAATAGAGATTGTCTGGTTTGCCGACTCTAGAACATGCAACATATTGTCCATGTGAGAAACAATTTTCAATTGCTGGAAAGACGTTGGACCGGGCACATTTACCAAAAGGCTGCGAAGAAAGAAACATTCCCAGGGTGGTTCCCTACAGGCACGGCCATGCTGTTACCAGCAGTGGCAAGGTTTGTGAGGGTCTTGCCCACCTGGCGGGCCCTGCCACTCGCTGCACCAGCCATGGCTCCCCCAGCAGAGGCATGGAAGTGAGCCACAGTGGCCCCTGCAAGAGCCGCCATGGAGGACGCTCCCGCAGAACCCAGCCTGGCACCCTCCAAGCTCCCTGCGACGGGCAGCCTCCGAAATGACAGGCTGGATGGGGCCCCTAGAGCCCCAGCGTGGGAGGGAGGCTGGGGGTGTCTCCTGTGGGCGTAGTGGAGCGGCGGGTGGGTGCTGCTGTTGGTCAGGCCTTGGGGCTGCTGGGCCGGGCGAGGCTGGTTGAGGGAGATGGCGTCGGGGCTGTCGGCCTCGTGGAAGTTGTTGAGCGTCTCCTCGGAGGAGCTGCCCTCGGGCTCCCCCAGATTGGTGGCCCGGGAGAGTGAGACGTCCAGGATCTCGGAGAAGGAAAAGTCCTCGGTGTGTGACTTGTCCAGGTCATCGTAGCTCTCTGTGTCTTTGGCGCTTCTACGGTTGGAGCTGAGGCTGGCCGAGATCTGCGCTGGAATCCCACTGGTGATCTGGAAGCCGCTCTTCTTCTTCAACTGGGCGCATGCCAGACCCCCGACGCCTCCTCCTCCCTGCGAGAGAAGCACCAGGCTCTGCGGCGAAGATGCCCCAAGAGGGCAGGAGGAGCCCGAGATGGAGGCGGCATCAGAGGCCAGGGGAGGTGGCGTCGGCTGGGCCAGCAGGTCAGGCGGGAAGTCCTCCAAGCCGGTGCTGTTGCTGCTGCTGCCGGCCCGCTGAGGCAGCATCGCGGGCTGCGCCATCTTCTTCCTCTCCCGCACCTCCGCCACTGAGTCAGGCTGCTGTGGCTGCTGCTGCATTGGGGCCAGCGGAAGGCCCGATGCCGCCACCGATGTTGATGACACCTCCCTCAGGCGCCGGCCCAGCTGGGCTGAGGAGGAGAGGAGAAGGTGGCCACCGCCCCTGACCCAGCTTTCCTCAGCGGCTGCGGTGAGAGGAGGCGGCCGGCGTCCCCTGAGGAGCAGGATTAGGAGGAGGGACACGAGGCAGCCCCTGCCATCTGCAGTACCATCCAGAGATGCCATCGCCGCTGCAGCTGCCTCATGGGGCACCCAGCAGGCGCCCCAGCCCCACTGCACCTCAGGCTGACACCGCCGCTGCCTCCCGTCAGAGCCGCCTTGGCGAGGCCATAGCTGGCTCGCTGTGAAGAGGTGGTGGAGAGTGCGCGCGGCCGGCCAGGCTGAGGAGATGCTCCGCCTCCACCTCCTCTGGAGCTTCGCTGGGCTGGGCGGGGGGAGGCTGGCTCAAGGGCAGGGAGAGGCGGCCGAGGGAAGGCGCAGGTGCTACCCCGCCTCAGACAGCAAAGGCCTGGCTGGAGGAGAGGGGAGAAAAGCATGTTTGTACCTGTCACAGGTGTGACATCTATATAATATACGTATATAAAAACATGTGCATATTCGAATGCAACATTGTATCAAAATTTCAAAGCAATCGGTGAAGAAGTTTCGGAGATTTGAGATTTTGAACAAACAAACATTACATTTTTATTTATATAGATAAGTATAGTGTATAACCCCTGCTTTCCCACCTGCTCCCAATAATGCTTGATAAAATACTGAAGCAGATGCAGGCTTTCTCTTTCCCCAAATTTAAATTCTGAATTTCATATGATAATGAGATTGGGCTATCCAATTTCAATAATGAATTAATTAACAAGTGCAGGAATGCATCTCATTATTTTGTACTGATGCCACAGCTATGGCTAATGTATAGCATAAGAATTAAAAAAAAAACCTCTTAAAATATAATTTTATTTTGCAATTTTATCCTACCAAAACTTTCATTCTTTTCCACTCTAGAAATGTTCCTCCCTCCCTCATTTCCATTTTCTATTTCAATTCTCTCTTAATCTAACATAAAATAGCTTAATATAAACAAAATTATATTAACATTAATCACTTAATATAAATAGAAATTGCTTATATACGTCATCTATTGTCTTTCCTTTTGGTAGACATTTTACATTTCTTCTATTTTTATGTGCCTTTCGACTCATATGTAATCAATGTTTCATTTTACAACAAACCTTGTATATTAATCCCATTTTCACTATTTTGGAATAAAACTATGCATTACAGACATCCTGGCATAGGTTTTTACACAAACTTCTATTTCCCTAATATAATATATTTTCACTCTTAATTTTTAGCTATAAAATCCCACCATTTTCACTGAAGTAATATATAAGGATATTGGGCTTATTTTAAAAGGAGATTCATTATAATGTATCTAATAAGTATTAAACATCTATCTACTCTTCTAATGAAATAATGTAGAGGACTGTGATTATCCTAATGTTATTGGACTTTCATCATACCTGATTATTGGTTCCTACCCCAAAAATTAAGTGAACAGAGCAACAAACTATATATCACACATAATTGGCTACTAGGGAATTTATGTATTAGTGACACTGGAGGACATTAAATATTTCTACCATTTAGTTATTATAGAGTAGTAAATGGCATATGTTAATAATACATTACAGAATTTTTGCAAACTTTTCTAGAACAATAAGTAAATTTCTTGGTTGTAATCCTTATAAAGAGATCTTACTTTTCCATGGATTTCTGTGTTCATGGCTAATTCTGTGGAAAGTTCCATTTAATACATCTTAACATTTGGTTAAAGACTGACATAAGGCACTTGTAAATCAGTTTTACTGCAACGAATTACATTTTTCCACTAGGAACTGTTATTTAATTAAATGGTTTTAAGACATCAGACTATTATATGACAGGTGATTTTGTCACTATGCAAAATATGAACCCTCTAATCAACTTGTTATAGCATTTCACAAACGTATATGACAGTAAAGTAAGTAAACTGTCATTTGGGCAATCAATCCTTGAAATCCTTCAGGACCAGGAAAAGGGTGTTTGACACAGTCTTTGAAGCAGCAATAGGGTTTACAGTCATACATGAATGCATTACTGAACAGCGATGCAGTAAAAGATATGTAAAGAGAGTTGCTAAAGATAAAAATGTTACATTCATTTTCATATGACATTTCATTTTCCCTCAAAGCACAATTTTTCTTAACATTTCATTTATCAGTAAAATCCAGAACGTCTTTCTCATGCATACATCATGGAGAGATTCTTAGAAAAAGCTCTTTTTTCCAGTTGCCCAATATCATCTTCATGTGTTTTCATTTGAGAGTGGGAAAAATCAGAATTTCATATTTTTTAATATGTGCCAGTGTGTTCACAGTAAAAAATTGACAATAAAGATCATCTTATCGTTTCTTGTCCGGTCCCATCCTATCCTGTATCCTGTCTTATCCTATTCCAGAAATTTCCCTAGGTCTCAGAAGCATCTTTTTAGCCAAACGGAAACCTTCAAGGTGAAAGAGATATTTGCAAGATGGTCTCTCCTTCCAGATAGGATACTTTAAGTAATACATCACCAGAATATTAAAATCCATACAAAAACTGATACAAGATCAAATTTTTGAATTATGGTAGTAACTGCTGTAGTCTATTACTGACCAGATGTACAAATTTATAGATGTGATGCTGGCCAAAGACAGCATGTTTTCCTTCGTTTGCTTATAAAATTTATTTGCCGTCTATCTCATCGACCCATTCTTAATTATTATTTATTTATAAAATATATTTGCTCTTTTGTTAACCAATGATTATTTACGTTACTATACAAAATGCCACACTCCTTTCATAAAAAGAATAGCTATACAAAGAAAATAGTATGTATTGTCTTATCTAATACTGTTATTGCCTGTAATATGTTCACTTTGAATTGATAGGGCCTCTGTGAAAAACGTAAGCTTGCAAAGAATGTGTGGATGGAAAAAGACTGAGAAATGAGAACAAGGGAGGCATAGATCTCAATAAGCTATCCTCATATTAAGCTTACTGTTTTTAATCTGAACTTGAAATATTTATAAATTAATACTATTATTGTCTGACAAAAAATGTTTTTTTTAAAAAATGAGCAAAACCCATTTAGATTTTGGTGGTTTTTTTTTTACATTTATTTAATTGCTATAAAATGAAATTCCATTTTGTAAAAGCTGATTTTATCTAAGACGCAACACAGACTCTTCACTCATATGCAAGCATCCTAGAATTTTCAGTTAAAGCTTATCTTTAATCACATATAGAATCTTAGCTTATACCTCAGTCCATAAATATCCACCCATAGAACCTGCTGTGGAATGTATCAGTACAGTTATTAAAGACAGCACGAAAGATAGGTTATTTTGAACATTTTGACACATGAAAGAATAATTATGCCTTACTTACATAAATTACTTTATGATCATCTCAGCAGATGCCAACATTTCCCTCATTCTGAAAGTTAAGCAGGATTGGGCCGGCTTAATGCTTAGAGATATGGCAGGGAATTCCACTTTAGAAGGGGATGAAGTCAAGTGATACAATGTGCACTTTTATATGCTAATGCAAATCATGCCCCTCAAATATTTACGTGTGATGTTATGATGCAAATAAGAAATGGCAGGTCTTGGAAAACATGCATTGTGATGTCAGAGCTGATCTTAATAAATACAGTTAATTCATCTTGGGTCTTTACCTCCTCATAAATGAACCCAATACCATCTAGTCATAACAAGGAGTTTTGCAGCCCAGATCTGGTAGTGCTAACTTTATTTGCTACCTTTCTAATTACAGCTAGTCCTTGAGATATGACTGGCCACTTAACAGCAGTTCTAAGTTACAACAGACCCCTTAAAAGCTACCTATGAATCTTTTTCAAACTTACAGCTGTAAATCCCTTCTGGTCATTTGCTGTTATAACTGCCCACAGGGATGCTGCAACACCCTCATGTCTCTCTCCACCATCCCCCCCTCAAAGAGGACCCCACGCCGCTTGGACTTGCTTCCCATGCCCCCTGGAAGCAGCCATCATTTTCAGCGCTCTGACAATTACTTGTGGAAATGGCAGCTGCTTTCGGAGCTTTCTGCCCCAATCAGCTGGCTGTTAGGAGATTGTAAACCTCTTCTAGGCTTTGGGGAAGCCAGCTGTCTGCATACAAAGGTGGGAACTTCAGGACAAACTTCCCCAAACCTTTCCTTTTCTTAATTCCTCCCTCCCTCCAAAATTGACATTTCTTCAATAAAGAAAAAAGCTGGGAGTAACAGATTTCTTGATCTTTCTCCCCCAATTAACTGAAACTAAACTCTCTGCTTCTAACTCTCTAATCTCAGTCTCTTTTAACCACTTAATTTGCTAAATTTACTGCAGGCCTGGAAAGAGGGTGACAAAATCTATAAGTTATTTACCTTGATGTGTCACTGCCAGAACCAAAACAGAAGGAAGGAAGGAAGGAAACAAGCGAAGAAAATCTGTCTGCGACTTGTTTGCCTTGAGGATCTGAAGAAAAAGTTCAGGTCCAAAGAAAAAATGCACCAAATGGCTACAGCAGAAGCTGGGTCCTGAAAACAGCAAAAAACTTGGAAACCTCTGGAAGTTTGTCCTGAAGCAGTTGCTTTACATGGAGGCAGCTGACTTGCCCAGAGCTAGCAAAAACCGGGAGAGGTATGCAGTTTCCCAATGACTATAAGATTGGGGTAGAGGCCCCACCGACAATCATGGCTTCATCAACCAAGCATGAAGGCTTGTTTGGAAGCTTCTCTGGCATTGAAATGCAATGCTAAGCCCTAATTTACAAAGTTTTTTCCTGCCTCCTTTATGGACCCAACTGGGAGGCTGTAATGTCCTAGACTTGTGACCAGTCTTAAGTCCTTGACTTATGACCGGCCGCAAGTCCTCAACATACAACTGATAGCCCAGCAACCAAAGGCTCGCCCTATTAGCTAAGATGAGCCAGGCTGGAAGCGGGCTTTTTTGCTCTGTTACTATTGGCTGCTCTGCTTGACAGCTCCCATATAAATAGCTGTCAAACAGAGCAGGGTGCTGAATTGTACATAATTACCTTTTGCGAGTATTCTGTTCAATAAACGCCGTTCTCGTTACCTCAGCGGTCTGTCGCCTCATCTGTTGGTCCAGTCTTCTTCAGAGGCCTGCCTCTCACGGTCTTCTCCTCCCACGAGATACCCAATGCTCATTTAATGACCTGTGCATTTAACAGTGGCATCAGGGAGAACAAGAGATGGGGGTCATTAAGCAAGGATCTCTCATAATAGTTGTCACTACTTATGATTGTAATGGGGAGGCTCCGTTACGGTCCTAGATTGAGGACTTCCTGTATTCTTGTTCTTAGAACAAAACCAGCATTTAGACTGCCTCAATAGCGTCACCATTTTGAACTTCTAACCTCTTTTATTTGTTAACAAACTTTAAAAAATGTCTAGTTAATATTACAGAAAAAAACTACAAAAATTTCCAGAGTAATATTTTGGTAGAAAATGCTAAACAGAATAGAAATGATTGTTGGAAAAATGCAGCTTTTTATGTTTTTCATCATCTGCTTCACACAATACAGTATCAATATTTATTTATTTAGAAAAATTTAAATAGCCACCTACTCATTCACAGTAACTCTGAGCGGTTTACAAACCATAAAACACAGTACAAAAAGAAATATTGTAGTTATTCTATGGATTCACTTTTCAAAAAGAAATCAAATAACTGACTCAGTTGTATATTAGTGCATTCAGTGGAAAGTCAGTTGCACGTAAACCATGCCTTGTAATCCAATCAGAGGTGGAACAATAATTGTACAGTGTTTGGACACAGAAGCAGTGTTGTTTACCTTATGTTGTATCCTTTATGTTAATAACAATCTAGCTCTTGATGATCAGGGGCCATCATTTCATGATATACAGTGAGACAGTCACTATAATATACCCAGAAGCAAAGAGTGATTTTAAAAGTGCTGCAATTTTTTAAAAAGCAATCGAGAAAACAATATATAAAAACAAATTAAAAAGAAAACAGTAATATCCAACAAATTAAACAGGTAAATAAACAAGCAAACAAATAAACAGGAAAAAACCCTAAAATAACCTAATATACTAAAAAAATAAATCACCTATATATCACAAATTTACCCCATCATTTTTAAAGGTATTAAATTGTGTTTTAAAAGTACCTTTTCTTATAACACATCATGGAACCTACATCAAGGGAAACAGGCTTTTTGATTTTTTTGAAGATAGCTTTTTCAAAAACTGGATAAATATCTCATTTCCTGAATCCAGTCTTGGATATTTGGATAATAGCATTATTTCAATTTCTCATTAAAATTATTTTGATTCTTCCACATGCCCAATGTTAAGTATGCTCCCCGTTAAGAGAGCGAGTGTGCAGAGAAGCATAATGAGAGTGGTATAGACGAACACACACAAACCAGCATACAGGGACACTGAATAATATAAAATATAGTAGTTTACTATGTGGAAAATATAGAGGAATTCAAATCATACATGGTTCAGTCATTCAGTTATCAAATAGTCAGTCTAGCACACAAAACAGCTAACAGTAGCAAACCACAGTACCTCACAATACACTGATCAGCATCTAACAAACAGAGAGCTAACAGTCATTCTGGCTCCCTCTTATGGCTGCTTGAGGTAACAAACCAATTACATCTCTCTAGCATTTAAAGTAACAGATACATTTGTTACAATCATAGCTTATATACATTGCCAAGCCAAGCCTAGGGTTACATCCCTAACATTCTCCCCTCTTGAGTTGTCAATGTATTTACACACAACTTCACATTCTCAATCCATAAATATCACAACATTGTTTATGTTTGACCGTACCTTGACCTTTGGTAAAACGATCAGCAATGTTTTCTTCAGACATACAATACTCTAGTGCCTTGTTCCCCAACCCCCGGGCCGCAGACCGGTGCCGGTCCGTGGATCAATCGGCACCGGGCCGCCAGAGGAACTTCAAATCATTTCACTGTGGCGGGCGGCCGAGGCGCAGAGCATTGCGCCCTCCCAAGCCCGCCCATTGTGTGACAATAGCGAATGAAAATTCGCTATTGTTACACTGATGCTCCTCCTGGCCAATCAGGGAGCGGGTCCTCCCGCTTCCTGATTGGCCAAAAGGCAAACCTTACGCCATTGGCCGAAAGGCAAACCTCACGCCATTGGCCGAGGAGGAGGCGCCACGGGAGGACTGAGGACTCGAGGTCGGAGACGCGGGGACTGAAGAGAAGCTGCCGTAAGATAAGTGCACGGAGGGGGGGGGACTCAGCACTATCAAACGGAAAGAGGAGCAGCAGTGGTTTTATTAGAATGCACTCTCATTCACCCAGGCCTATTGCACTTATTTAGGTCAACAACTCCTGGGTCGAATGTGTTTGTGCGGGTTCAGGCATAAGTGCATGGAGGGGGGGGGTTCTCTGCTATTGAGGAGACTCAGCACTATGGCGCGATGATCTCTGCATTGAAAGGGGGAATGCTGGGGCATCTCTGTATTGAAAGGGGCATGCTGCCATCTCTGTGTTGAAAGGGGCACGCTGGCATCTCTGTATTGAAAGGGGCACGCTGGCAACTACGTTCGAGACAACAACTCTGCTGGTGTTCTGGATTAAAGTCATGGCGGAATACCCTGAGATTGCCACCACAGCACTTAAATCCCTATTGCCATTTCCGACAACCTATCTGTGTGAAGCGGGGTTTTCTGCAGTGACAGCAACCAAAACAAAACAACGGAATAAACTGGACATAAGCAACACACTTCGGGTGTCATTGTCTCCTATTACCCCCAGATGGAACCATCTCGTTGCAAAGAAACAAGCTCAAGGTTCTCATTGATTTAGCGTTCTAGTGAGTTAAATAAAATAAATCACTTTATATTCATTTTTTGGTGTAGCTGTATTTTATTTTGAAGGCATGTTTAAATACAATTAAATTAAAATTATTAAATCAAAACAAGCGGGCCACAGAAAAATTATCAAACATTTACCGGTCTGCGGCGATAAAAAGGTTGGGGAGCACTGCTCTAGTATAATCATTTTACTACTAACACTTTGCCGTACATTCATATATCTTAAGTCAGTATGCTTTGTCCTTGTCTTTACAGCAAAATTTGATGCCATCTGGATCGCTGCTTGGTTGTCTTCATATACAACAATAGGCTCACGTACATTAATTCCCATATCTATCAGGAGTTGCTTGTAGCAAATTAAATCGGTACATAACAAAGGTAAACATGAAAATTCAGCCTCCATTGTTGATAAACTTAAATGCTTTTGACGAATAGACCGCCATCCAATTAATGCCTTTCTCAAGAATATTGCGATATCTGATGTAGATTTACATGTGGACACGTCAGTTGCAAAACTTGCATCAGCGTATGCGGTTAATATCAGTTCATCCTTAGGCTCTAAGTATAATGTATAGTGTATTGTCTGTTTCAGATATTGCAATACACATTTAGCAACTTGCCAATGCCGTTCAGTAGGTTTGGCATTAAACCTGGCCAATTGATTAACACTATATGCAATATCTGGTCTAGACCAATTGCTAAGATAAGATAAACTACCAATTAGGGATTGATAAATATTCTTATCAAAAACTGGGCTTTTGATATCATCATTGCTCAATTCTTGACTCATAGGAGTTTTAGCTGGTTTACAGTTTCATTTTGAAATTCCTGAGTAACTGATTGATCTGTTCAGTCTGTGATATTTTATATCCTCCCCTAGTCTTATCTATCTTCAAACCAAGATATTTCTTTATTCCACCAAGGTGTTTTATTTTAAATTGCTTTTTTAATAGGGTAATATTCTCAATAGCCTTTTGCTCTGTTTTAGTAATCAACGCTATATTGTCTGTAAACAATAACAATAATAAAATCATACCATCGCTTTCTTGCTTAAATAAACAAAGATCAGCCATTCCAGCTTTAAACCCTATCCTTGTTAATTCCTTCACTATGCATTGATTCCACTCATAGCCTGACTGTTTTAAACCATAAAGGCTCTTTTTTAACTTCCAACAATCAGTGTTGCTATCAGTGTTTAACCCTTCAGGTTTCTTTAAATAAATAGTGTGTTGCAACGGGGCATGAAGATATGCTGTTTCAACATCTAAATGATTTACTACATATCCATGCTTAGCTGCCCAAACTAATGATGCACATAATATTATGGCTTTTAAACTGGGCGCAAATACTTCATCATAATCATTTGCCGACTGGTTGAAACCTTGTGCTACCAATCTAGCTTTATGGGTAACAGTCCCATCTACACTTGTTTTAATCTTGTAAATCCATTTACATCCTATCGCATTTTCACCTGGTGGTAATCTCACATTCTCATATACCTCCAGATCTTGTAAAGATTTCAGTTCCCTATTCATTGCTGCTTTCCAATCTATTTGCCCCTCTTTAGGATACGTTGATAGTTCATGATACGTTGCAGGAACTTGATCTACTTGACATGCTATAGTAGCTTGATATCTGTCAGGTGGTCTTGTTATAAAAGCAGAACACCTAGGCAACTCAGGGCTCACTATTGGACTCTCTTGTTGCGTCTGTTCCCATTCTTCTAACTCCTCCTGGCTTTGCACTTTATCCTGACTTTGCACTTCCTCTTTAACTTTTATAGCTGGTCTTTCCATTTTACCACTAGGAAATATCTGGGTTTCAATAACTATGTCATTGTTAAATTCCAGTTTATCCCAACCAACATGCTCTAGAAACTTTGCATTAGCACTGTGATAGATCTTAATTGTCCCTTGTTCCCAGAACCTATAAGATCTATGATTTGAGTCATAACCACGAAAAATAATTTCCTAGCTCTATGTTGTCCCTTCAATCTGATCTGTGCTGGAATATGCATCCATGTAGGAACTCCAAATGTATGAATATAACTTAAATCAGATTTCCTACCATGCCAATGAGTAAATGGTACTTACAATACAATACAATACAATAGTAGAGTTGGAAGGGACCTTGGAGGCCTTCTAGTCCAACCCCCTGCCTAGGCAGGAAACCCTATACTTCTCCAGTAGAAGCATTTACAACATTGTTCAGTAGATGATTAGCACACATCATGGCTTCACCCCATAGATTATCCGGTAAACCTAAATCGGATAACATGGTTCTAGTCATGGCTTCTAATGTTTGCCCCCTTCGTTCTACAAACGAGGTATGTTGTGGTCTATAAGGAGCAGAACATTTATGCTCAATACCAGCTGATTTTAACATTGTTTGGAACTTATCATTGGTAAACTCCGTCCTATTATCAGTAACTACAGTAATAACCTTGGCTTTTATCTTTCTTTCCGCAAACCTCAGCCAATTAAAGAAATGTTGAAATGTTTTTGTCTTGTCTTTCATTAAATAGGAGAAACCGTATCTTGAATAATGATCCATGATACTCAAAACATAACAGGCACCTCCCAAACTGGGTTTTTATAGGGCCAATTAGATAAGCAAAAACAACTTCCAGAGGTTCCTTTGTTTTAAACCCATTACAACTGTTTGTTGGAGTAACCTTGTTCTTTTCCTGTCTACACACATTACAATTTAAATATTTACTGCAAAGTTTTACTCCTTCTGACAACTTAAGTTTGTTGCAGCATCTTGAAATTAATGTGCCCCATACACCTATGTAGCAGATGTATGCATTCATCATGTGGTTTCACATTATCATACACTGAGTTAGCAGTATGGTCATCAGATATAACATATAAACCATTTGTTAATTTGGCAGTAATCCTATTACCTTCCTTTTCTATGATACAGTTATCTCCCCTAAAGGTTACTACATAGCCAATCTTAACTAGAGCTCTTACTGACAACAAAATAAATTTCAGTTTAGATATATACAACATGGATAAATGCTCATTTACAAATGAACACCTTGCCATACCTTCACCAGATGCTTTCACCCTCCATCCATTTGCCAAAGATACATGTTGCTTGCTGGCAGACATTTTTACAAAACAATTCTTATTTCTAGTAATGCACTATGATGCTCCACTATCAACAACCCATGAATCATGGCTTATTGTTGCATTTCTAGAGTTAGTTAAAGTAGACATACCTAAGTTGACATTAGCATTTTTCTTAGCCTTTCTAGTATTCTGTTGTTTTGCATGTTTACAGAATCTAGCTATATGCCCCTTAGCCACACAAGAAAAACATTTTCTAACAGTATAGGCAGTTGAAGGTGACTCTTCCTGTTGTGGTTTCTCTCTCAGTTCTTCTCTTTCCCACCTTCTCCTTGACTCTTCCAACAGGCGTGCAGTTATGTCAGTCAATGTTAGTTCATTTCGGGTTAGGACCTCAAGGGACAATACAAAATCATCGTAACTCTCATCCAGTGACGTGTGGTGAAGTTTATGGCTAGTGAGGCAGCAATTTTTTTAGACTTGTGGACTTCAACTCCCAGAATTCCACAATCAGGCATGCTCAGTTCCGATTTAAAGCAACAGCTTTAAACTTATTTAAATAAGTTTTATTCCTTCTTTTTCTTTTACCTTCCCCTCCTTCCTCCCTCTCTCCCCCCTCCCCCCTCTCAAACACACAAACACACACACAGAGAAGTTGGTCTATAGTGTTTAATTCCATGTAGCTGATTTCCAGGGCAAAGGAGGAGTTATTTTTGCCCTGTCCAATGGCATTTTCTTTGATAAAAGGGACGGAAAGATGGTCTTTGGGTTCCCTCCTTGAATGAGAGAATCCGTTTTAGTCAAAACGTTCAAATGTAATAAAATGATCTTCCTGTCTCGATCTATTTCATTGGAAAAGATGCCCACCTGAGAAAAGAGCCTTTCACGTCTCTGAAAGCCAGCCCAGGGTGGGATCTCTCCAGGATGGGCGCAAGATCGATCCATGTTCACCAGCAAAGGGCAAAACTCTCTTCCATGGCCTCATTTCCCACCCGAAGGTTCCCCGTTTCTTCTCCATTCTTTTGCTTTCCGCAAAAACAGGGACATGCTTTGGGAAGGCGGGAGCCCAGAGGAGCCCACCGGCGCCTGCACCGCCCGCTCTGGAAGCCAAACTGCCGGCCGGGACTTCCCAGCTCAGCTGCTTCCCGGGCGGGTGGTGCCTGCCAGACAGGACGACAGGAGCTGTGAGGGAGCACGGGCTCCAGGGGCTCTGAGCGTCCACCTGCCTGAGCTGTGCCGCGGGCGAAAGAAAGCGCTTTAGTCAGTGGGGTGTCAGGGGAGAGGATAGAATCTCTCCTCCTCTCCCCCGACACCCCACTGACTAAAGTGCTTTCTTTTGCCCGCCTGAGCTGTGCCGTGGGCGAAAGAAAGTGCTTTACTCAGTGAGGTGTCGAATCTCTCCTCCTCTTCCCCGACACCCCACTGACTAAAGCGCTTTCTTTCGCCCATGGAAGAGCTCAGGCAGCGAAAGAAAGTGCTTTAATCAGCAGGGTGTTGGGGGAGAGGAGGGGAGAATGCCTGAGCATTCTCTCCTCTCCCCCGACACCCCACTGACTAAAGCGCTTTCTTTCGCCCGCGGAAGAGCTCAGGTGGGTGAAAGGAAGCGCTTTAGTCAGAGGGGTGTCGGGGGAGAGGAGGAAAGAATGCCTGAGCATTCTCTCCTCTCCCCCGACACCCCACTGACTAAAGCACTTTCTTTCGCCGCGGAAGAGCTCAGGCTTCCTTTCGCCCGCCTGAGCTCCTCTTCCTCTTATATATATGAAACTCCCTCATGGATATTATTATTTTATATATTATTATTTCATGATGAGAGGGGAGGCTCTGCCTCCCCTGCCTCCAATGACCGCACGTCCCTGCTCTCATCCAGTGAGGACAGAATGATGTAAACTTGATGTAACTCTGAGAAAATAAGTTCTTTTTCATGTAGCTCTTGGAAAACTCCTTTCATAAAGTTTAAATGAGCTATCATATCTCCACCCTTCAGAAGACGTGCCCTAAACGGTTTGCGGGTAAGATGTATATGTGCAACTACAGTGTCACGTACATATATCTTCTTCAAATTCTCCCAACATCTTGCTGCAGAATTCTCCCCACAAATATGAACTAACTGTTGGTCAGTCAGTGTTAGACCAATTATACACAATGCATCGTTGAAACTCTGCTATCTTCTTGGCATCGTCCTCGTCATCTGGATTTCAAGAAGTCACGTCCGGTGGATTCTGTACAGCATCCCTCAGTACGCAGGAGTAGACTGCACTTCATAGACCAGGAAACATAGTTTGTTCCATCCAATCGGGTTATCAGTGATAGATTTCAATTTCAATTTCAATTTATTGGGTTTGTTGATGGTGCATGTGCCATCTTCTCCATAATAGTAAAACTTATAAACTAAAACAGCTATCTGTATACGGTAATGTGTATAAACACCAACTCTCTCTTTAGCTACGTCTGGAACACTCTGGGCCCATAACCAGTGTTAAGTAAGTAAGCTCCCTGTTAGGAGAGCGAGTGTGCAGAGAAGCGTAATGAGAGTGGTATGGATGAACACGCACAAACCAGCATACAGGGACACTGAATAGTATAAAATATAGTAGTTTACTATGTGGAAAATATAGAGGTATTTAGAGTCCAGTTAACAGTCCAAGTCATACATGGTTCAGTCATTCAGTTATCAAATAGTCAGTCTAGCACACAAAACAGCTAACAGTAACAAACTACAGTATCTCACAATACACCGATCAGCATCTAACAGAGAGCTAACAGTCATTCTGGCTCCCTCTTATGGCTGCTTGAGGTAACAAACCAATTACTTCTCTCTAGCATTTAAAGTAACAGATACAAGCCTAGGGTTACATCCCTAACACCCAATGTAACCAATACTTCTTAAAATGGTCAGATTTCACAATTTTGGAACATAATTAAAAATTACATTGACATACTTAATTTGAAAACATTTAGTATATATGAAACATCTACTTGTATATGTTACATATTTCCAAAAAGAAATCAAAATCAATAATTACATCATATATTTTAATGTACCTCTCAAATTATCAACACACACACTCTTATATTGATAAATTTTTCAGAAGTCTAATAAAGTTAGAATAAAAAAAAATGGATGGATGAATTTAAGTTTCAAATCCAAAGAAGCAAAGTTTTTAAACTCTCATTCATGTTCAATTATTGGGTATTGAAAGTCTTTCATAATCTTTCATAAATCAAAAACATCAGTAATTTCAACTTTAAAGATATTTGCATCACTTCACTTAATTTGAAACTCAGTTGTAATTTCAAAACTAGAATCAATGTTTAAAAATGATAGCAACTCAGGTTAATGCATATGATGCATATTAAAAAATCAAAACACACTTAAGTTAATTATATTGCTATTGATTTGCATTAAGCCAAGAAAGTTTCACATTAATTGTTGAAAAATTATAAAACAATAATTACAAAATAATTGAATTAATGTGTCTATTTTAGTATTTGCCCATTCTTTCCAAAGACTAACTTATCACCTATTTTTAAAGCAGAGTTTTTCTATAAAATTAAATATTCATGAGAACCAGCATCAAAATCCAATGTACATCCCCTTAAGGCCTAAACATGTTTAGCTGTATGTAAAACAGGAAATGAAAATAAGTTTTTTTTCTTTGGCTTATATTGATCTGAGTAATTGCCAAGATCTAAACAGGGATACATAATAACTTTTGAATAGAATCCATAGAGATTGATATTCAGTTAAATTCTCATTCCACATAAATATAGACAATCAAATAAATGGCCAATGATATTTTAAAAAGTCTGGCAAATTAAAATTTCCTTCTTTGTGACATAGTACCAATTTAGCCAATAAAAGTTTTGGCAGCCTGTCTTGTCATATAAATTTCCCTAGATCAATATGAATTTTAAAAAAATATTTTGAATTAACACCAGGATGCTTCTTACAATTTATATTGAGTAATATTAATTTCATTAATATTGATTTTACCCACCAATTAAGTAGAATTTTAATGCACCAAATACAGGTGGTTCTTGGATAATGACAGTAACTAGGAATAGAATGTCTGTCACTAAGCAATGTGGTCAGAAAGAGCAATGTCACATGACCACATTGCTTCTTAATGATGACAATTCCAGCACTCCCAATCGCCATTATTAAGCAAGAATTGAAAGTTGTTAAATAAGTCCCTGGTGGCTTGCAATCAGGCCAGCAAATAATTAAGGCATGGTGAGCACAGCTGAGCCAGAGATGGCTCCTGTCTGGCAGAGGATACATGGCTTGTGATACATGGTGTGAGTGCAGAGGGGCTTGGGTAGGCTGGTGGTGGATAGGGAGCCATGTGATTTCTTTCATGACAAGCCATTTGCACACTCTCGCCCAAAGGAGTGACTTTCAACCTTCCCTGCCAGTTTCCGCATTGCTTTTGCTTGTGGAAATCTAACAAGAAAGATACCAAATGGTGATCCTGTGACCATGGTATGCTGCAACCATCATACATGCAAGCTGGTTATCAGGCATCCATATAGTGACCACATGAGCATAGAGATGCTATGACAACTAGAACTTCAAGGACAAGTCATAAGTGCCATTTTAACTTTGACCAGTCACTGAACAAATGTCAATAAACAAAGGCTACTTGTAATATCCATAGAAATCTTATCTATGACATTTGACATATTCATTTCTACATATTTTGGTATCTTTAATCCTAAACATTTAATATATTTTTACATGCAACAAATAGTTACATGTACAATTTAACATGTAGCATGTTATATTGATCTAGTGATCAGAAAGGAAAATGGTTTTTTCATCCAATTAATCTTATATACTGAATATTTCCCAACCGATTGAATTAATCTATACCAGGGTAGATAATGACATATAATAATGATCCAGAATTGGCATATAAAAATAATTGATACTGTGAACCCACCATTGTAATATCAGAAGCAAAAGGTGATGATAACATGTTAGTAGAAAAGGTAACTTGTAAGTTTCTGTAGGTGCTCTGTGGCCTTGGTTTTTGCCTCCCAAACCAACATGCCTTCAGAGATAGGATCTTTTAATCTGTTGTTGGAAGATTCAACTAGCATTTTGATCAAGTAAGGTATTTCTATTTTGCAGTAGATGGGCTATAGAAACAGTACAAAAATGTCAATAAGCACCAAATGAAATGTGTAAATTTCATGCTTTTGTTTTGAAATGTCACAAGAATTTTGACTGGGTGATTTATTTATTGTACAGTTAGAAAACAAAAGATAACACTGAAATCCAAACTACATGAAAAGACCACATACAAGGATTTCATAAACCAATGTATGTATCAGAATCTATTATGGTGTGTACATAGATCAGACTCAACATCCTCTAAGGGTGATGGTAATGATACAGATTTTCAAAGAGATTTCTTCAGGTTGATCTCTTAATAAACATTGTGGCCTGTGGAGCTAGCTAAGTATCTGCTGCTACTGAAATAAATTAGTTCTGTATGCCAGTCTTGGTGTAGAAGAAAACTCAATCAAATATTCAGTTAAAGTTCTAATGCCTCACCTTGTGTCCCATCCAGGCTGCATCTAAATCCCACTTTCAGTAACCATACCATCAAGTGTCCATGGGGTCACGATGGTCAGACACAATTTTGCAACTAACAACAACCACCATCATTTGAGAATAACCAGTTAAGATATGACTTTTCCAATATGCTTTCCCAAGACTTCTGAATTACAACATTATTTGCCATCCATACTATGCTGTTTGGGACATATAGAAAATACAGCACTTTGTAAAAAGATCTAGAGTAGGAGTTTGCTTTTTCAGGTTGTGGAAACTTGGTGATGATCCCAAAACAGTCAAGAGCAAAGTTCTAGTGATAGAAAACTTATTTAAGTTTCCTCCTTAATCTCACATGAATCTCATCCAATTCTTGCAGATTTAAAGTTCCATAGAATATAATTTTTAAAATGTTATTCTACAGGACACTATACTGTCAATTTTGTACTTGAGTGTCTTCTAGTCCCTTTTTACTCCTGGCGATTGCCCGGACAAGTCCTTGCAGTTTTCTTGGTTTGTTCTTCCCTTCTTCCCAGGGCTGAGAGTGAGTGATTGGTCCATAATCACAATAGCTTTGTGTCTGCAGCAGAACTAGAACTCACAGTCTCCTGGTTCCTAGTGTCTTATCTTAACCATTTCCCCATGGCAGGCAATGTATATGACTTGAAATGAGTGAAAGAGATATGCCTAGTCTTGCCAAAGCATTTTTCTCCTTTTAGTTTCTCTACTTGAATAGACTGAAAAAGCTGTAGTATCTGCTGACACCCATCAGATGGATATTGACTCATTCTAGTCACAATGGGTAAGTAAGTGTTTTAATTATGTTTTAAATTACAGTAGTGACTTGTAATACTTGGAGAAAGCTGAGAAAATGATCAGAACAAATCAGATAGACGTTCTCCTTTCTTTCTTCCCTTCAGCTCAACTTCAAATACTTTGTACTGTAAATGCTACCTGATGATTGTGAAGATGCTTAAATACCCAACTACCAATTTCCCCACCAAAAGGATTGTAGTAAACCAAATGAAGCTGATAGCCACACCATCCATCATAAAAGTATATTTTCATCTTCCTTTGTTGTTTCTATAGTTGAAATAAAATAAATTGCAATAACATGAATCTATCTTCCCATTTCAAGGTGTGAGTCAGTTAGGGCATGTGGGGGACAACAAGTGGAGGTGTGTATCTGTGTGTACGCATAGTCTAGAAAGGGTTGATGGAGGTTCCTTTCTCTCCCCCTTTCCTTCTCAGCAAACAAGTGACTGCTGTGTGGGGACTGGTGGAGGGAGGGATTGTGAGAGTGACTGGGAAACTGTCCCAGAACATTAAAAATGAGAATCACTAGATCACAATACCCACCACTTTTCTCTCCCCCCCCCCCCCCCAACAATCCCTGCTTGCACAATTTCCCCCAATTTCATTCCCTTGGGAGTCATTTTGGAGTTTTTTGCAAATTCGCCCACTTGAGGTACCTTAGTTCAAAATTTGTGATGCCTTGTTTCACCCAGTTAGATTATAGAGAGTTTCAGTAGTATGTAGACTCAAGTCTTAAAGAAAACTTGAATGTAACTCTTTTAAAATCAGGTGTCCGTTTCCATCAACGCAGAGGAGTCGTCGTCTTGTTTTGTTAGAATGAGACTTGCGTTCTCCCCCAGGGCAGAAACCTTATTCTCTCCCCCACCTTCTCTCTCCCTCTCTGTAAAGAGAGAGAGGTTGATTTGCAGTCGATAGGAATGGATAAAGAAATCCAGCGGGGTGGATGAGAAGCGGAATATATAAATATATATATAAAGCAAGCACCCACACTTAGCAACCTCTTTCTCTTTCACGGGCCCGAGGTGGCCGCTAATCAAGAAGGGGGCCTGATTCGGTGACGGGCACGCCTGCCTTGCTTTCCTTTACCTGAGCTTGCCTCTGCAACAAAGGACCAGCAGCCGGCAGTAGAGAGTGCCGCGCCGCTCGCTTGAGCCGGGTCCACTTCCAGAGACACAGCCCCCGCCGCTTCCTTAGTTGGGGAGGAAGGTAGCAGAAGCGAAGCCAGCCAAGCTCCCTGACGGGCCTCTGGGAGATAGCAGGCAGGTGGCGGCGCCCGGGGACCCTTCCTTCAGCCAACCGAGGCCGCCCCTCATTTCCTTCTGAAGGGAAGCGGCCAAAGCAGCCGCTGTCCGGGGGCGACTCTCCCTTTCTCTCCCACATCTCCCCCGAGGACCTTGTGTTGTGCAATCCCGCTCAAAAAGCACCGCTTACAGTCTTCTCAACTTCACGGTTTGCGCCGCGACGCAGGCGGGGGTGGACGCGAACGCCGAGGTGCCATTTCAGAAGAGAGCAAAAAAAAAAAAAAAAGGGTGGGGGGAGCGAGGCGAAAGGCTGGGTGCGCGCATCAGAAGGAAGATGTTCCCGAAGTCTAGGGCAGAGCTAAGGTCATAAGGGGATCGGGAGGTCTTCCTCCTATCTCCCCCCCCTCTTTCAGCCTCCCTCCACGCCGCCCCGCGTGCTTCAAACTGAGCAGGGAGCGGCGGCGGCTGCCGTTGCCTTGCAAACATTGAGAGACAGCCCCTGTCATGCTTCTGAGCAACAGCCAGCTCCCTTCTCCTCCTCCTCCTCCTTCTGTTGCTGTGCTGCATTGGGAATAGCCGCGTTGCCATTGAACGGCGGGACCGAGGCGAAGAGGAGCCCCGACCGAGCGCCGACAAGAGGCTTGGGCTTGCTGTTGTCTTGAGGCGAAACAAAACAAGGAGGGGTGGGGGGGATTCTGGTTAAGCAGGGCGTGAGAAAAGAACCAGCGCGGGAGAGAGTGAGTGTCTGTGTGTCAGACTACAGAAGGGGCTGAGCTCGCTTGCTTCTCTCCTTCCCACCTGCCCGAATGGCTGGATGGATCAAGAGCTGAGCCCGGCTGGCGAACAAACTTGCAAAGGCCGTCGGATGCCTTTGGGAGACGCCGCCGTGCTTGCTGGATGCCGGGACACCATTTCCGCCCGCGCCGTTTTGCACGAGGGGCGGGAGGGCGCCGAAGGCGATTGTTGGCGCGGCTGCTGCTGCTGCTACTGCTAAGGCGATCCTGATGTCCGCCCCTTCCCGGGACGCAATGGCGGCGGCGGCGGCAGATAGGAACCCCTTGAATCCTGCCCAGGCTCGCTTAGCCTCTCCCACCATCTGATTGGATACGGCTGGGCTCTGCGTGGGACTGCGGGGCTGCTGCGAGGGCTCGGGGAAACCATGGGTTACTGCAGCGGCAGGTGCACGCTGATCTTTATCTGTGGCATGCAACTGGTAAGTGAGTAAGCCGGCTGCTTGCTTTGGCTTCCTTTTAATTGTCTCTCCCTATCCCCTCCCTCCGATCCGAAGACTCCCTTGCGAAAGAAAGTGCAAAAGAGCGGTGGGGGCTCAGGGCGGTAGTGCTAATGCGAGGGAAGCAGGAATTAGAAGAAAGGTAACCTGAAGTGTGGCGACCCTGTAGGTACTTGCTAAATGGATTTCACTTGAGGACGGGGTAGATTTTTTGTTTGAGGTTCCGGTTCTGTGCTCTTAACTCGGGAGCGAGTCTCCTTGAACGGAGTGGGCTGTCTTTCCGAGTGCGGGAAGCGTTGGTGTGGTGTTTAAAAAGTGAGACCTCTTTTCCACTTGAAGGCCCGCCAACTCAGAGAGATCTGGGATCTTTCTAAAGCTGAACGGTTTTTGAAAGGGAATTGGACTTCGGGTAAATTGCCACAAAAGGTGTAGTTTAGGAAGGCATGAAAAGTTAACTTATCTTCAGGGAGGCTTAAAGCGGAGACTTGGAATGGGCTGTTCTTAATTAAAACGGGTGAACGCTTTGTGATCGTGATTATAAAGTGGTTTCATATCAGGTGAGAGGCTGTGCTTAGGAATTAAGTAGCGTATTGTTTTTAAGTGGGTGGTAAAAGCTCAGATAACCGCAGCGTGTAATTTTATTGGAATGATGAAACTGCCTTGGCCACAGATTGAAAAGAAGATAACTAGCAAATCGGTCTCAGTCTCTGACCTTGTGTGTCGGAGATTCCAACTACTGTAGTTTTGCTGAATACTGTGGTAACTGAAAAGGTGTTTCAGAGATGCAGTTCCAATTAGCCAAACGGTTTGTGAAGGTACCTTGATTGAATGAATTAGGTGGAACAGGTTGTGAAATAGTTTTCTACAATTGCAATTCTGTCCTATTTGCATGGGAGTGGATGGTTTGAACCTCTGTGTAGAGTCTAGTTATAAATGAGTGAGAAAAGCAATTAACCTTGAGAACAGGAACAAATTTTCTAATAGTTGGTATGATACCATTTAAGGTGCTTTATTTTCTGGGAATGACAGGTGGTTAAAAAGATAGTCTGGGAGAAGAAAATGGCCAATGGTAGGTACATAGTCTAGGAAGGTGTTTCAGTGAATCTATCAATTCTAAGTTGTGTGTGGTGGTATCTACAAATAAAGTTTTGTTCTTCAGAATACTATTTGTTTTGCTTATTTACCGGCAATTTCTTAGGGGGGAAATACTGTCTTAAAAGTATCAATATTTGCTTTTATATTAAACTGTTTGAAGAACCTGGAACATTTATCAGTAACATGTATTAATTGGCTATTTCAAATCTTTATTTTCTTCTTTTGTGTCATATAACCAAAAAAGTCATTGTTCAGGAATTGTCCTATGGAATCTAGTAGAAGGATGAGATAGTTCATTGTAACCAGATGTTGGGGGGAATGCTATTAAAATGCTCTATTTCCTTCTTTGTCCCAGACACCCAATGTTATTGGGTTTGGTTTCTGTGTATTTTTGGCTCAACATAGAAGGACCTATGCACACAACCATTAATTAATTTAAAATGTGCCAAAGTTTACTTGAGCTGAAATGGGGCATGACATGAAGTTGTACAGTTTCCCTGTTTCAAAGTTTATTAAATAGAATATAAGGGCAATTGTAAAACTTAATTCTTGAGTTCATGACATTAGTTTAGCTCTCTTGACTCCTGCTAAGCAAACCTTAATGTCACATAGCACTGATCTATTAAAGAGAGAGGAGAAAGCTGACTGTTCGATAGTTCAATTGCTTTATATCCTTGGACTTTGTTACATATATTCCAAAATATGAAATGCTCTTCCTTATTGGATATTTCTTCATTGTTTGCTTATGAATCATTTCACTGTGATCGATCTGTGCAAGACACTGATGCATGTGAGCATGTATTGTATTACGATGTTTATTAATTTTTGTTAATGATCCTGGAAGGTTGAGAGAAACTTAAGACTGTTAGAGACTTTACTTTTTTCAGCATGCCCTAAGAAATTAAAAATATGTAGTTTTACACATTGTAAAAGATTCCTGTCTCAAGGACAGGAATCTTCAGAAACATTCATACATTGATTCAGAGACATGCATTAATTTATCAGGCGGTTTAAACTAATTGTGTTTTTCTGGTGAGTTTTTGCATAGCTGCTAAGTGCATTTCAGAATTTCTGAACTGAGAAAGGCCACCTTCACAGAAAGAGTTAAACATATAATATTTACCATATCCCTGTTTGTGGATTGTACAAGACAATCTATGAATACTTTTAAAAGACCAAATGTTATAATGCAATAATTATATCGTAGTTGTGAAATTGTATGGGTGGACATCATGAAATTATAATCTTCCACTTAAATGTTTTCCCACTGTATCCTCTCCTTTTTTTCCTCTCTGTTAAAAATTCATTAAGGTAAAAAGAAGAGCTGCAAATTGACACTTGATTGATAGTGCTGGTATGAAATCAGCATACCTCGGTGTAGCAAGGGAGCTGGACCAGGTCATCTCTGCATTCCTTCCACTAACACTGCTTGCTATGTATTCAGTTCATGATCAGTTGCTGAGAAACCCACCCCTGACAAGACAGATTATAAAATAAAACATAAGAAATAAAAATAGTTAAAGACAAAGAAGGAATTGGAATTTAAAGGAGTTCAAACATTCTCAAGTTTGCATGCAAACAGTTTATCACGATTGCACTTTTAGAAAATGAACTTCATAGTATCAAGATATTGATTGTTCATAGTTGTATAATTGATCAAAATTTTACATGTTTATTTTTTTATATTTTTTAAAGATAACTAATACAGACTAAACAATTAGAATAAAATAATGTTCAGAAAACAAAAATAAAAAAGGAAATGTAAAAATGAAGCATAGAAAAATAAAGAAATGTATAAATAATTTTAGTAATTAATCACTTAAAATACAACAAATGATGTCTTCTTCCCTTATCACCTTTTTTATCTATGAACAAATCCTTGAAACATCCTTGTTCAGTCCTGATCAGCAAAAGTCCATTAAAGTTTACTAAACATAATATATCTATTTTAACCTTGATCAAATAAACCAACTTCATCATTCTTCCCTTTTACTATTAACAATCTTGATCTATTACTGTTCAAGTAATAGCCTAGAATTTGATTTCTTTTCATTTTTGTCTTTGTCCCTTATCACAACATTCTTCAGAGCGATAACAAGTCCCTTTTGTAAATCTGATAAAATTATGTAGGTCACCATCTTGGTTTGTTATTTGTATATCCCTTTTAATTATTAAGAGATCAGTTGGTTTCATTTACGTATTCAAGGTTACCCCACAAATGCATGCTAGTTGTTTCCAGCTCTAGGGGCAGTGCTCATCTCCGTTTCTAAGCCGAAGAGCCAGCGCTGCCTGAAGTCATCTCCGTGGTCATGTGGCCAGCATGACTAAATGCTGAAGGTGCACGGAACGTTGTTATCTTCCCACCAAAGTGATCCCTATTTTTCTACTTGCATTTTTACGTGCTTTCGAATTACTAGGTTGGCAGAATCTGGGATAAGTAATGGGAGCTCACCCCGTTACATGGTGCTAGAGATTCGAACTGCTGAACTGCCGACCTTCAGATCAACAAGCTCAGTGTCTTAGCCACTGAGCCACTGTGTCCCTTTTATATTCAATATAGCATCTTTTCCTATGTAATTCTTGTAACCTGTCATTTTAAAATCCACTTTCAGAACAGTTTCAATCTTGTCATAGTCTCTCTATAGAACCAAACATTCTTAAAATTAACTTCGGAGGTCATTGTTCAAAGATATTTTTCAATATGTCTAATTTTATAATATTTTACCTCCTTTTTTATTGGTCACATTTAGTCAAATTAGTGACATTTTAGTATTCTTCTCTTTTACTCGTAATCTTTAATTCCTTCTAGTTCTCCTGACTTACAATCATTCATTTAAAGAACATTAAAAGTAATAATGGTGCTTTAAAAACTGACTTATGACTGGTTCTCGCATTTATGACCTTTTGTAGCATCCATGTGATCACATGATCAAAATTTGGTAACTGGCATATATGTATGATGGTTATAGCATCTTGAAGTCATGTGATCTGCATTTCTGACTTCACCAGAGCTTCCAACAAGCAACATCAATGGGGGGGGGGGACAGATTTGCTTAACGACTGCAGGAGTTGCTTAACAACCATGGTGATTCACTTATAACCCCAGCAAAAAAGGTGGTAAAATTGGGCACAATTCACTTAAACACTTAGCGATGGAAGTTTTGGTCTCATTTATGATTGTAAGTTAAGAATTACCTCAGTATCCAACTTTCAAAGCCTCATGATGTTTTTCAGAGAATTCAAAACAACAATATTTTCCTATGGGAAGGATTCTTATAATTAATTGCAAAACGTTATTTCAAATCTATCTGGATCCTCAGTCCATTTGCAACTTTCCAAAATCAAGATTCTAATCATCCTTTTGCTGTTCATTCCAAAATATTTCTTTTTTAATTGTTAAGCTTGTATTTAAAACTTCTTTCAATAAGGGTTGAAGGACACTCATCTGGAGCTCCAAAGCAAGTTGATCCAAAGCTTCCTAATAGCTGAAAAGCAGTTAACAAGCAATATTTGGAAGTGATTAGAAAAGGAAGTATGCAAACCCATTATCTCTTTTGAGGGCACCAAATGTGGTTTCAGCAAGACGGTTATTCCCTCATTGCTTAAAGCTCCGGTGATTATTGTGTTGCCATTTACAGTAGCAAGCATCTGGAACACATATGGATGACTTCAAGTCCTCTCCTTGCCCAGAGAAAAATTACTGCAAACTCTTCATTTTCACCAGCTCTTCCTTAATAGAGTCATCTTCTGTTTGTCATTTCTCCCACCTAAGTGGTTACAATGTAAGTTTCTCTTGTTGGTTTGATCTGTTCTGTTTTTGGGTTTTTTTGTTTGTTTTACTTTTCTGTCCAACTGCATTTTGCATATACTGGCTTTTACTAGTAAGTTGCCCAGAGTCATTTAGTAAAATAAAGGCATTTTTGGAATAGACCAAAAGGTATTTTGGTAGAGTTATATATAAGAAATTGTCAAAAGAAAAAACAATGCCTAAGGGCACGCTTCTGTCCATTTTGAGAATTGGGTGTGTCAAGAGAAACATAAAAGTTGAATTTAGTAGAGATTGTACCGTAGTAAAATAAAAATAGATTTGCTGAAGAATAAAGAAATGGATGTTGAAGGAATAGAAATCAAATTAAAAATGAAGTGACCGGTACAAGAACCAAGATGATTTGGCCAATAGAATAAATGAGTGGGAATTGTAGCACAAATTGCCAAATACAAGAATGAAAAGTGAATGGGTTAAAAGGGAAGATGAAGAGTGAGTAAGATACAGTTGAGGGAGTGAATCAGATTTTCAAAGAAGGGGAAAAGCTAAAGAATAAAAGGCAATGTATGAAGTGCTGCATGAACCTAGTAGAAGCTGAGATGGCCTGGAAGACTAGCTAGTTATGGAGAACTATAGTGAATGATGTTGATGTGAACTGATTTTAGTTAATACTGGCAATTGCTTTTACTTTTCTTATGCCTTTCCCCCCCTTGATTTATTATTTCTTCATTCTTTTCTGGGTTCTGTGTGTTGTTGCTTATCATGAAAGAGAATCTATTGATAAGGTTATGGTAGGCATATCTTTTTTAAGTAGAGAAACTGCTTGCCACTGACATTGTGTGTGTGTGTGTGTGTGTGTGTGAGAGAGAGAGAGAGAGAGAGAGAGCAAACATACAAACATACATACATACATACATACATACATACATACATACATACACTATATTGCCAAAAGTATTATCTCACCTATCCAAATAATCAGAATCAGGTGTTCCAATCACTTCCATGGCCATAGGTGTATAAAATCAAGTACCTAGGCATGCAGACTGTTTTTACAAACATTTGTGAAAGAATAGGTCATCTCAGGAGCTTAGTGAATTCCAGCGTGGAACTGTGATAGGATGCCACCTGTGCAACAAATCCAGTCGTGAAATTTCCTTGCTCCTAAATATTCCACAGTCAACTGTCAGCTGTATTATAAGAACGTGGAAGTGTTTGGGAATGACAGCAACTCAACCATGAAGTGGTAGGCCACGTAACCTCGTCCAACATCAGTGTGTGATCTCACAAATGCGCTTCTGGAAGAATGGTCAAAATTCCCATAAACACACTCCTGAACCTTGTGGACAGCCTTCCCCGAAGAGTTGATGCTGTTATAGCTGCAAAGGGTGGACTGACGTCATATTGAACCCTATGGATTAGGAATGGGATGTCACTTACAGTAAGTTCATATGCGAATAAAGGCAGGTGAGCGAATACTTTTGGCAATATAGTGTACATACATATAAATACTGCATTCAGAAACCCTACTGGGTGTGTATCTGTTTGTTCAGAGTAAGTTTATCCTTATCCCCAAATGTTGTGAACGTACATTGAAATTGGCAATGCTTCTACTTAGTTTTAAGTTTATATTTAGTTGGTGTTTCCACCAAACGTCTATTAATGATTTGCTACCATTCCAGAACTAGCAGATGGATTTTAGACTTAGAATTACATACTGTGTATTACATATATTTGTAAGGTTTTCAGATTTCTTCAAGTTTTATATGAACTTCAAAAGCCCAGATGTCAAGCTGAGATAGTTGTATTTTCTAATTATCAGATCCCAAAGGATAAAATTGATCTTAGAAGGTCTCTGGATCAGTTCATCCCCAAAAGAACAAAAACTATTAAAGCATTTGTTTGTTTGTTTTTAAATCGGTGTTGGCAAATGATCTAACTTAATGTTATACTGATACTACTTGAATTGAAGATAATTGCTATTGTTACATACCCTATGCCTAGTTATTAATATAAGTTTTCCACTAACATCCAATTAATTTCAATAATGTTGTAATAAATTAGACTAAGCCCAAACAAGCAGTATCATCCAAAACTGCCTGGAATTGAAATGTTGATGTAGGCTGAAGGATATGTCCAGTGAAACAAAGTATACATTTTCTGTAATTGTATAATTGCTGGGAAAATAAGTGCAAAATGGTTCGCTTTTAGGCTGAAAAACAAAATTACGATGTAAATGCTAGGTCAGTGGAAAATGATAGTTTTCCTGTATATGGAAAATCAGTACAGTATAGAAATTACAGTAAAGTCTAATTTGGTTCAGTCTTAAGAACATTGCTTTGGTCAAATGGCTTGTGCTAAGAAGATACCATAATGAGTTAGCGTTGTGCTAGCACAATCTTGAAGGTGAATGTGATTATCTAGGCCAGAATTTATTTCCATCTGGTAGGAGTACTGCTGATTAGCTATCAGTAGGTTATCTGCATATCTCGTGTGATTTGGCTGAGTGGACATTCCACCTCATGGAGAAGCAGAGAGTTGAGATGGGACCGACTTCCTCCACTCCATTAACAAGGCATTCATGTAAGCAGGGCACAGGCATGGAAGCTGCTGTGAAGCAGCGAAGCAGCTGTTCTAGTTTGGCAAAGAAAAGCAAGGTGCTTCATTCAAAGCCTCATTGAAATAGAACAACTCTTCAGAGATCCCACAAACAGTTATTGGCCTTATGTTCCAAGAAATAATTGAATTATTTTAAGGGGATTTTAATGTTCTGCAAGTTGCTAACCACTGTAATATCTTGTGCTGGTAGATTATAGTTTAGAGATTGGAGATTAGTATATATTTCCTGCCCTTGGTCCATTATCAATAAGCTTGATTATATTACCTTGGCTTCCAATTATGTGAATAACAAAGGAATTATTTTTCCACGGCATCATAATTTTACATCCCTCTGTCATATCATGACTCATACATGTTTACTTTAAAAAAGTTAAAAGCTCTCAAAACTATACTCTTTCCTCATCATGGTTTATTTTTTCTGTCCTCTTCCACATCTTTGGCTGTTGAACACTAAATTTCTTGAGGAAGCCAGCTAGGTGACTTTAGGTCAGTCACTCTCAGCCCAATTCATCTCACAGTGTGGAGATTGTTGGAAAAATAGGAGTAAGGTATGTGAGATATGTTTGCACAGAGGTGGGTTGCTCCCAGTTTTACTACCGGTTCGCTTCACTCATGCATGCCCAGTTCAATGTAAATTGTTCTTCTCGCATGCACAGAAAAATTTACAGAGAACTGCGCATGCACGCGCACTAGTAAACAACATGACGGCAGCGGCAACTGGGGAACCAGTTCAGGGGCATGGCAAGCCTGGTTCGCTGCCGGTTCTATGACCCAGACTAAAATACCACTACTGGTTCAACCAAACCAGGAGCAACCCACCTATCTGTTTGCAGCCTTGAGTTTCTTATAAAAATAACAAAGATGAGATATAAATTAACATCCACAGCATTCTATATAGATTTGTATAGAGATGCTTTGATATGAGAAGTTTTATTTTTTGTTCCTTTTCTTATCAATCATGTTTAGAATTTTTCTTTTTAGTAGAAGCTATATGTTGATTTCAGTGTCTCCACTAGATATTTGTCATTTAGTGATTATCCACAAGACACTATTATATATGTGTTTTATTTTAAAAATGCCATTTGGTTCACTTAGTACTTGCCAGTGCTTAATGATTACACTAGTAGGAAGATGTGAATCTCTGAAGAGAGTTATAAAGTCTTATTTTGTCATAGTGAAGCACCCTCAGGATGAAATATAGATGCAGGACCCATCTACTTCATTTCCACTACCTTCCTTTAAATGTCAGTTTGAGATAGAGATCCACTGTTTATTTTCTCCAAGGGAGGAAGATTCAAAGAATTGTTGTTTTTTGTGGAGGGTCCACAACTTATATGAGGGTGCATGTTGGTGAACAGTAAATAATTAAACCATGTGGGACTACTCACTTTTATGAGATTATTTGGAGACTTATTTTTTTTTCATGATGTAACCTTTGTATAAGGGCTGTGCAAATCCTTCAGACTGGTTACTAAGGAATGCGTGGGAGAGCATATGTAGCACCTCTCTTTAAATAATTAAAGCAGCCCTGTCTTTTTCCAGAATCCCCTGGCTGCTTCAAAAGCTTTCCTTGTTGTCTCCAAGTGACTGCATGGACAACCACTTTGTTTTCAGCAACTAACAATTATATAAGTGAATGAAGCACAGTTACATTTTTGTGGCAGCTCCTTAACTGTGTCTTTAAGTATAGGTTACATAGAGACATTAAGAGGTGATAATATTTATTTTCAAGCTGTGAAAATCTTTAACTGCTGATATCTGTAAATTATATTGCTATTAAATATACTGAAACAGTCCCAGTTAGAATTTCATGTTCTTTTTAATCTCACTTAGCTTGCAACTTTTTTGAACTATAATTCATTCTATGATCCATATGTTATCTTTACCACTTTATTTTTAGATAATTGTACTTCTGTTTTTCTGGGCAACATATGCTGATGGAAATATATCCTAAAAATTGAATTCAAAAGTTCTAAAAAACATCTTTGAAAAATGTTCTAGGTTATAGCTTTCAAAATTAAAATTCTTTATCTTAGAGTACTAAACTGTTCTAAATATGTTTGTAATTTATCCCTGATTTCAAATTGACCTGGTCATTATCTTATAGATAGTTTTTAAACTTCATTGTGATTTTATTTATTAGGCTTATGACTCACCAGCCATTTCTGACTCTGAGAAAGGCTTACTGGTATCCAGAATAGTATGAAATTAAAAACAAACAAAAGAGCATAAATACCACAATATAATAAATATTAGCCCAAGGAACAATCATTACAGAATTGCATTTCAGGAGAAACTAAGATAACCCTCTCAGTCTTTGAAATCTTGCTGTTGAAATCTGTTTCAAAACATATTTCAATAAAATTATGGAAGATTGGTAGAAGCAGACCTGCCTGATATCAGGTGGAGTTCTCTTCCAAAGAAGGTGGGTAAGTACTGACAAGGTCCAGTCCCAGGACTTCTGCAGATGACTTTTTGTGAGAGTTTGAAGAAGGAGAGAATTCCCTCTTCTGCTTCTCAACAATGATAAGAGATCACTGGGAGAAGAGGATCCTGCAGTAACCAAATCCTGAGTCATGAAGGGCTTTGAGGGTGACAACCTCCATGTTCAATATATTTATTTTAGATCCCTTGGAAATAAACCCATAACGAGTGGAGTTCTTGACGCACAGATGTTACATGGGTAGATTGGCTAACAGCAGTTGAATTGTTCAACTTTTCATTTGCAGTCTGATCCAATTTCTGGGAAGTCTTCAAAGGCAACTCCATGTGGAGCATATTTCATTATTCCAAACAGGAGGTGAGTGACAGTGAGCAAAATCTCTTGATCCTGAAATTGGTGCACAAGATGGATCTTTGTAAAGGCCCTTCTAGCCATAGCTGCCACCTGTTCTTCTTGATAAGAGCTATGAGCCCAGAGATTCCCCAGCTTACAAATTAGCTTTGCACAAGGAAGCATAACCCTATCCAGAGCCAAAGATAGAGTATCTCCTGTTGAAAGGCTTCTGCACACAAATATATTCAGTCTTATGAAATCGAATGTTTATTTCCATCCAGACCCCCATAGCCTCCAAACATCAAAGACAGAACTTTGGCCACATCTTCTTCATGGCTCAGAATTGAGGTATGTAATTAATTGTCATCTATGTAGTGATTCAAATATGACTTTATACCATCGGGTGATCTTGCCCAGTGGCTAGAGGAAGGAGAACGTCAACCCTGGTATCATCAGGATCCACAATTAGAGATCCAAAGGGTTGATCTCCCCTCCCCTCTACTGATTGCAACCACCCACTTAGTTTTAAATTGTGTCTCCTTTCTTACTTTCATAGATAATTCAGAAGGTTGCCATAATCATTGATATTAAAACTGCTGAGAGATCAAACAAGTCCAAAATAATTACATTCCCCTTTGTTGTAGTATTTCCATATATTATCCACAAAAGCATTCAGTGTGGATACAGTTCTATATCCGAGTCTCTACCTGATTGAGAAAGGTCTAGAGTCCTGATTTTATTAATAAAGTTATGGATCAAGTTTTGCATAAGATTTTGCTTGCATTGCATTGTGGAAGGCAAGTCATGTTGCACAATTTGATTTACAGTGTCCTAGGCAAGTAGCAGAGCAGCTAATGATGGCAGGTTAGTTGTTATTGTACAGACCTACTTCTTCTGAAGCTTCAAAATGCTCATTTAAACAAGTAAGAGTACAAGTCTTGCTAACTACTGGAAGAACTTTATTTTCTTTTTAGTAGTTTTAGTACAAAATACAACTTATAGCAGTTCATTTAGTGACCGTTCAAAGTTACAACGGCACTGAAAACAGTGACAAGATATTTTTCACACTTACAACCGTTGCAGCAACCTCATGTCACATGATCAAAATTCAGGTGTTTGGAAGCTGGTTCATGTTTATTACAGTTGTAGTGTCCCAGGATCTTGTGATCACCTTTTGAGATCTTCTCGCAAGTAAAGTCAATGAAGAAGCCAATTTCACTTAACAGTCATGTTACTAATTTAACAAATGCAGCGATTCACTTAACATCTATGGCAGGAAAAGTCATAAAAAGGGGCAAACTCACTTAAATAAATGTTAGCAACATAAATGTTGGGCTCAATTGGGGTCGTAACTTGAGGCTACCTGTACTATCTTTATCTTTGTTGTTATTGTGAATGAGAGTACAACCATGTGAATTCCTATAAAAGAAAGTATTTTTGCATGTAATGCGATGAATGTCTGTGCAATTTGGGAATATCATCAGAGGGTTTTAATTTGTAGAGAAGACAATTCAAGTATTTTTATATTACAGTACTTTTGTTGTAATTCATGCATTATGTACAATGGCATATTTAACACAGAGAACAATAGTTTATTCTTTCTACACAATAAGTATGTTTTAGTGTGCAGTTGTACAAGAGCTATGACATAACCCAGTTTTATTTGAAGTGTACAAACATCTTCATTTCTTTCGTTTCTTTCATTGTCATAATCAACATTTACCATCCTGGAATCCTTGAGTCTTCAGACTGCAGTTACATTTTACTATTGTATTTGTTTATTTAAGAAAGAAAAAAAGTATGCACCATCTAATTCATCAGGCTCACATGGATAAGAAGTAATTTGCAACCACAATCCATATATAATATAAAAAAAGCTGAAATACTTTGCCTTGGAGTTCTGGAGTTCCAAACATTTTAAAAGTACTAGCTTAGAAAAGTTGGCTCTTAAACTATTCAAGCCCTGTTGTAGATTGCAACCTGCACTGAAATCTTCTGGATAATGGGTAGACTATAAATACTTTAACTGTATATACATTTCTGCTATCCTATGAATGTTTAATTAGAAGTTAGACACTTAGAAGTGATCCAAATCTCTTCAGAAGGCTATATCACCCAGGACTGTAGAGGTTTCATGTGTACATACACTATATTGCCAGACGTATTCGCTCATCCATCCAAATAATCAGAATCAGGTGTTCCAATCACTTCCATGGCCACAGGTGTATAAAATCAAGTACCTAGTAGGCATGCAGACTGTTTTTACAAACATTTGTGAAAGAATGGGTCGCTCTCAGGAGCTCAGTGAATTCCAGTGTGGAACTGTGATAGGATGCCACCTGTGCAACAAATCCAGTCGTGAAATTTCCTCGCTCCTAATATTCCACAGTCAACTGTCAGCTGTATTATAAGAACGTGGAAGTGTTTGGGAATGACAGCAACTCAGCCACAAAGTGGTAGTCCACGTAACCTCGTCCAACATCAGTGTGTGACCTCACAAATGCACTTCTGGAAGAATGTTCAAAAATTCCCATAAACACACTCCTGAACCTTGTGGACAGCCTTCCCAGAAGAGTTGAAGCTGTTATAGCTGCAAAGGGTGGACCGACATCATATTGAACCCTATGGATTAGGAATGGTATGTCACTTACAGTAAGTTCATATACGAGTAAAGGCAGGTGAGCGAATACTTTTGGCAATATAGTGTATTGCTTCAGCTTTCTTGTTTAGCATATCTTGCTACAGGTGTGGCTCACAATGTGGATAGCTATGACTGTGGTTGTGATATGGGAACTGGAAACTTGCTAACCTCTTTGTTTTGTAAGCAAGAACCAGAGTCATTGCTCTTAGAGATGGATATTCAGTAGCACTGACTCCTTGTGTTTGTATGTAGATATGTATTTTTCAAACTTTATTAACATTTCAAAATAAAATGCGAAGACACAGGGAAAAATGTTTATTTAAGCACCGCATTGTGTGCTTGTCTTATTTTGCAAAATGTATTTTCTTTATTCTTTTTAAATATAAGCTTCCTAGAGTCTTTCTGTAAGCTTCTTAAGAGTCACTTGGCAAGTGGATAGATTCTAAACTAACATAATAGTTAATGACCTAGAAAGTGAAGAATTTATTTTATGTCCCTTCTTTGTTTTATTGATACCCAGAGGACATTCTCTTTTGACTCTATTGACTCTTCTCCTGGTGGTCTACAGTTAGCTGGGTGCTAAGATTTGCTTATCCCTGTAATGTATTTTCTGTGAATCTTTCTCTTATAGTTGCAAAACGTACATCATTAAACATTGCTTAGTTTTGATTTCCCGTAATGCTTGCTAACGCAATACACACCACCCCATGGGTTTCGACTCTGGCTTATTCATAAAGAAATAAGTGCCTGATGTGCATGTGATGAGTAGACTTGGCGTTGCTAGATTCTTTTTGGTCATCCCCGCTGGCAGCATGATCGAAGGAAGACAATCAAATAGCATGAATAAGCAAATTAGAGCATGCTGTTTCCCAGGTAAGTTGAAGCCTGAGGAATTTTGGATGTTCATTACATGCAGTAGTAACTCTAGCTTTCTTCTGCTACTTTGTTGTAAGCATAGTTTGGGTAGCGGCTTGTATTAGTATACTCTCAAGCTAGACAAAGTCAGATCTCCCAGTTTTAAACATTTGATTCAAATGCTGTGTAACCTTTATTTTCCCTAGTTCAGGGATGTCAAACTCAAGGTGCTTAGATCTGGCCTGTAGGGCCACCCTGGAAACAGCGAAGGACCGGCTCATGGTGCCTCTGCCAGTGAAAATGGAGCTCCGTTTTCCTATAGCTTCGACGGGAGGGGCTACAGCTGGGTTTAGTCACAGCCTGATTGGTCCAGAGACTGAGGGATTTTTTTCTTAAGTCACTTCCTTTCCCTCTTGGCTCCCAGTTTCCCTCAGTCTTTTGGTCCAAGCACTAGCTGTGGCTCCAGCGAGGTACCATTCAGATTTCTGATTAAATTGATTAATTGGCTACTGTATAAATTGAGAAAGGAATAATTCTACTGTGGCCAGGGAAGATTACCATCAATCCCTGGGCCTGCAGAGACCTCTACTGGTTCCTGGGAGCACAGGGGTAGCAAGCTCTTGTTGGGGTTCCTATAACCAGAGACACGGCAGGCGGCTGAAGAGAAACAGCCGCAGGGGCTTTTCGCCGCTCAAAGCAGACGCCGGAACCTCACCATGGCTTTAAAACCGCCATGGCTGCAAATTGATTGCAGAGGACACATACGGCAGCAACCGCCAGCAGATCGAAGCGCAGCCACTAAAGAGGCATAGGATTGCCGTGGGAACCCAGGTAGCTCGGCTCGTTGCGAGGCCTTAGCCTTAGAGCCAGGAAGAGCAAATAGCCTCTGAAGCTTTCTCTTCACTCCACGAGGCGCGGTGGCCATTTTGGTGCAACCTCGTGGACGGTGGCCATTTTGACGAGACCGCGGCTTGCATCAGAGACCTGGCAAGCCTTCTGATCACTTTCCGAGGCCCATAGTCATCCCGCAGGGCCCCTGTTAACGCGGCCAGCGGCCAGTCTGGCAGCTCAGCCATCCAAACAGCTCGGCCATTTGAACAGGGCACGTGAGTGAACCATGGCCTCCACAATCTCTGACCCCAACGAGGCTCAGGGAGAACTGGTGGAGGAGACCCAGGCTCTGGCCTAGGGCAGTGGCCTCCAGGCCTACAGCTGACCAACACCCTTCCAGAACAGCGGCCAGGGATGAATCAAGAAGGCAAAAAGCATTAGAAAAACAGGTGGCTAGGGCAGAGAGGCTGGCTGAGACAACCAGACCCGAATCCCTCAGTAGATCTGATCACCTATAGGGCCTAGTTCCCACCATTCAGGTTCCCCTCCCAGGGGCTTCAGTCCTTCCTCCCCGTCTATTTCGCCGGTAAGGCCTCTCAGAAGGGTAGCTTCTCCTTGTCCCCTCATCTCTCCCACATCGTATAGGGAAAGTGTTGAGGATCCAGGGGAGGGGGGGGATCCTGGGATTATTTACCAGCAGTTCAGCTTGCCCCCTGGGGGCCCTCTTCCCAAGGGCCTTCAGAGGAAGACCTGGAAGATTTAGAATTGCTGCCAGAGAGCCTCAGGAGACTTATCTCGGCAGCTATCTCCAGGGGCATTTCCTCGGGCCTGTCCCAGAGAGACCAACAACCCCATAGACCAACCAGATCTCTGGTGGCCTCCAGACACAGATCTCCCTCTTCTTCCAGGGGAAGGGATCAAAGACCTCCCTCCCCTTCTGTAGTCAGCGAAGGTTCTATTTTGGGGGAGGTTGGTCATCCAGAGGTGGGGTACTCGGAGGATGAGGACTTGGGTCCCTCTGAAACCCCGGCCTTCCCAGGTCTATTTCCTCCTCTGGCCTTCAAGCCAGTCCTACACAAGGCCAAAAAGACCACTCAAATTGGCACGGGGGCCCCTCCTATCTCCCAACACAGGGATCCAAATATGGCCATGTTCATAAATCCCAACACGGATAAAGAGGAGGTTCCAGTTCCTCCATTGTTTTTAGAAGTGGTCAAGAACCAAGGGTCTTGACCATCTTCTCTGCCTAATCCTGGAAGCAATGACAGACGCTATTAAAATATGGAGCAGGCCTTCACCCAGGTACTGCAACTCCCCACAGTGGACGCCCCGGTCGCCCTTCTCACTAACACCTCCACAGTAGTGTCCGGTGATATGGCAGATAAGTTAAAACCAGAGGACAAGCGGGCGGAGCTTACCCCCCACAAGAACTTCACCACTTCGGCCTGGGCTCTTTAATGGTACAACGGTCATGTGGCTGCATCCCGCTGCAGGATGAGCTTTTTCACCAAGACCTCACAAAAATCATTTCAGCTACCCAGTTCTCCGCTGATGCCACCCTAGACTCTATAAAGTTCATGTCTAGGGCATTGTCCATCTCGGTTACCTCGAGGCGCCTTTTGTGGCTTCGCAATTGGCAAATGGACAACAAATCCAAATGGAACTTGGCAGCAGCCCCCTTTTCTGGTCCCAATCTCTTTGTCGCTTCACTTGACACTCTCCTTGTGGAAAAAAAAGATAAGAAAAAAGTCCTACCTTCCAACATTAAGAAATCGGACTCCCGCCCTTTTTCTTACTGCAGACCTTCCTCTTCTTCTTCTTACTTTAGGCCCAACAGCAATTTGCTCCTTACAGGTATGACAGGCAGAATCAGCGGTCCTTCTACCAGGACAGGAATACATATCAGGGGCAGTCCAAGCGGCCCCTTCGGGGGGGCACTCCTTCCGCACGGGGAAATGACTCCAACCCGAGTCAACCCATAGGCAGCCGTCTGGCATCCTTCGCGGATCAGTGGGACCAGATAACATCGGATACCTGGGTCAGGTCAACAGTCAGGGATGGTCTCTGCCTAGAATTCCTCTCCCCTCCCCCAACACTCTTCAGGACCTTTCCTCAATCTGGGGATCCGGAACGGCGCCGCCTGATGTTCCTGGCAATCCAGCACCTGCTGGACATTCGGGCGATCGAACTGGTTCCTCCGGAGGAGCGGGGGTTGGGTATGTATTCCAACCTGTTCGTGGTCCCAAAGAGTTCCGGGGTTTGGAGGGCAATTTTGGACCTGAAGCGCCTCAACTCTTACTTAGTCTACCGGTCCTTCAAGATGTCCTCCCTCAAATCCATTCTCCTGGGGATCCGACGGGGGGATTTCATGGCCTCAATAGATCTGACAGAGGCATATCTGCATATTCCTATTCTGCCAGACCATCGCAAATTTCTCCGTTTCTCTAATGGGGGGTGTCATTTTCAGTACAAGGCTCTCCCGTTCGGACTAGCTCTGCCCCCCACACATTCACGAAAGTCCTGGCAGCTTTGGCGGCTCACCTGTGCTCCCTCCCGGTGAGACTCCATTGCTACCTGGACGACGTGCTCGTACTAGCCCAGTCCCGGTGCCAGGCTATCCAGGACCTGAACATAACCAACCAAGCTCTACAGTCTCTAGGGTTCTCCATCAACTTCACCAAGAGCCATCTCTCCCCCTCGACAAGGATCCTTCATCTGGGCACGGTGATGGACTCAAAATCAGGACTAGTTCGTCTCTCACCAGAATGTTTGGCAAGCCTACAATCCTTGGCACGATGCGCCCGCACAAGACGGTCAACTTCCATCCTGACCTTGGCCCGCCTACTGGGCAAGATGGTGTTGTGCATCGGGATTGTTCCATGGGTCCGACTCCACTCCCGGTCGCTCCAGTGGGTGCTTATCCCGTTCCAACGACAGTGCATGAGCAACTCATCACACTTGATTCGTCTGACACCAGGGCTCCAGTGGTCTCTGAGATGGTGGCTGTCCCCAGCCTTGTCCTGTGGGGTGAAATTTTGGGAGCCAGATTGCACGACCATCAGAACGGACGTGAGCCTCTTCAGGTCCTGGATAGCCTGGTACTGGGACTGGGGTGTGTGATGAACAACAACATGGCGCAGGGTCAATGGTCAACGTCCGACCTGCGCCACAACATCAATTGGCTGGAGCTGAAGGTGGCTCGCCTGGCCCTTATCCACTTCCGGGACTCAACCATCACGTGCTTCTGCTGATGGACAATGTCGCCACAAAGGCACACATAAATCATAGGGGGGGGGGGAGACTCATTCCAGGACTCTGTGGCTGGAAGCACAGAAACTCGGACTCTGGGCGGAGAGGAACCTGGCTTCCATACTTTTGGAACACATCTCGGGCATTGCCCACCGCCAAGCCGACTGGCTGACTCGAGCGATGGTCGACCATGGCGAGTGGCAGCTGATGCCGGACCTCTTCAACAGAATCTCCCTCCGCTTCGGCAATCCACTGGTGGACTTGTGCGCCAGCTCGTCCAATGCCCAGCTACCCAGATTCTTCTGCTTCCCAGCTCACAACGAAGAGAGAACAACGCCCTCAGAACCCCTGGCCTCCGGGCCTCGTTTACGCCTTCCCTCCCCTCCCTCTCATTCAAGGAGCCCTGAGGAAAATTGTCTTGGAGGGGGCTCACATCATCCTAGTTGCCCCATTCTGCCTGAGGCGTCCTTGGTTCGCGGATCTTGTTCAGTTGTCCATCTTCCCCCCCCCCCCCTGGAGAATTCCCCAGGAGGAAGTCGCTCTGTGCCAGGGCATCTTACTCCATCCGGAGCCCCAGTGGCTCCAGCTGACCGCCTGGCACTTGAGCAGCACCTCCTAAGGGCCAAAAACCCGTCGGATAAGGTCATTTCTACCATTGAGGCCACCAGGCATCCTTTGGGCACACGGATTTATAATTTGACATAGTCGACGTTCATCTTCTGGTGCGAGAGATCCCACATCTCTCCACCCAGGGCCTCGGTCACCCAGGTTCTCGAGTTCCCACAACACGGGCTAGATAGAGGTCTCTCCCATAATATCTTACGGAGGCAGGCAGCCGCCCTCTCGTTGGTGCTGGCTGGGGAGGGTCATTTTTCCCTAGCTCAGTCTCCCCTGGTTAAGAGATTCCTCAAGGGGCGGCGAACCTGTGTCCTCCCCTGGTTCGTAGGTTCCCCATGTGGGATCTTCCCTTGGTACTTAGGGACGTCACGGGGGCTGACTTTGAGCCTTTGAGGACCGTCCACCTTAGGTTTCTCACTCTAAAGCTGGCCTTCCTCATTGCTATCACCTCGGCTAGATGGATTTTAGAGTTGGGGGCCCTCTTGTCTAAGGAGGACTTATGTCAATTTCACCAGGACAGGATAGTCTTAAGACTCGATCCGACCTGGAAGGTAAATTCTATGTTTCACAGATCGCAGGAAGTCATTGTCCCTAACTTCTGCCCCTCTCACGAGAGGGAGGTCACCTGGCACCGCTTGGATGTCCGTCGCGCCTTGCGCATCTATGTAAGGCAGCCATCTTCCATTAGACGGTCGGAGGCCCTGTTGTGGTCATTTCAGCCCAGTACACAGGGCGCCAGGGTCTCCTCCGCTACTATAGGGAGATGGTTGAGGCAGGCTATCAAGGAGGCATATGAGGCCTCACATCAGGTCCCACCTCAGGGGATTACGGCCCATTCCACCAGGAGCGCGGCTACCACTACCGCCTGGGCCACCAGGGCCCCGCTAGAGGATATCTGTAGGGCAGCCATATGAGCTTCCCCATCCCCCTTTATCAGATGCTACCGCCTGGACAGCTTCACCTCGGTAGATGCGGCCTTTGGCCGTAGGGTACTCTAACAGGTGGCGACCTCCCCTCCCCGGAGGTTAACTTCCCACCCTGGGACCTAGCTTGGGTATGTCCCAACTGTAGCCCTTCCCGCCGAAGCTACAGGAAAAACAATGTTGGTCCTTACCTGAATGGTTCTTTTCTGTAGCAAAGGCGGGAGGGGCTACATCCCGCCCATAGTGTTGATCAGAAGGGGTCGGGGCGGTCGAGAATGTATTCGTGTGTTCCATGGTTTTTCCTTACATGACGTGTGCTGCTTTTTCCATTTGACCTCGTGAAACTGGGAGACAAGAGGGAAAGAAGGTGATTTAAGAAAAAATCCCTCTGTCTCTGGACCAATCAGGCTGTGACTAAATCCAGCTGTAGCCCCTTCCACCTTTGCTACAGAAAAAAACCTTCCAGGTAAGGACCAATGTTCTTTTTCACTGGCAGAGGGGTCCAGGAGGCCATTGTGGTCGAAAATGGATGTCGAGCTGGCCATGCCCACTCTTGCCATGCTCCCCTGGCCCCCGAGGTCAAAACAAAGCTTGATGTGTTCCTCAAAGAAATTGAGTTTGATACCCCTGCTCTAGAACGTTATAGTATCTTATTGGTAGAAATTACATTAAAAAAATGAAAGGGCCCATGTTTTGTTTTCACTAAAAAGTAAACATCCATAGTGAATTGATCTATTTCCACATATATTGCACAATGCATTTTTAATAATTTTCTTGATTTCAGTCTATCCATTACTTATGAGAAATGTTTATCAGTTTACAGCTCTGTGAAGATCCCAGCCAGACCTGGATGCATATCTTACCATATATTTTTAGAGTCCTTTATATTTTTAAAAACATTTTTTCTATCAAACTCTCTTCTTGCATATACAATTGTGATATAATCAAAATAATGATTAAAGAAATCTTAAAGGGAAATAATATGATCTCCATGCAAAGAATTCCAACTTCCTAGCTTATTCTTTTTTAAAAAAAATTGGGGGAGAATATTGGGACATCAGCATTTTATGTTGGGACAAATGATTGCTTTTTATCCTGGAGAACTCTGAGTAGGGAAAGTAGATTTAGTGATGTGAATATTCCAGGTTTCTTTTTTGGACACGGAGAGAACTTTGAATGTATTTGAATATGATGCCCGGCACAACATTTTATGTAACAGGCAGCTCTTTAAAACTGTTTTAATCCTTAGCTGCATTGTGATGTTACCGTGTCTGGATCTGTGGATAGGGGAATGGAAATTTCATTATCATTTTTATTAACCTCTAAAACTTCACGGGCTCATTTGCACTGGAAAATGCAAGCCTTTTTTCATGTGAATTTATTTGTGCTTGATTTGATATAGTTCTAAACATAGAGCATTTCCCCCTACCATAACTGGTTTTTGTATAATTTAAAAAGAAGAGTACTATACTGTAACATTCCTCATCCATTTTAATGTGTATATGTGTGGGGGTGTTAAATGGCCTAGGAAAGAATGGAGAAAGATATCTAGATTTCTTTTTAAGAGACTTTCACATTTCTATTCATGGCATAACTATATTGTGGAAGACTCAGGCAGATCAAGCTTTATTCTTATTATTTACTATAGAGTAAAGTAGAATTGCCTTGAAGTGCGAGATAGGTGGCAAATAAATCTAAAAATAATAATAGAACTTTACATCTCCATGAAGTACATTTGAATTATATATGCATTGTATACAACTGAAGCTTGTAGTTTTAGTATGGAATGGCAAGTAAGCTTGTTTTTTAAAAATGGCATATAATAGGAAAATCTCAGGTATTAAGAAACTTAAAATAGATAGCACTGCAAATATTTTTAAACAATGTTTCCAACTGTTTTCTTATGGTATGCTTGTTTATATGACTAGAGTTTTCTACCTGAGACAAGACAGCTTTGTTACTTAAAGTAGGCAAAATATTTTGAGGAGTTTTTTTATGTTGTGAACTGAATTTTATGTTGAACAAACTGAATCTTGGAGCTTATCAATGCCTCCCCTTGTAGGAAGCTGTGTGGTATGTCTAATTTTTAAGAAGACTTCCTTGGAACTAATGGCACTTGATAACTATTGCACATTTTACAGCGTTCCATTTTTAAGCAAGATTATTGAGTAGGGTAGGGAATTCGCTGCAGAATAGGGCAGCAATGCCAAACCTTTTGGGGCTCCCGTGCCAAAAGCGGGGGGAACGCAAGGGAGTCATACGTGGGCGTGCCATACCCATAATGCTATGCGCACGACCCCCCTTGCGCATGTATGCACGTGCACCCTGCGCATGCGTGCACGACCCCCCCTTTTGGCCTGCGATAGACCCGTTTTTCACTCTCTCCAGGCTCGAGAGGCTTTCAAGGAGCTTGGGGAGGGAGAAAACAGCCTCCCCTGCTCTCCCGAGGCTTTTTGCTGTCTCCCGGACTGCACTGGGGGAGACTGAACAGCCTGCTCTTGGAAATGGAGGCTATAGGCTTGTCCCTGGGCTCTTGCTCTGCTTGCTCAGGAGATGGAGCCCAGGGAGGAATATAACAGCCGTTTTGAAGGGAATGGACCCAGCACCTTCCACTTACATGCACAGCAGCTGTGCGTGCCGTGCCCCGCCGCCTTTGGAGGCAACAGAGGAAAACGCTCCTCTTGGTGGGGTGCCGAGCTGGCCCGCGCCGGGTCAGAAGCCTCGCGATCACCCCGCCCAAAGCACAGACTTTGTCTCTTTGTGGCCTGCGAAGGCCCGCGCGTTGGCCAGCTGACGCCCTGGGAGACCATGTTCCCAACCTGGGTTTTGGGGCATCCCCTGGCCATTATCCTCTGCCCCCTACAATGTTCTTGGCGCCGCTGCCTCTGCCAGGCGTGTTGCCTATGTCCATGCTGCCACCGCCTCAGGTCCCAGTAGTCATTCCGCCTGTTCCATCAGATGCACCAGAAGCATTTGCAATCGGTGTCTCTCTGTTCTCTCTGACCTGAATACTACAGTGCTTCCCTTAATGACTTACAATAGATTATGTGCTTGTCGTTTGTTAAGCATAAACTACAAGGTACAAGCAAATGCATACCATGTTGGCAATTCCCTTTAAAGTAGCAAAATTTTGCTGCGTATGATGGCGATTAGAAATAACATGAGACAAGAAGCAAGGAAATTGATACTTAAGCCTTTCCTTGTCACTTGCTCCAAACCTCCACATAAGTATCTTATTTCTCCCAAATGTAAAACTCTTGGGATAAAGGCCAAGCACTCAGTCTGGAATAGAGAAGTTTCTGGCAAGAAAAGATTGCTCTTTGGATTTCTTTCTAAATCATACAATAGGAATAAGAAGTGACATTTTCTCAGTTGAAGGGATTAGTGGCCTACTATCCATATGTAATGGGTGCTCTGACCTTAGTATTCTATTACAAAGAATTAATTTAATTTCCTTTACTGGTAAGCCATGATAGAAGCTTTTGTTGTGCAGTAGTGAGAGGAGAATATGATGCTAGCTACCCCTTAGTGTCCATTACGATCCTCATGAAGCTGAAAGCATTTGCTTCCTTTGTGTTTGTTGAAAAGGAAGAGTGAGTTTTATAAACATGAACTCCTGAAATGAGTATATTTGGATGGTCGGAGAATTGAAGCACTCCCTGTTCTTCTTTACAATTAAATTGTTTATTCATGTACATCCCCAGTAAATGACTATTTTAACTGTTTAATCTTCATTTGCTTGTGATATCACATAATTTTCCCATAATATTCCTTTTCATAGTAATATTGTTAAGTTTATGTTTGGAATGAGGTCTCAAATTTCTCAGAGTCAATATACTTGTTTTATTTATTACGGGAGTTATAAATGTTTCAGTGTATGTGGTATATAAAATCAGTTTTATCACAAAAATAATAAACTCAGAGGAGAAGCCAAAGTCACTTAACAGCCAAGTTACTAACTTAAAAACTGCAATGATTCACTTAACAACAGTGGCAAAAAATGGAGCAAAACTCACTGAACAACTGTCTCACTTAGCAATGGAAATTTTGGGCTCAACTGTGGTTGTAAGTTGAGGACTACCTGTAGTTAAAATAAAAATTGTACTCAGAGTATGTAATGGCATGCATCTTCTTTTAGCTGCTTTTGTGCCCGTTGCTGACATCTTTTCCATGAGATGTCCTTGCATGAATATTGAATATTCCCTCTGATGCTAATAGTACTAAGTACAATTTTTCTACACCTGTCTTTACATAGGCATGTACTGTACATAGACTTTTTGTTTTCATTTATCCCTAAATTATTTGGTGCTCTGCTTTCTCCTCCTGCTGGAGCTCTCACTACTATGTACAAAGAATAAGAAAGTAAAAAGGTTGATAAAAGATATTTACTGTAATCATTGCCTCATTCTCACAGCTCTATTCAGCTCCGCTCAAGTTGCTAACCAAGGTTGTAGTAAAGGAGCTCATGCTTTCCAAAAATACTATAAATAAAATGGTCAGTAATTAACAACAAGGCATTAAAGTGTACTTTGGTAGCTCACCGATAGACGTTATCTGATCACCGTTCCCCAAAATGAAAATTATTGGATGTAACTAATTCCAAAATGATAATCATTGCAATTGAAACATATATATAATAAAGGCAATAATTTCACAGTGACAAGTCTGTTTCTTAATGGATGCACTTTATACATATGAAGATCTTACATATTAAGTATATCATATGGCATTTGTGAATTGCATTCATATATCAGTATTCAAAAGCATTTTGTTCATATTTTTGAACTTTGCCGAGTACAAATCCCAATTCACACTTAACCAGAAGGGTTCAGTGCTAGATAGAGATCAAAAGGCAACCTGTTGTGTGATTGTTGTTTAATAGTATAACAAATATACTAAGAGGCCCAAGCCCAAAGGTGACATCCAATCAAGTCCAACACTTTATTTGCTTATGTCTAATGGACAGGACCTTGTCAAATGAGAGCTATAACCTTCTAACCTTCTAGCTACATCCTTGGAGATTCTAGAGCAGTGATGGCGAACCTTTTTTTGCCTCGGGTACCAAAAGAACATACATGCATGCTATCATGCACGCTCATGTGCCCACCTGATAATTTAACACCCCCCACAAGCACACGCCCTTTTGGAGCCTGGGAAGGGCAAAAACTGCCTCCCCCACCCTCGGGAGGCCAGAAATGGCCTGTTTTCTGAGTTCCGGTGGGCCCTGTAGATTCGTTTTTGCCCTTTCCAGGGTCTAGAGGCTTTCTAGAAGCCTGAGGAAGACAAAAAACATGCAAACCAGAAGTTTGGGAAAGGACTGCTGTGTTGCCCATTGGGCACTTTTTCTCCCTTGGGAGCCTTCAGGAGGCTTCCCTGAAGCCTCTGGAGGGCAAAAAACAGCCCAACGTGCAAACCGGAAATCCATCCCCGAACATCTGGTTTGCGCTTTGGGCAGTTTTCCACCCTACCGAGGTTTCGGGGAAGCCTCTGGAGGGTGAAAAACAGCTGAAAATCAAGGCTGACAGGGCAACGCCTTGCATGCCCTCAAAAATGACTCACCGTGCCACCTGTGGCATGCGTGCCATAGGTTTGCCATCATGGTTCTAGGGTGTGGCAATTCTGAATCTTCCCCCCCCTCCCTCATCCATCTTGGGACTGTATAGTCTCTTAGTCTGGGTCTCTGTATGATGAGATTTTGAGGGCTTGGTATGAAGAAGGTTAGGAAGAAGGAGGATGTGATTGCAAGGGAGGGAGAATGCAGTGCGAGCGAGTAAAGGAGAGCAAGAGGGTGCAGTGTATGCATGTGAGCAAAGAAGGCAAGTATCAAATACCGTATTTTTCAGACTATAAGATGCACCGTACCATAAGGTTTAGAGAAAGAAAACAAGAAAAAAATAGTTTTTGACCTCCGCATGTTCTGTTTTCAGCCTACCTGGCCCCGAGAAGCACTCTACAGGCAAATGCGAGCTCGTTTTTGGCCTTCCAAACCCTCTGCGCATCCCATTTTCAGTCTCCCCGATACCAGGGAGGGCAAAAATGGGGCACACAGAAGGTTTTGGAGGCTAAAAAGAGGCCCATATTCACTCTGTAAGAAGCACAGACATTTCCACCTACATTTTTTTGGGAGGGGGGGTGCATCTTACAGTTTGAAAAATATTGTATATATCATAGCCTCCTTTTTCAGGTATATGTAAGTGAAAGAGAATTCAGTGCAAGTGAATGAAGGAGAGAAGGAGGCCACGATGCATGTGTGTGAGCTAAGGTGGGAAGGAGGCTATGATGCATGCATGTGGAGGCGGCAAGGAAGGCACAGTGCGTGTAAGTAAGCAAAGAAAGGTCAGCGTAGGTGGGGGAAACCTAATCTGAGCAGCTTGCAATGTCCCCTTCCCCCATTGACTTTGCTTGAGGGATGTTGGCAGGGAAGGCTTCAAATGTGACCATGTGATTGTAAGGTGCTTGGAAATTGTTCATAAGTGTAAACACATTGTCAAGTGTCAAGATTGTGATTATGTGACCATGAGGCTACAACAACTGTAACTTTGACCGTGAGTCATAAATCCTTAGTTCAGCATCATTGTACAGTAACTTTGGACAGAACCCGAATAAGTTATTGTGAGTTAAGGACTATCTTGAAGTCAAAACAGGTACTGTAATTTAGTTAGTATTTCTATGGTGCTACGAAGTATACAGTAACTTTCTGAACTTTGGAACATCTTACATTTTTATAAGAAAATATTTCCAAAATACAACTGAAGGGTTAAAGTTGTTTTCTGATAGCTTTTGGATGTGATTAATGAACAGTCTGGGAATACATCCTGAATATTGCAATTTGTGACTATGTACATGCACCTTTGGTAGAAAATATATAAAATGGAAGAAAGAATTCAGAGGAAAAAAATAAAATGTTTCATTGATCAGAATATTAAACTTGTGTTTTGTGTTTTCCAAGCAAATTGTTTTTCACATTTTATACAAGCAATGTGTGTTTTATTTCTTCAATTATTGTAATTGGAGTTTATTCTGTTTGAGATCTCTCTTCATTATTGTTATGGTTTTAATGTATTGTCTGTAACCTAATGTAGAAATTATGTAAATATGTGTAACTAAGGACATAAGAATGTTAATTAATTTGAATGAGAGATACATGACTTTTTAATGAAGATATTTTCATTCAGGTGGAAAACATTTTTTTCTTGAATGTGGAAGCAAAAACATTTTCCCTGTACAATTTTATAAATTTAATTAATGTGCTAATTCCTGTGATAATCACAAATATGTTTATATTATATACTGGGAATTTCTATTATTTTATTAAACATCTGAAATAGAAAGATCATCAATAAATGTTCATGCCAGAAATAATGATTCTATTCAAAGTTTGCATTTCAATGCCAGTACCTGTAATTTCAAGATAAAAGGTTTTGGATACCATATTTTTCAGAGTATAAGATGCACCAAGGTTTTGAAGAGGCAATTTTTTTAAAAAAAAATCGCACTCTGCAGACCTCCCAAAAAGGTCCGATTTTTTGCGAAAATGGGTCCTTTTTTTAAAAAAAAGGGCATGAATAGCCTTTAGGAGGCTTGTAGAGTGCTCCTGGGGGGAGTGAGGGCCCAAAAACGAGCAAAAAATGGCCCATTTTTGCGAAAACAGGCCCATTTTTTTGTCAAAAAAGGGCATGCATAGCCTTTAGCAGGCTTATAAAGTGCTCCTGGGGGCTGGTGGGGGGGTGAAATTGAGCAAAAATGGCCCGTTTTTCACTCATTTCTGCCCTCCCCAGCCCCCAGGAGTACTTTGCAAGGCTCCTAAAGGCTATGCACAGTCATTTTGGTGAAGGGGTGGGGGTTTCAGGAGGCAACAAATGCTGTATTCAGTGTATAAGATGCACCCAAATTTTCAGCCTCTTGAGGGAAAAAGTTGTATCTTATACTCCAAAAAATATGGTAACTTAAAATATTTTTCATATAACAGTATATAAATAAGTTACAAGCCAAAGAAGTATTGGCCTTACAATTAACGTAAAAGAACTAGAGAAGTATGCTGTATCTGGAAGTATTTGGTTCACTTCAATCAGTATCACATTTCTAGTTGCTTGTTTCAAATCCCACAAAGTCTTGCATTTATATAAATAAAGCATTTGAATTAAGGGTGAACTAAAAGATAACCATGTAACCTTGTGTCAATACACCTGAAAATAAGATATTTATTTATAATAATAATTTATAATAAGTTAGTGGTAGACAATGATCATATGTGAATATTCATTGATTGTGTAGAAGTAGACATTGCTTAACAACTACCTTGTTAAAAGTTATGATAGCAATGAAAAGAAATAACTTTGTGATCTTTTCTCGTATGTACAACCGTTGTACCATCTATATGATTATTTGGTTGACATTAAGATACTTCACAATTGGTGAGCATTTATGATTGTTACATGTCTCTTGGTCCTGCAATTGCCATTTGTATTCTGTATAAATCAGTTTCTTAAAAGCAGAATCAATGGAGAAGTCAGCAGTAAAATCATAAGCCGTGATCACATAATGCCTTGCTTAATGATCCAGGGTGATTCACTTAATGACCATAGTAGAAGTGAAGTTGTAAGTCCATTGAAGTCAGGTGATGTTTCACGTAATGACTGTGTTGCTTAGTGACAGTTGCTGGTCTCAATTGTGATTGCTAAGAAGGACTGTCTATAGCAATGATGGCAAACTTTTTTCTGCTCTGGTGCCAAAAGGGTGTATCCCCCCACCCATAATACAATGCCCTCCATGGCACATGTGCGCACCCCCCCCCGCGCTTCTCCCCACACATGTGCGCAGGTCTCACTGAAGCTTCCGGACTTCCTGTAGGCCCATTGGGCCATTTTCCACTCTCCTGAAGCCTGGGGAGGGCCCAGTCTGGCCCTTCTGACTTGCCACTGTTTCAGGGCAGCCAAAGGCCAGAAATAGGATGAAATCGGCTGGTGGAGCGAAAGTGAGTAATTTACTGAAGCTCAGGGCTGGGAAGGACCAATGGCTTGAATTGAGATGGATACTTACTTAATGATCAGCAATTCTCAGTTAATGTCTGCAGAAGGAAGTGCCAGGATTGCTGTTGTAAGTCATTGCGGTCATGTGACATTTCACTTTGTGACCTAACAAACTTATGATAGCAATCCTGGACCCAATTGTAGTTGTAAGCCAAAGATTATCTGCATGAAAAATACCATTTTCCTATTTTGCTCAAATAAATGGATGTTATTCTCTCTATTTTGGCACTTTGTTGTAAGACAACAAAATAGCCCAAAGGAAGTATTGCACAAAGATTTCTGGTTGTCAAAACAATAAAGTGCATATTGTTCCATTTTTCTTATGCTCTGACTTGTCTTTCAGTTTAATATCAGAAAAGAGGAAATCTTTCCTAGGATGTCCACTTCAGCTGCATAACTCTTCTTCTCTTGATTTTGAGAGGCCACGTAATTAAACAGATTTGGCTATGTAATGACATGACATCATTCGGCAGGGCATCATATCTCTAGTAGCTAGCCAAAATTTGTTTTCATTATAACTCTCTTCCTCATGCCCTGACCGAGCTGAGATTGGCTCTTTTGATACTACATTAATCCTGAATACCAATTCAGTTGTGATTCTCTCTTGATATTCATCTCCAGTGTTGGGGTATTTATTAAAAGACTGGCATTTTGGTGAGTTCTCAGTTTTCTGTGATCACATAAGAACCTGATTCTGATTACGTGATTTCTTATAGCTGGTATCATACCCTGCAAGAATCGTAACTGACTGAATAAGAAGAGAAAAGTAATATGGCAATCGTAATTTTGTTGGATTATATTTATGATGGAATCACTCATTTGTGCAAATAACCAGATAAGGCACAATTTTAGCTCATTACAATTATTCTTTTCTTGGCTTTTTTTTTTTTTAGGAAATAAGAGAATTGCATATCCTGATTAGTAAAGAAGATTGTTGTTTCTTTTGAGCCAGACATTGTTAACATTATGAAGAAGGTAACTTTTCCTCCCATGTGGTAATTGGTCATTTTGTTTTGAAAAACTATCATGCACAGAGAGCTGCACTGAATGATTCATGATTCGCCTCATAGGGAGAGTGTTAGTTTTCGTAACCCCTATTTAAATTAGCAACTTTATGATCTATCTAAATCAGGCTACCAAGAAGGTCTTTTGGATGTGTGAACTCACATATGTGGAGTTTTAAGACAGGAGGAAGTGACATAAATGATTTTGGTGCTCACGTTATGGTGACACTGGAAGAGTTTTTTCATCACCCAACAAAAAAAAATGTAATCACCAACGTCATTTTTTTAATGTTTTACACAAAAAGTCCAAAAGGGGTTCCTAGTCAGGGATCAACATAAGTATTGTCTCTTTCCTCTAATCTTTGCGGGTACAGTTCAAGTTGCTGGTTATCTCCTTTAAAGCCCTACATGGGCTTTATCTGACTATCCCACTAAGTTTGAGAAGGTGAATGCATTCCAGGTCGCATCTTAAATGTTGCCATCTAAAAATATCTCTTCTTAGTGGTTGCCCCAGCCCTTTGGAATATTCTTCCACCTCAGAGCAGAGAGATCCCTACCTTTTTAGCCTTCATGCAGACTGTGAAGTTCTGGCTCTCCCCCAATATTGAGATCAGATGTGAGTTGAGGTGTGAGGATGTTTGGTCTGGCTGGGGGGGGACGGACCTTTGTTTTATGGATTGCTGTGAGCTGCCTAAAATTATTGTATGAGATAGGAAGCCATATAAGTCCTGTATATTCATACATACATGCAATTATTTGTTTATTTTTTTATATGGAATTTTCTCATGCAAGCTGACATCATTGTGTGGAAAAGCAATATAATTTCTTGCCCCCCCCTCTTTTTCTTTTAAAGAGGGAGAGAGAGACTAATAAGTGTGAAAGTAATTTCTGGAGATTAGTGTGTTCATTTAAAGTTCTCAGTGGTTGAATCCCTATTATATAGGCTATCAAATAATGGTTTCCTGCTGGCTGTGTTAGATTGTTTCACTTCAGATTCATCAAAACTTATAGAATAGTATGATTATAATGGCTGTAATTGAGTTTTCACACTCTTAAACCTGTAATTCTCAAGAGTATTAAATTTGTGTAGTACATCCTTTCAGAAATAAATTTAGGCTTAGAATTTATTTTAAGAAGTTATTTCATCCTTTTGAATAACTAAATAAGTGTCCTGAAGTTGCACATGTCTTTCTTCTTGTCTTGAAAGAAATTCTCCTTATAATGATGTGCCTTTTAATATGCTGCAATTTATTCAACCTTTCCCCATGTAATTATTAAAGTTGATGTGAGCCAAGTTTCATCCCATGGGTAGATAAAGATAAATATTTGTTATACTTTACAAAATTGAACTTTATATAGTACTATATAATGCTCAATTTCAAACTGTTAGGTTAGATTGACTGAAATAAATTGGATCTTAGTCAACCTAAGATCTGAAAATAATAGGGTAATGCTTCTGGGGTGGAACTTCAGTGGGGTGAAGATCAAATAATTAGATTAGGTTTACCATTATTCTTTACCAGAAGGCGCTAAATGGTAGTATTTTGAATCAAACCACTTTTTTTTACATTTAGATGTAGATTGGCAGTTCTGAGGCCTTCAGCCTCTCTTTTTAGTTTTAGATGATTTAATACTTAGTATTCTGCCAAAGTGGTCTGATTGCCATCTTTTTTTTAAGTAAAATTATCAGGAGATTTTTACTTGCCAATGTAGGAATTAACAATGCTTAGAACTTCAAACTCATCTCCTGCTGCACATATCCATGTGCAAATGGGTCTTCTACATCATATGGGTCTTATAATAATTGTTCAGCAAGTTAGGGTATTGGATTTAAGCTCCCCAGTGCAAGTTTATGTCCATCCTTGAAAGTTTATGAATGATTTGGAGATAGTAATTCTCATTCCAAGCTATCTAACAATTTGTTGTGTTGGGAAAAATGTAGAAAGGAGTGGTCTTAAAAGAAGTGAACCATAAAATCAGAGTTCCTTAGAGTTCATCTAATCCAACTTGCTGCTCAGTGCAAATTCCATTAGAGTATCACTGGAAGATAACCATTCAGACTTCTAATTCTACCATTAATTTTGTCCTTCAAGTTATAGCTTGTTTTGTTATCTGACAGCTCATTTTGTCAAGATGTTTCTCCTGGCGTCTTCTTTCTTTGTAATTTTAATTCATTACTTCTAGGCGCTGATCTCTGGGACAAAAGAGAATAAATCCTCTATCTATTTGATAACTCTCAGTGATTTGAAGAAATCTATTATATCTCCCCCTCCTATTTAATTAGCCATTTTCTGAACATGCTCTCATTTGTAACTGATCTTTTTGAACTCATTCCCCCAAATTTGGACTTAACACTCCAAATAGAGTCTGAACAAGGAAGAGCATAGTGAAACAATTACTTCCCGTGATCTAGCATTTATCACTTTTAGCCAGATGCATTGCACTGCATTGCATCTCACCGTTGGCTCATGTTTAACTTCTAATTAATAGGTTTAATCAGATTATTTCACATGTACTACAGGTAGTCTTTGACGTAGGACCACAATTGAGCCCAGAATTGATGTTGTTAAGTGAGAAATTTGTTAAGTGAGTTTTGCCTCATTTTACAACTTTTCTTGCCACATTTGTTAATTGAATCACTGCATCAGTAACACAGTTAAGTTGAATCTGACTTCCACATTGACTTTGCTTGTCAGAAATTCACAAAAGATGATCACATGACCCTGGAACACTGCAACCATCATATATATGAACCAGTTGTCAAGCATCTGAATGTAAATCACGTGATCATAGAGATGCTGCAATGGTCATAAGTGTGAAAAATGGTCATAAGTTACTTTTTCAGTGTTGTCGTAACTTCGAAGGAGTTATGGCGACACTGACAAGGACTGCATGTACTCCCAAGCCAGGTTGACTCCATTGTCCCTAGTCTAAATTCATCTCACAGTTGTATTTTAGGATTTTATTAATGAGAATCCTTATTGTCTGTTTTGCTGAAATCAAGTTACTGTAATGTTTACAACATCCACTTTAACCCCCCCCCCCACCCTCCCAAATGTATTTAGCAGATAACTTTGTTGAAAAGGAAAAAAGCTTAGGGTGGTATGACTTGCTTATGGCAGATCTATCTTGTGATTTTCTTGCATCCTATCTACATGTTTGTATGTTGCTTAATAATCTGATAAAAAAGATCAGAATATTAATCACATAATTAATAAGGAACTTATTGATACAGAACAAGAACCAGGAAAAATAAGAGATAAATAGTAATTAATATAATAATTAGGTACTGAACTTTTATTCAAAATTCTTTTAATTCAAAAAATTCTGGGAGAAATCCATACATATCCCAGCTTGATGTAGAATCATTGAAATCAGTGTGTCTGTGTCTTTGTGTCAACACGCATGCATGCACTTCTGCAGGAAATTTAATCAGTGTTGAAGGAACAAGTGCAGGTATACTATAAATCTCTAGAAAAAAGAGGAGACATGTTCCCTTCTTTGTTTTAGCCACCCTCTTTTAAATTTTATTTATTTATATACCTATAAGTCAATATTCACTCTTAGCAACTGCCGACAGTACTGTAGTGCCTGCAGTTTTCTTGGCAAGATGTTTCAGAAGTGAATTGCCATTGCCCCTTTCCTAGGATTGAGAGGAGTGAGTGGCGCAAGATCAGCCAGCTAGTTTAGTGCCTAAAGCAGTACTAGAACTCAGGATCCTCTGGTTTGTAGGATAATGTCTTAACATACTGGCACTCTTTTATCCCTTATACTTGTACAGATTATCCCCTATACAGATAATCTCAAAATATAACATGCATTATATTGTGTGGCAACTATCAAGCCATCTGACTCATTAGCATTTTAAAACATTCACTGACATTTCAGTGGAGTGATTTTAATTCAAAACAATCAATCTGAATTTATTAAAAGATAATAGGGATCTGTTAACATCTGCAAGCTGATTGATCTGGTTGCTGGAACGAATGAGATACAGCTGCTTTTTCAACCTGGGGACATGTGTACAGTTCTGGGGGGGGGGGGGGGACCACAAAAGATTTCATTAGTTAGGGCTCTTCATAAATATGTTTTTCTAAAAGTGAACAGGTTAGAAGTAATTTCGAATGCCCAATAGGATATCATCAACCCCACATGTTTTGTCAATTTGTGCTTTGTTCTAGTACACATTATGAGTGAATGGGATATTGGATTTGAAATTGTTTCAGAGTACATCAGGGCATATTTGAAAGATCTCCTACAGTTCCTAAAAGCAGCTGTATTTTTTTCCAGGATCATACAGCTACCTGACAGATAGATACATTTGTTTTAACAAGTTGCAGGCTCAGCCCTTTGAGGTAGGCCAGGTCAAGAACTAGACTACAAATTTTCTGGAACACTGTATTATTGATGTAGCCCAGTTATGGCTAACCTTTTTGTCGTCGCGTGCCAAAACCATAATGCACCTCCCCACGTGCCCTGCCCTGGCACATACGCACCTCCCCACGTGTCCCGCCCTGGCACATATGCATGTGACACGCCCCATGTTCTCCCCACCCCCCAAACATGCATGTGCGATATCCCCTACTAGGTTTGGGCCTAGTAGGCCTCCCTCAGCCTCCTGGGTACAAAAACAGGCTACGGGAGGGGGAATCTGCATCCTCCCGTGCCCTGTTTTGGGCCTAGTAGGCCTTCCTGCAGCCTCCTGGGAGTAAAAATGGGAGCATGTGTGGTGCAGTTGAGCTGGGGCGATGGCTTACGTACCCACAGACAGGGGTCTGGGTGCCACCTGTGGCACATATGCCATAGGTTCACCATCATAGATATAGGTAATAATATCGAAATCTTTAAAACTTTGCAGCATTATCCTCTCTCCCTCTTATTGTTAAGGAAGAAACAGTTCCAGTTTCTTTCTAATGTTCTCTTCCTGTCCTGGACTTAAATCATATTTGGCTAATTCTGTTGTTTATCTTCTTGGAGGTTATCTCTGTAGTTCTCTCCATAGATAGATACTCCAGGTGAACTCTTGAATCCTCCAGAAATACCCAACTGCTTCCAAGTGAAATCAAAACCTTTAGTCTATTGAAGACTGCAGTAAAAATACACAAACCTATAATGAATAGAACTAAAAGTAGACATAGAATACAGTGGTTTCTTATTTAAGAAAGCTAATAAAACTTTCCTGTCTCCTTCCAACACAATATTCTGTAAGTGACGTGCCCTTGCTTAACTTACACACAACAAAAATCCACATAAAAATGAAACTAATTTATCTGATTGAGAATATAGTACACTTTTATTTTTAAAATGCTCAGTTAGATTAGTGGCAAATAGTCACATTTGACAAATTATGGAACTGATACTACAGCGTAATCTATCTGGGACTATCTTGTGGCAGCATACCTCACTGAAATAATTCGTTATGTTTACCTTTACATCTGATGCTTCAGATACTATTCCTCATTGTGCTCTGAATACCTTGTTCTCTCTCCTGCAGTGCATGTTCCTAGAATGAATGACATCTTCCTTAACTGTCACAGGTAAATGCTGAGCACATTTGGCAGAAGAATGAAGGTCAGGCATATAAAAGACAAAATGGGAAATGGTACAATCAGTTATTAAACAAATTATTTCTTACCTTAGATGAAGACTGATCCAAAAACAAATGAATCTGGAGAGTTACTGTACTTTGCTCAGGCTGCATCAGAAAGCTGGATGCATGACAACTATTTGGCGGTTCAAGAAGGGCATTTTAATTTTGATGACCCGATTCCATCAAGCACTTTAGTCCATTTGTATGGGAAGTTTATAGGAATTAAAATGTAGTTGTTGGACTATTGACCTTCTTTGAAACAACATCACTCATTGTGTTGTTGTAGAGAGATTTGTATGTATATGCATATGGCATATCTTTCTGTTAAAAAATTGTGTGGATATCTATTTAGAAACACTTGCAGCAATCTTGCACGTAAATTCAGTTGCTGCTTTTATGTTCAATATATCAAAATGAGGTTGTACTCTTCCTGTTTGGATGAAATTTAGACATTTATTTATGAAGTATAATTAACATGTACGGTGTAGGAAGTTAGCACACAGCCCTCTCTTAGGAAAATGAGATATTTTAGGAAATATTAAAAGGGCAGAATATTTCCCCTAAAAGGTAGGCAGAAACCCACCCATCCCCACCTGTGTCAGTGGGCCATTAAGGCCTGAGTCAGTCTATTCTACATAACAAAGAGCTTCCTCCTTCAGGCAGAGCCATAGTAAGAATTGCCCATTACATTACATTATCACCCAGCAAGAATCAACCAAGCCTGAGACTCAAAAGCCAACCTACAAAAGTTCCCCTGCATGGCCCATGGGTGTCTGACAACCAGTCAGAACACAAGCTCAAATTCAAAGCCCCCAATAGTATATAATTTTTTAACTTTGGGATGTGTGTTTTTTTAATGTTGTACACCGCCCTGAGTCCTTTTGGAGAAGGGCGGCATATAAATCCAAATAAACAGACACAGAAACAGAGGGCATAAAACCCAGACACTCTCAGCATCTCTGCCCTTTTTGTCCAGGATCTCAAGCCATGTGATCCTGTTCATCAATAAATCTTCTTTCCAAGCAACCTCCATGAATCCAGTGTCTTTTTCCCCACCAGATGGACATTTCTTCCAACAACGGTATACAAGAATTAATATTATATAAACATGTACTGTATTTAGACAACCCAGGCTTTATTCCTTGTCTTTCTAAAGTAACTTCTTTTTTTTCTCATCTCTTTTCTTCTCCATGGCTACTTTTTTCATTCCAAAGACTGGTTTAGAAAGCATCCATTAAGTATACAGTTGCAAGAGTAACTTTTATATCAGCAATCCAATTTGGGCAGGATCATCTTATTTGGATAATTTATTGGGGAGAAGAGGGTTCCTTCTCCCCAAGTTCGTTGCTTCCAATTTCACAGTCTCCTAGCTTTGAATTAAATTTCAGGAACACGAATGAAATTTCTGAACTTGTCACAGTGGAAGAAAATAGATAATTCCTATGCCTTCCCTGATACGACTGACACAAGAAGAAGTTAGGAGACCCCCAAGGAGGACTATCACCAAGCTGGGGAGGGGCTGATAAGCTTATTGGTATATTAAAAAACGGAATCCCTCAGTCTCAATGCAATTATGCAGAATTCAGCATGCATCCTATGAAAGATGCCATATGTCACATCCTCCTGTAATACATGGGGAAAATTAAGAATTGTCAAATTATTGTATTAAAATTGGGATGGATTTTTCACCAGTGTGTTTGGAGGTAAAGTTGAAGGAAGCAGTCTCCTCTGCCTTGAAGTGTTGACCGAGCTTGATAGGTAAACCAAACAGTAGCCTTCTGCGTTGTTTCAAAAATATGCCTTTGTTAACTGTTGACAAAAATAAAAATTGTTGGCAACAGTAGCAAATTATATTGTGACTTCTTCACTGGGACTATCCATTGCATTTTAGTGGAGAAAAATATTTTAGAATCTGAATAACTTTTAGGTAAAAAGAGAACTTTTCAGTTCCGTTTGATGATAAAAATATATGGCTCTCTTTTCCCCTTTACTTTGGTTTGGAACATGAAGAAAATTCCAAGTAAAGTATTTTTGTTATCCTGTTTCTGTTAAGAAACTTTGCTAATCTTAGTGGGATTCAGTCCTAGAGTCAAATAATTACAGCCTTTTAATGGATTGCAGTCTTACTATTGTTTGAAGACATTCAAGGGTTGTGGTATTGATCATTTCCACTTGAGAGACAAAGGTATACAGAGCTGTGAATAGGGTTATGTTCATGGGCACTGCTTTAATAGGGAAAATCAAAGCTTGCTTTCACTGATTGTATTTAATCTCTCTAAATTGGTGTCATCTATATCTGGTCAAATTTATGTGAAATGCAGAAATGATGGGCCTGATTTAACTGGCCCTGATGGATAACTTTATTTTTCCTGTTTAATTATTTTTTAATTTTCATCATGAACTATTAATTCTATGTCTTATTCATAACAATTCATAAAAGGTAAAAGTAATGATAGATAATATGCTGGATATTGTTCTGAAGATCAAATGGGTAGGGCACATCGTATCCCACATCAGACTGATGGAAGTATAAGACAAAATACAGTAGAATTGTACAATTGAAAAGGGCTCTTTAAAATATCAAGCCCAACTCTTTGTTCAGTGCATAAATTCAGATTAAAGCTTCCCTGGCAGATGAAATCTATCTTCTTCTTGCACAAATCCATGAAATTTAAATACACCATCCTTCTTTGTAGTTGTTCCTAATGGCAAACTTTTCTTACTATCGGGGATTATTTTCCCCCTAACAATGAATTGGAATCTGCCTTACTGCAATATAAGACTATTGTCTGTCCTGTCCATTCTGGGAGTACATCAACAGGTCTTAACCTCTGTGTAACACCCTTTAGGAACTTGAAAAATGTTGCTCTTGTATCTCCTTTATTTTTTTCTTAAGATAAAATATACAAGGTTACCTCAAAATTGCCCTAATGTGATCTAGAGCAAATGCCTTTATGGTAGTTACCGAAAAGTTTAGACCTGCAGGAAATGTTTTAAAGGGATTTTGTACTTAAGTAGGCAAAAAGCCTACCATATTTTTCGGAGCACCCTTTTTCCTCAAAAAAGAGAGTAAAAATATGGGTGCTTCTTATACACTGAATACAGCATTTTTGGCCTCCCGAAACCTTGTCACCTTCACCAAAATGGCTGTGCATAGCCTTTAAGGAGGTTTCCAGAGTGCTCCTGGGGCTGGGGAGGGCAGAAATGAGTGAAAAATGGGCTGTTGTTTGCTTATTTTTGCCCCCCTCCCCCAGGAGCATTCTATAAGCCTCCTAAAGGCTATTCATGTCCGCTTTTTGACAAAAACTGGCCTGTTTTTGTGAAAAACAGGCTGTTTTTGGGAGGTCTGCAGAGTGCAAAAACTTTTTTTTTTAATTTGCCTCTTTAAAATCTTGGTGCTTCTTATACTCTGGTGCATCTCATACTCCAAAAAAATATGGTAAATAGGTAAAACAGCTTAAAGTGCTTAAACAGGTTCTGAAACAACAATCCCAACATCATTTGGAATAGAGAAGCTTTCAATGAAGTGCTAATAATGTCAGTGCTAATAGAGAAATATGTTCATACATCTAACACAGATAGCAAAAAGAATCTTGGTTTAGCCAAGGAATAATATGATTGGTACAAAGAAGATAGGTTGTTCGTAGGTTTACAATTTTTACTAATACATTATCAAAAGCATACAATTTTAAAGATTAATTTAATGCTTTTGAATAGTTAAATTATCTCTTTGTGACCAAAATATAAACTTTAAAGTGTCTGTACTTACTTGCTTATTTTGAGGTATACTGAAAACTATTCCACTGCTGTAGGACATTGAATAATATTACGGCAGAATTAACAACTATATGGCTCAAATCTGGCAATTTATACTGTTATTTAGCTTTGAATGAATTACCTGTTTTTGCAGAACATAGCATAAAGAAATAGAAAGCAAGAATAACATTATTATCTTATTCTACAGGACTTAATAAAGAAATTATTTTATCCAGCCATCTAAAAATATGAATGCTAGATCCCAGTATCAGATAAATATGTGCAGTTCATTACCTGAATTACTTACACAATAATGGCAAGGTATAGAATCTATACTATAGATGGTACTATTTCAGGTATCTGACTTTTTTTCCTCCAAAAAAATCTTAACTTCCATGTCTAATAGCACAGTTGAAGGTTTTTGCCCAAAGAGACAATATAGAAATAACATGGGAGGGGAGACTCTGGCTCTCTTGGTTATATAGTTGTTACCAGCATAATAAATTGTTGTTGATTTTATTTTTGTCTTTAGCCATTTAAGTTCAAGGGCTGGCTGATTTCTTAACATATTTATCATTATTTTTAACATAGTTTGCAAACATACTGAATTCTTCTTCTCCCTCCTGCAGTATCTCTATGTGCCTGTATGGGAGTTACATTCATGTTTGGGTTAGCAGTCATCTCCTATTTTAATCAGTTAATTACAATTATTAATCAGCTGCATATACAAAAAACCAGAAACTTAGAAGTGCCAAATATGGTTAAAGGTATTATTTTGAATTGGTAGTGTCTTACAGTTGGCAACTTTTATAATAGTATCTAAGTTAGAACACCCCACCCAACCCCCATATAATCCTGCTGTGCTACCATATCTTGATGGGATGTTCCTGGGAGGGATAAACAAAGAACACTGAGTATATGCCAAGACTATATAACCCCAGGATAGCTACCCAAGGTATGAAGATTATCCTAGCTGCACAGCTAAAGCAAGGAGACATCTCTATTGGGCAGCCGCAATATAGGAAGATCACTCTGGTGTCAACAGCAAAGACACCATTTCATACTGCATAAGAGAAAGCATCACTCCTGTATGTTACTAAAAAACCTCCCCATTGAAAGATAAAATGAAATATGGCTGCATTGTCATGGAGAAAATCTATATTGTTGGTATGATTTAACATTGAGCTGATGACACATAATAAACTAAGGAACACCCATCCAGGCAATGTTCAGTCCTTCAAGTTAGGCCAGGTCAAGAAACAGACTCCACAACTTTCACTGGAACTATACTTTATTGATATAGACCTGTGATGGCTAACCTATGGCATGCCTGCCACAGGTGGCACGCAGAGGCCTGTCCGCCAGCACGTGAAGCCCAGCTGACCACCAAGCATGCGCCGCGAGGCAGCTGATTTTCGGGTCTCTGCAAAACACTATACAAGCCATTGATTTACATCCAACAAGAACAGGAAGTGCCTCACAGGAGCAGATAGAGGTAAATCTAGAGAGGCAGGAAATGCATCACTGAACAATGGAGATTAATGCTAGAGGGAAATAAAGCTGTATACAAAGCTGACATAACTCCTATAACAGCGTAGGCATGCACGGGGGGGATGACCATGGGGGTGGGTGGATGTGCAGCCCCCTGCACCCTTTTTTGGTCCCAGGAGTACATTGTATTATGGGTGTGGGCATATGTGGACACGCTGTCGTGCACGCGGGCGTGCTTTCGGCACACGAGGACAGAAAGCCATCATTGATATAGACTATAGTAACAGAACCTTGAAAGCCTGACTGTGTTCCTCTTCTATTCTGAGCTTCTTTGTCATGCTCTCTTTGGTTCCTGGGCTTAACACAGGTTTTTGTTTTTATTTATTATTGCAATTTGTATGGTTGTTCACCTCAAATTATGATTCTGGATGGTAATCTGCAGCTGAGGTAAAAGCCACTTATTAGCACAACCATTACATGTCTTTAAACCTTGCAAAAAGGCAATAGAGTCAGGGACAATCTAACATTTGGAAGAATAACGTTCTAAGGCAGTGGTTCTCAACCTGTGGGTTGGCACCCCTTTGGGGGTCGAACGACCCTTTCACAGGGGTCACCTAAGTCCATCGGAAAACATGTATTTTCGATGGTCTTAGGAACCGAGACACCAATTTTATGGTTGGGGGTCACCACAACATGAGGAACTGTATTAAAGGGTCGCGGCATTGGGAAGGTTGAGAACCACTGTTCTAAGGAGTGGATTTCTAAGCACTTTCTGTGATGTATGTTTGGGAGAACCCAAAATACCACAGAAAAAAATGATGAATATATTTTATGCTGAATTTTGATTATAATCGTAAAACCTAATACAAAGAAAAAGAAACAAGTGAATAGAAAGAACTAAAAAGAGAGAAAGAGAAAAATAAGTATATAATAAGGAAAGAGAAAGGAAACATAAAATAATGACTTCCAACCTTGATCACAATTATAAACAAATGTACCTCTTTAAAGTTACAAATATTTGTCATTTTATCCATATCCAAGCTCTTGTCAATTCAATTTCAATTTCAATTTATTTGTGCTTCTAGACCGCCCCCTCTCCCAGAAGGGACTCGGGGCGGTGTACAGTCCATAGAGAATATCACAAAAATACAATAAAAAATTAAATATGTACAGTTTGGAGGAGGTTAAAATGCAATTAAAAGAACTGTACAAAGCTAAATAAATATATATTTTTTTAAATCCCTAAAACAGACACAACAGATTAAAAAACTCTAAGATAACCAGATAATAATACATTTGCCAGGAGGGACAGTTGTAATTATGCCAGGCCTGCTAATCGGAACAGGTGAGTCTTCAATTTTTGCCGGAAGGAGCGGAGGTCAGAAGTGGTTCTAATGTCGGGGGGGGGAGGTCATTCCAGAGGGTTGGGCCCATCACAGAGAAGGCCCTACTCCTTGGTGTCGCCCGTTGGCATTGCCTAGTGGACGGCACCAGGAGAAGTCCCTCCCTGTGTGAGCGAATTGGCCACAGGGATGTATGTGGGAGGATGCGATCCCGCAAGTAACTAGGTCCCATGCCATGGAGCGCTTTAAAGATGGTAATCAGCACCTTGAAACGCACCCGAAAAACCACAGGTAGCCAGTGCAGCTCGCGCAGGAGAGGTGTTACGTGGGAGTACCTCGTACTCCCCATCACAGCCCGCGTGGCTGCGTTCTGAACCAACTGCAGTCTCCGGGCGCATCCCAAGGGCAGCCCCATGTAGAGAGCGTTGCAGTAATCCAGGCGGGATGTCACCAGCGCATGAGTGACCGTGCGTAAGGCATCCCGGTCCAGTAGGGGGCGCAATTGGCGCACCAGGCGAACCTGGTGGAACGCCCCCCTCGCCACGGCTGCCACATGGTCATCCATTGACAGCCGGGCATCAAGGAGGACGCCCAAATTGCGCGCCCGTTCCACAGGGGGCAATTGTTCGCCCCCTATGGCCAGCGATGGAATCAGCTGGCTGAACCGAGGTGCCGGTAGCCACAGCCACTCGGTCTTGGAGGGGTTGAGTTTAAGTCTGTTGTCCCCCATCCAGACCCCGACGGCTTCCAAGCACCGGGACATCACTTCAACAGCCTCGTTGGGGTGGTTTGGGGTTGAAATATACAGCTGAGTATCATCAGCGTAGAGGTGATACTCAACCCCAAAACCACGGATGATCTCACCCAGCGGCTTCACATATGTGTTGAACAGGAGAGGCGAGAGGACCGACCCCTGTGGCACTCCACAAGTGAGTGGCCTCGGGGTCGACCTCTGTCCCCCTGTCAACACACTTTGCCTCCGGTCGGAGAGGTAGGAGCCGAACCACCGCAAAACGGTACCTCCGACTCCTATCCCCTCCAACCGGCGCAATAGGATACCATGGTCGATGGTATCAAAAGCCGCCGAGAGGTCTAATAGGACCAGGATAGAGGAACAACCTCTATCTCTGGCCCTCCAGAGATCATCGACCAACGCGACCAAGGCTGTCTCTGTGCTGTGCCCGGGTCGGAAGCCGGACTGGCGTGAGTCTAGATACTCGGATTCGTCAAGGTGTTGTGGAAACTGCTGCGCCACCACATTCTCGACAACCTTCGCTAAAAACGGAAGGTTGGAGACTGGACGATAGTTAGCTAGCTCCATTGGGTCGAGTGCAGGCCTCTTAAGTAAGGGTCTCACCACCGCCTCCTTCAAGGCGGCTGGTAAGGATCCCTCACCCAATGAGGCATTCACCAGGCCCAGAAGCCAGCCTCGGGTCACCTCCCAAGATGCCAGTACCAACCAGGAGGGACACGGGTCCATTAAACTTGTGGTGGGTCGCAGCCGTCCACGCAACCTATCCAAATCCTCGGGGGCAACAGAATCAAACTCCTCCCAGGATGGTCTCACAAGACTCGCTGTTGGCGGCCCGTCCGGTCCACTGAGGGGGGCCCATCCGCTCCGGATCTGAGCGACTTTATCCTGCAGATATTCCCCAAACTCCTCTGCTCTGCCCTGCAAGGGTGCCCCTTGCGTCCTCTGTGACAAGAGGGAGCGGGTCACCCTAAACAGGGCGGCAGGGCGGTTATCCGCGGACGCAATAAGAGCAGCGCAATATCTACGTTTGGCCGCCCTTAATGCCACAAGGTAGGTCCGTAAATAGGCTCTTACCTGTGTTCGATCAGATTCGGAGCGTGAGGACCTCCACCTGCTCTCTAGACGTCTCCTATGGCGCTTCATCACCCTCAGCTCCTCGGTATACCAAGGAGCCCGGGTGGGTCGCTGCCGCAGGAGAGGTCGCAAAGGCGCAACCCGGTCCAAGGCCCCAGCCGCCGCCCTATTCCAGGCGGCTGCTAGGTCCTCCGACCGAGCGCGGGTCAGGGCTACAAGTAATGGCCCAAGCTCCATCTGGAACCTATCCGGCTCCATCAGGTGCTTGGGGCGGTACCAGCTTGGACCATCTGGTCCCGCCTCCTCGCGGTGGGGGGTAGCGCCAGGGAAGTCCAGCCGGAGACATGAGTGATCCGACCATGACAGGGGTGTAACAACAAAGTCCCCTATACCCAGATCACTCGTCCACTGCTCAGATACAAAAACAAGGTCCAATGTGTGGCCACCTTCGTGTGTGGGGCCCTGAATTAACTGGGTCAGGCCCATGGCTGTCATGGAAGCCATGAACTCCCGAGCCACCTCAGACGCTGCTCCCGTCGACGGCAGGTTGAAATCCCCCATAACCACAAGCCTGGGGATCTCAACCGCCGTCTCCGAGATCAGCTCGAGGAGCTCGGGCAGGGCCGCTGATGTATAGCGAGGAGCCAAGTATACAATCAGCAAACCCAACTGCCTCCCTGGGCCCCATTTCACACCAAGGGACTCACACCCGGATATCTGAGGAACAGTGAACTCCCTCGGCTCTAGACCTTCCCGTATAACTACCGCCACCCCACCACCCTTACCCAGGGCCCGAGGCTGATGGAATGCGCGGAAACCTGGTGGGCACATTTCCACGAGGGGTAAACCACCCTCGTGGCCCAACCAGGTCTCCGTTATCCCTGTCAATAAACAAATCTTAAACTTAAAACAAATTTTATGAATACCATCTTTTTAATTGTAGTGTCAGGAGAAAAATCTGTAAAGGGTTGCCAGAGACAACGTATCTTGTTTTTAACCTTAATTATTTTTCTTTATTTCTAACTCTTTTAATATTTAATTCATTCTAATATCATCGTAGGATTTGATTTGATTTCTTTTTTGTCCTATTGCACATAGTTCTTCAAGACTTTAAAAGCTTCTTTTGTAAATCCAGTGGGGAAAAATTATTCAGGTCACTCCCTTGGATTTTCACTTGTATTTCCCTTTTAGATGTTAAAGCCTCAGCCAATTTTTTTGTAGACCCAGTGAAACATCTTTTTATACGTTGTTCTCTGCCCTGTCAGTTGCGAATCCTCTTTTGATACCATCTCTATCTTGACAGCTAAAATTTGTTCTACATTTGTAATTCCTTCAATAACATCTTTTGGACATAGTCTATCCATAGAAACAGATATCACTACTGACATTTTTGATAATCGTGGCATTTTCTGATGCCATTTTTTAAAAATCATCTCCAGTATTTTCACTGCTAGAATGCTTTGCAACATGTTGCAGGTTTGCAAATAGTTCCTCTACCTAAAAACTTAAGACCTCTTTCGAAAACCAATTTTGAAATCATGAAACTGTTTATTTTGTCTTGTAATAACTAAAACCAAATCTATTTCCCATGAGAAACTGTTGTTCTTTATAGTTAATTTCAAAATCTTGCACTCCAAATTTTATCTGGCCCCCTAGTCTTTCCAAGAGCAAATTTTAATTTAGCTTTCTGTTATTTATTTTAGATTTTTAAATTCTTAAGCATATAGTGGAAATTTTATTTCATTCAGGATTGAAGGCAGATGTACATGGCTTTTCAAACTTATTGGTCTGAAGGTCTCTAATAAGTTAGAAGTAGTTAATGTGCAATTTCCAAAAGTGATTAGAAAGTGAACTTTGTGAACTTAATGTCCCTTAAAATAGGGATCCCAAACCCCCAGGCCACAGCCTGGAGCCGAATCACATGAGCAAATGGGCGTGCACACAAGTGTGGAAAGCTCCATTTGTGCAAGCGGCAAGTGCACACATGAAACCATCCCCTGTCCCCCTCCACTGCCGCCACTAGTCCTCAGAGCTGGAGAGGTTGAGGAACACTGCCTTAAAAGACTCTTCCATGGGTTGCAAGCAAGATTATTCCTTTCCCCTTCTGACACTCACACCTGTAGAAAACTGCTGTCTTGCAGTCTCATTGTGAGATAGAGCTGTCTGATGCATATGTGGTGATCTCCCATCCTGTTCCCATCCAGAGAAGTTCCAAGGAACTAATTTACTCACTGGTCCTTTGGTGTTTGCCCCTGTTGTCAGCTCTGCTGTTGCACAGCTGCCTTCAGTTTGCCATAACCTCCCTTGGAAGCCTGAGAAAAAAGTATCTTGCAATTTAGTGAAACTAGAATCCATGCATCTACCCTGGGATTCCATAAAAGAGTTGAGAACCCAAGTTGGCTCTATTAAATTTGTTTTTTACTAATTTAGAATAGCATTATCCATTTGGCAGCATATGAAGGTCAAAATATCTATGCATGAATGATGACATAAACTTTAAACTACAGTGGGGCAAAAAAGTATTTAGTCAACCACCAATTGTGCACGTTCTCCCACTTAAAAAGATGAGAGAGGCCTGTAATTGGCATCATAGGTAGACCTCAACTGTGAGAGACAAAATGTAAAAAAAAAAGACCAAACAATCACATTGGCTGATTTGGAAATAATTTATTTGCAAATTATGCTGGAAAATAAGTATTTGGTCAGTATCAAAAGTTCATCTCAATATTTCGTTATATATCCTTTGTTGGCAATGACAGAGGTCAAACGTTTTCTGTAAGTCTTCACAAGGTTGGCACACACTGTTGCTGGTATGTTGGCCCATTCCTCCATGCAGATCTCCTCTAAAGCAGTGATGTTTTGGGGCTGTCGCTGGGCAACACGGACTTTCAACTCCCTCCAAAGGTTTTCTATGGGGTTGAGATCTGGAGACTGGCTAGGCCACTCCAGGACCTTCTTACGAAGCCACTCCTTCATTGCCCGGGCAGTATGTTTGGAATCATTGTCATGTTAAAAGACCCAGCCACGTTTCATCTTCAATGCCCTTGCTGATGGAAGGAGGTTTGCACTCAAAATCTCACAATACACGGCCCCATTCATTCTGTCCTGTACACGGATCAGTCGTCCTAGTCCCTTTGCAGAAAAACAGCCCCAAAGCATGATGTTGCCACCCCCGTGCTTCACAGTAGGTATGGTGTTCTTTGGATGCAACTCAGCATTCTCTCTCCTCCAAACACGACGAGTTGTGTTTCTACCAAACAGTTCTATTTTGGTTTCATCTGACCATATGACATTCTCCCAATCCTCTTCTGGATCATTCAAATGCTCTCTAGCAAACTTCAGATGGGCCCGGACATGGACTGACTTAAGCAGGGGGACACGTCTGGCACTGCAGGATCTGAGTCCCTGGCGGCGTAGTGTTACTGATGGTAGCCTTTGTTACGTTGGTCCCAGCTCTCTGCAGGTCATTCACTAGGTCCCCCCGTGTGATCCTGGGATTTTTGCTCACCGTTCTTGGGATCATTTTGAGCCCACGGGGTGAGATCTTGCGTGGAGCCCCAGATCGAGGGAGATTATCAGTGGTCTTGTATGTCTTCCATTTTCTAATTATTGCTCCCACAATTGATTTGTTCACACCAAGCTGCTTGCCTATTGCAGGTTCAGTCTTCCCAGCCTGGTGCAGGTCTACAATTTTGTTTCTGGTGTCCTTTGACAGCTCTTTGGTCTTCACCATAGTGGAGTTTGGAGTGTGACTGTTGGAGGTTGTGGACAGGTGTCTTTTATACTGATGACAAGTTCGAACGGGTACCATTGATACAGGTAATGAGTGCAGGACAGAGGAGCCTCCTAAAGAAGAAGGTACAGGTCTGTGAGAGCCAGAAATCTTGCTTGTTTGTAGGTGACCAAATACTTATTTTCCACCATAATTTGCAAATAAATTATTTCCAAATCAGCCAATGTGATTGTTTGGTCTGTTTTTTTTACATTTTGTCTCTCACAGTTGAGGTCTACCTATGATGCCAATTACAGGACTCTCTCATCTTTTTAAGTGGGAGAACTTGCACAATTGGTGGTTGACTAAATACTTTTTTGCCCCACTGTACTAGAATAGACTAGATTTTAACAGAATTGTTTCATTTTCATATATAATAATAATATGCCTGACTCAGTCTCAAGTAAATCTTGGATCGTTCAAGATTCAGAGATCTAGCTCTACTGATCAGACTGTGACACAGAAAACAGTTTTAGTGGATTTGGGGGGGGGGGGGATAGTGAGAAATGAGAAAATGTGAGAGATTTACAAATAGAAAATAATGACATCTGATCTTCCTTGTAAAATTGTATCCCAGAGGAAAAGTAAATGCAATAAAAAGTGTATCTGAATATACCCATATCCTAACATGTTGCTGCATTTGATGACTTTGGAGATGCATGTAGATACTTATTGATGCTTAAGATGGCTGTTTTATTTAGCCCTTAAAATGCCTAAAGCTCCTTCCAAAAGGCCCTTGGCATGTTTACTTTTGGAATATGCAATGACCTACCATACTAAGCCTTGAACTGCTGGAGGTTTGGCATTAAAGCTCTAAGTGGATGCATTTATACATCGCTAAAGACTGTACTTCGCTTATACTCTTCAGGACTTTTGCACCAGTGTCTGAACGGTATCGTTGCTCGTGGATTTACCTGTACAACAATTATTTATATAGAACGAACAAAATTCCTTCAGCATATTAATTACTTGCCTATTCATCTGTGTTTAGAAATGAGTGCCATGAGACACTGGAAGTTATTCCTGGGAAAATGACATAGGATGTTGTCTGATAATATAAATTGCCAGAAGAAGAAATCAGTCAGAGTTTCTGTGATCTCTTTGGAAGTGATGTGTATGTTCTATGGAAGATAATACCTAAGAAAATATTATTACTTGAACATTACTTTTTTTTTCAAAAAAAAGTTGACACGGTTTACTGAACAGAATAAACAATTTTAAAAGCTGGTGAAAGCATTTGAGATTTACATTTATTTATAAACCACTTCAGTCTCAGCAACAAGCATTAATCAGAATAAGTCTTAGCCAATGCAATAACAATAAAACATAGTCATATATAATAAAAGTGTATATAATTACAGTTTGAAAATTGCAATTAAGGTAGCATTCCTGGCACCAGGGAATCTACAGCACTCAGTTCTCAAAGACTTTCTGGAACAGCCCCATTTTTATGACCTTCTGAAAAGCTGTGAAAGCTGTAACTTCCATTGTCTGCTACTAATCCTCTCACAGAATTGGATCTGCATGTTTACAGAGTGGCTGCTATGGGGCGAATTGAAGACTAAAAAAAATAATCCAACAAACTGGTGAAGACATTATTTGTGCCCCCCCCTCCAAGTCACTTGTTTATTTCTCTTAGAAGACTTAGACAAATATTACAGAATGCTCCGAATCTTGAAATGGTAATGTAAATTGGCAAAATATTGCAGGATAGTAATATGGACGCTTGCCTTTTCGTATCAGGCATGCAGATAGCAACATCTCCCTTACACCAAGAAGGAGTTAGAAAGAGGAATCAAAGAGGCCCTGCTTTTAACAAACTTATTGATAGATGGAGTGCTCAAGCATACATATCCAGCTTCTTCTGTAACTTAATTCTTTTTTCCTTTCAATGAATCCAAATAATGAGATTCTGTGAGAATTGAGTTTTCTTGGCTGTAGTCAGCTTTTCGAGACTTGACAACACACTTTCAAACAAAATACTTGGCTGCAGCGACTTGGCTTTTTTAGTTCTAACATTCTAACAATGGACTATATATGGGGCAAAAACACCTTGTAAATAAAGAGCCCTGGAATTTGGCACTTTGCAGTGCTTTCATTATCTCCTCTGTCTTTTGTCTTTTAACGCAAAGTTGGGTGAAGCTGAAAACTAGCAGGCACTAATGTGACTTTCTATTGCTTCTGCATAAACCCATTTTTTTTTTCTTTTGTATCAATGGTTTGATATATTAGTTCTACAAACAAAAGAGAGAGAGATGCTTTTGCCATTGAACTGTGCAGGTTTTTTTTTTCTTTTTTTGGTTAGGGATCTGTTGTAAACAAATCTTTTTTCCTTGAAGAGATTTCCAGGCAAAGGAGATCGTTAAGATAATTGGTCTAGTGTTGTTAATATTGTTAGGGACTCTGCCTCTACCTATTTCAGGTTTATTGCTCCAAAGAATACTTGCTCTCAAATTAAATTGGGATGTGCAATGCCATTTTGAAATGATATATTTTCAATAAATTGGAAAAGTATTCCTGTAGGCATTAAAACGTTCATTCTCTTAGGCAGCTGGCAATGATAGGTGCTTATTTGATATCAACATTGTGGTAACTCCCCCCCCCCCCCCCCCACACACACACGTGCATTGCAGTTTTAAAAGTTTATACATTGATAAGACAGCACTGTTGCTTAAAAATAAATTTGAGAGAAAACATAAAAGTACATAGCCAAAAAACACAGCTAAATGATGTCAGGATAATTTATTCCTAAGTGAAATGGTGAAAAAAGATAAGAAAGCTCTAACATATTTGCACATACATTTCACGGTCAAATAGAGTCTGTGGTCTTAAAGTCATGAGACAGTCTGAATACCCATAGTACTTTTCCCTTGAAGGTGCCATATTTGACATAGATAAGACTGACTGGATCCCAGTAATTGGGAAGCAATATTATTTTTGCATATCTAGAGAACAGTTTTTAATGTTGTGTTGTAAATATATTTATTTATTTTTTATTTCAACTCTTTTCTCCCTCTCTTTTCTTTTTAAAATAGAGCTATAATGGATACTTTTATTGCACTGTTGTAGTATAAGTAGTCCTCAACTTTCAGCAACCATTCAAAGGGATGATGGTGCTTTAAAAATGTGACTTATGGCCAGTCGTCACACTTATGACTATTTTAGCATCCTTTGGTTACATAATCAAAATCCAGGCCTTTGGCAATTGGCATGGATTTACAATGATTGCAGCATCTGTGGTCATGTGATCATCATGTGCAACCTTCCCACCCAGCTTCCAACAAAAGTCAATGGGAGAATCCAGATTTGCTTAATGGCTGCATGCTTCACTTAATGACCATGGTGATTCACTTAACCACCATGTCAAAAGAGGTCATAAAATCTGATACAAGTCACTTAGCAACTATTGAAGTACTTGTAATTCTATATATATAGAAATAGGTGGCTGCATCTCATTTCCTTGATGGATCTTGAAAAAAAATCACCAAGGTTAGAAGTGGTTGCTAACTAGGGAATTCTGGGAGTTGAAGTCCACGCATCGTCAACTTGCCAAGGTAGAGAAATGCTAGTCTAAAAATAAGATAGTAACAAACCATTTATGCTTGTTGGAAGAAAATTGCATGGATTATGGCCACAAAGACATAAGAATAAGAGCAGGTATTTTCTTTTTATCTTAAGTATCAGCTGTTTTCACCAGAAATACAACAAGCTTTTGAGTTATTTTCTGTTTGCAATTTTTTGTGCTTGCTTGTTAAAACTGAAGGGCCAAACTTATTACGTTTCGGGCTATGCCGAATTTCCTTTGGAGTCATCTGCATTGTACCAAATGATAGAACCAAAACTTAAGAGGGGAGTTTTGTTTTCCACTGCTCATTGAAATTTTACGAAATTTGATCATACTTGAATAGGACTTCCACTTTCTCCAATTCCAGTAGCTCAGAATGGGTTTCATCTTTCATTTGGAAATAAGAAATGCTTCCATGAACAACAGAATTCCTGCAGAGGTTTGTCAGATGGGGCCAGTTTTTAGGGCATGGAGTTGCTGCTAATTTCTATACAGAGCTTTGTTCTGTTCTAGTTTCTTGCAGCTGCTGTTGAAAAACTAAACAAGTGTGAAAAGGAACTAAATCTGTTGGTGCTGTTGGATTGGATGTTCATACTGGGCACAAGGCACCTAAATCTGGAGTGAATTTTCCAGATACAAAGATTACTGTAATAGTAGTTTGTCAATTTGGACATTATACATTACAGGAAGAGCAAATAATGGTTTGCAAACCTGATTCATATTAGGGATTCTAATTCTTCTTTCCTTTCCATTTTTTTAAAATCCTATTTTGTCAAACTCTGGCATTTTGAGGAAGATAAAACCCTCTTGGTGGAGAATCCATTCTATTAGTATTCTTCAAGAGGAAATGGATTTTCATCATGTTGCCTCTTAAATGATAATGGATGCCATATCTCTAATATGATTAACTATCCTGCTGTTCAGAAAGATAATACAGAACAGAAGGAAATCGGTGACATTGTTTTTATTAATGATTTAAAAATGGGAAACAGCTTATTAATTCCTTTTGTCAGATCATACAAGTCTGCAAGACTTTTGAACGCCAGTGAGGGATACAAATAGAGACATTAGCACCATAAGAAAAGTAATGAAATTCAACATAGAAAAAGATAAATTAATGAGCATACAAAACAGTGATTTCTTAATACAAGAAAGTTCTGTGTAAATCATAAAATGCTTGAGATGGCTATAGGGATAGTAAATTAGGTTTGAGTCGTGATGTAGCTCCAGGAAGGAATTCTACAAATCAAGCCATTTTAAAACTTTTTGAACAATTATGTGGCCATATTTTGGCTGTAACAGAGATTAATTTATCTTAATTCAAAGTTATTTTGTAGCAACAACCAGCAAAGCCGGTTTATGTCAATAAAATGTGTGAAAGGTTGCAAAAGTTCTTATGTGCCAGGAATGAGGCTCTCTATAGGTACAATAGTTAAATACACAACTCTCTATTAATCCCTAATATGAATTAAGTTTGCAAACCATTACTTGCTTTTTCTGTAATGTATAATGTCCAAATTGACAAATTACTTTTGCAGTAATCTTTGTATCTGGGAAATTCACTCCAGGTAGCATTTGAATGGAGTAAATGCTAATTCATCCGAAGTCCAGAATCTAAAATTGGATTAGAATAATTTGGAATATATTTTAATTTATTTGAAGTGAAACCAATGGATCTGAAGTTGCCGTGTTGGTCTTCATTAAGCGTTTGCTTCTCTATTTTTCCAAAAGACTAGAAATGCTTTCCCGTGTGCCCCCCAAAAAAGAGGGTGTAATGGGAGGAGAAGTGTAGCAGCTGTGCCCAAAGAAAGAGATCTGGACAGAAGAATATTGGATGCAATGACTGACAGGTTTGGCCTCAACTAAGAATAATGAGAACAGCCATTAGATCAATATTTCATTTTTCTATTACAGTTATGTCAGTATTGTATCTGGTTCAATATTGCATCTAGCCAAACCTGAGGAAAAAAACCCTACAAAACTAAGCATAGCACAGCAAGAGTTAGTTTATGTTTGGTTTGGACCACATCCTAGGGCCCTAGGCTAGTCTGGGAAGTTGAAAAATGCCCAATTGTTTAGCATTTTTGCCAAGAAAATTATATGGATATGCCCATGCAGTCAAAAGGAACCAAGGTTAACCCTTGGGAGTTTTAAATCTTTTTACCTTGATCTAAATTTAGTACCCTAGCTGCTCTTTAGAAGGCCAGATCCTGAAGATGAAACTCAAATTCTTCAGCCGCCTAATGAGAAGGAAGGACTCACTGGACAAGAGCCTAATGCTGGGAATGATTGAGGGCAAAAGAAGAAGGGGACGACAGAGACTGAGGTGGCTGGATGGAGTCACTGAAGCAGTTGGCATGAGCTTAAATGGGGATGGCAGAGGACAGGAAGGCCTGGAGGAACGTTGTCCATGGGGTTTCAATGGGTCGGGCACGACTTCACGACTAACAACAACAACAACAACAAAGTTTAGTGTTTGGCTTAATTCCTTGTCAGCATGCTCTTGCCTTTTTATCCTTAAAAAGGATAAAATTAAAACTTTTGTCTACAAAATTAAAACTTTGTAGAAAATAGTGTCCCTTTTTGCACTTTGATTTATTGACTCATAATAGCATATCATTTTAGCATCTTTGTGTTCACATGTTGAAAATATATATTGTACGTATGGTATACATTGCCAGTGATTCAAGATTGTTATAGTTTTGTAATCATGGTTAACTGTTCTTTGCTTTAGTTAGATATGGCAGTACAGTTTTACAGAGGCATTATTGAGTCTGTCATTTGTACTTCTATAACTCTCTAGTTTGGTATAGTGACCAAATGGGACAAGTACAGACTCTAACGGATAGGGTTTTCCCTACTCCAGGCAGTAATGACAGACGGTTCTATAACATCGAACCAGATTTCTCCCAAGCATTCCAGATGCCCTCTGTGGATCCGCCTGTGGTGGCCTTGGCTGCCCCAGCCTCGCTGGTTCCCAAGGATATGGCAGACAACCTGAAGGACAGGAAGGGGAGATGATCCTCAGGAAGACCTTCCAGTTGTCGGCTTGGGCCATTAAGGCAGCGGCCTCTGAGTCGTTCTTCAGTCGTATGGCCATACTTTGGATTGAGCAGATCCAGGCGCACATTCCACCGGAGGATATCCGTCTACACCAGGACCTAAACAAACTAGTGGCAGTTGCTCAGTTTTTGGCTGACGCAACCTTAAATGCTATGAAGTTTTCTTCCACGACTATGGCATCATCCGTCACGTCTCGTTGCCTCCAGTGGCTCCGGGATGGCAGGCGGACAACAAGGCAAAGTGGCAGCTGGCCTCAGCAAACTATACAGGGAGCTCCCTTTTTGGAGCTTCCCTTGACCCAATCCTGGTGGAGGACAAGAACAAGAAAAAGGTGCTACCGTCATCCACCAAGAAGACGGAGCAGAGGACTACACCCTACTACCACAGTCTGCACAGCGACCACAGGAGCAGGAAACTCACCAGAGCAGGTATCCTCCCAGCAAGTCGTATAGGCCACCCGACGGGATTCAATAGGGACAGATCCTGCTTCCAGCCCCAGAACAACAGCCCTTTGGGGGGGGGGTCGTCCCTTCCGCTGGGGCAAGTAGGTCGCCTACGACTACACACATTGGCGGCCGCCTGGCTCTGTTCGCAGATGCTTCGGCGGAGATTTCCACGGATGCCTGGGTCCTCAGTACAGTGACCTATGGTCTCCGTCTGGAATTCCTTTCCTCTCCCCCCAATTGTTTCCGGGTGTTCCCCTCGGCCAGGAACATTGATAAGCACCAGCAGATGCGAAAGGCCATCCAGCACTTGCTCGACATTGCGGCCATAGGGGCGGTCCCTGGGGACCAAATGGGCAAGGGATTCTACCCTAACCTTTTCCTAGTGCCAAAATCATTGGGGGGATGGAGAGCCATTTTAGACCTAAAACGCCTGAACCAATTCTTGGTATACAGACGTTTTTAAATGGCCTCTCTCAAGTCCATCCTGGCAGGGATTCGGGAGGGGGACTACATGGCATCCATTGACCTCACATCCCCATTTTTCCTGAGCATAGGCGTCTCCTACGCTTCTCCTACCGAGGGGCTCACTACCAGTACAGGGCGCTACCGTTTGGGTTGGCTTCGGCCCCCAGTTGCTTTGGTTGACACAATGGCAAGCCGATGCCAGAGCCAAATGTAAGCTGGCTTCAGCTCCATTTGGGAGAGAAAACCTTTTTGGGGCTCCATTGGAACCCCTATTGGTAGAATCTCACGACAAATGCAAGATTCTGACTTCTCTTTTTTGCAAATCCGAAAACAAGCCTTCTCCCTTCTATCGCAGATCTCTCTTTCAGGGAGCGGATGGGAGGTTCTATGCCTTTCGTTCTCAACGCCAATCAAACCCTAGACAGTCCTATCAGCCACAGGACAGATTTGGGAGGGGAAGCCAACGTTTTTCCCCTAATAAGCTCTTCAAGGGCTCTACTAACTGACTGTTCAGACATCAGAAGTGACTATCTGGATGATCTCCCGATCGGGGGGTCGTCTCTTGGCCTTTGCCGACCAATGGGAAGCCATGACCACGGACCTGTCGGTTCTGAACATAATAAAATTTGGCCTGTCTTTAGAATTTCTCTCCATTCCCCCGATGCTTTTTCTCCCTTGCTTCATCTCCTGGGAGCCATCTCGCAGACTCCTGATGGAACAAGTGGTCCACCATCTACTGGAGATCCACACAATTCAACTGGTCCCTCCGGATCAGGTAGGTCAAGGGTTTTACTCATGACTATTTGTAGTCTCAAAAGCATCAGAGTGGGTGGGGGTGGAGAGCAATTCTCAACCTAAAAACCCTGAACCACTATGTCAAATACCGCAGGTTCAAAATGCATTCCTTCCAGATCATCCTAGAAGGGATCAGGGAGGGCGACCACCTCACATCGGTGGACTTGACGGAGGCATACCTTCACATCCCATTCTACACAGCCCACAGGCAATTTCTAAGGTTTTGCTATGTATCAAAGCATTACCAGTACAGGGCCCTCCCATTCGGCCGCACTGAGGGTGTTCACAAAGGTCCTCGCAGCACTAGCAGCCCATCTCAGCACCCAGCCCATCAGACTGCAGTGCTATCTGGACGACATCTTAATACAGTCCAGGTCAGCAAATCAGGCGCGTAAGGATCTCGAGGCCACCCTCTCGACGCTCAAGGAGCATGGCTTCTCCGTCAACATGGAGAAAAGCCACCTTGTCCCCACAACAAGCCAGTTACATTTAGGTGCAGTAACATACACGTTGCAGGGCACAGTTTTTCTCTCCCCAGACCGCCTCTCCAGTCTACAGGAAATAGTCTGACAGTTGAAGAGGAGCTGAGTCTCCTCAGACTCTCCCAACTCCTGGCCAAAATGGTCTCCTGTTTCGGCATCATCCCCTGGTGCAGGCTGCACAGTCGGAGACTGCAGTGGTTCCTCCTACGACACCAGAGAGCCAACAAGAGCTGCTCGGCAAAGCTGGTCACTGTTCCAACAGAGCTAATCAGGTCCCTGGGGTGGTGACTCTCCCCAAGGATCATTGAAGGGGTCCTCCTTCCGGGACCCATCACGATGATGACAGACGCCAGTCTCATGGATTGGGGGATCCATCTCCAATCTCAGATTGCGTGGGGCACCTGGTCTCCTCGGGAGACAAAACACAACATCAACTGGCTCGAGCTGCGAGCTGTCCACCTAGCTCTCAAACAGTTCCAGGATCTCCTAATAAACTCACATGTGCTGGTCCTCATGAACAATATAACAACAAAAGCATACATCAATCGACAAGGAGGCACAAGGTCCTGCGCTCTGATGGATGAGGCGAATCACCTGGGCACCTGGGCGGAACGTCATCTGTTGTCCCTCCATGCAGTGTTCTGCTAGATGTTCAGCGGAGTGGACAACATCCAGGCAGACTGGCTGAACTGCTCCCAGGTTGACCATGTGGAATGGAGAATAACACCAGAGCTGTTCCTCAAACTGACCAACAGATTTGGCGTTCCAATGATAGACCTGTTCTCGACTCATCTCAACAACAAGCTGCCCACCTTCTTCATCAGGTATGTGGGTCCGGAGTCGGCGCGGACGGATGCCCTCAGGTTGCAGGTGGCCAGAGGGTCTTTCTATGCATTCCTTCCTCTTCCGCTGGTCCAGAGGGTGATCCACAAGATGATCAACGAGCGGAAGCCATGGTTTGTGGACTTGGTCAACCTCTCCAAGGCCTCTCTGTGGCGGATCCCCATCCCCAGGGCCACACTGAGGGCTCGCTCATCCATCCAGACCCACTTTGGTTGCAGTTCACCACTTGGAGATTGAGCGGACAGCCCTAGCTGCGGCAAACCTCTCTCAAAGTGTCATTCAACCTCTCCAAGCCTCCAGGCATGCCTCTGCCAACCATATATATGATGCTACCTGAAGGGCCTTCCACACCTGATGCGACAGTCATGATATTGTCACGATCTCTGAATCAGTCCTGTCAATATTGGACTTCCTCCAGCAAGGACTGGATGCAGGCCTTTCCGTCAACACCTAAAAAGGTAAGTGGCTGCGCTAGTGTTGGTTCTAATCTCTCCATCATTTGAGGCTCTTTCCCACCATCCTTTAGTGACTCGATTCCTCCAGGGGGCGGCCAATATCAGCCCACCCACGGTGCACAGATTCCCCACTTGAGACCTGGGCAGGGTTCTGGATGGTCTCACGCCTTTTTGGTGGCAATTACCTCAGCGTGCTGCATTTCCGAAATTGCAGCCCTGTCCACTAGGCAAGACCTTTGTATTTTTCACGAGGACAGGGTAGTGCTTCGTCTTGACCCAGTGTTCATCCTGAAGGTCAACAGCAGGTTTCAGAGGGCCCAGGAGATCTTCCTACCCAATTTCATCATCTCCTGTCCACAGACTTAAGTGCAAAGGGCACAAGCTGGACGTGCGCCGTGCACTCTGCATCTACATTTCTCGAACTGCATCTTTTCAACACTCGGAGGCCTTGTTTGTTTCTTTTCATCAAACTAACACGGGGGAGTCTCTTCCAGGTCTTTTGGACATTGGATCAGGCCCTGCATCTTGAAGTCCTATGGAACTCAGGGACTGCCGCTCCCTCCTCACATGACAGCACATTCTACGAGAAGCGCGGCCACCTTGGCAGCATGGTCTACCCAAGCCTCAGTCAAGGAAATCTGCAAAGCAGCCACGTGGTCTTCATCATGTCTATTTGTAAACCATTATACAGGTATGCGTCAGCAGATGCTGTCTTTGGCAGGAGGGTCAGAACAGGACAATCAGCCTCAGGCCAGTGATCTATCCACCCTTAACATCATGGAGAAGCTTTGGTATGTCCCATCCTGGCTGCTGTCTTCACCAACTGGGGAGAATGGCCCTTGATTCTTACCTGATATGCCCTTTCTCTGGACGCTGGAGACAGCAGCCAGCCCCATCCCATAAGATGACTAAACTCTGAGAGACTGTTACTGATTCATGGATTAGGAGTAGTTTAGGGCACACTGGAGGAGAGCGTGAGTGTGTTATTGGATGTTCGTGATTAATACAATGTGTCAGTCTACAGATCTACCTTCGTTAAAGCTGGGAGGAGTCACCAATGGTACCAGTGATGTCACAGCTGTAGACTCAGTCTTATTGGTCACTGGACAGAGACAACCCATCCTGGTTGCTGTCCCCACCATCCGGAGAAAGGGCGTATCAGATAAGAACCAACGCCCATTCTCACAGTACTGTCTTATGTCTATGTGTATTTACCCAAGTAGAATCCCTGTAGCACTATTATTTATCCTTCTGACTATCTTCCTTACTCCCCTCCCTTCTAATAGTATTATTATGATTATCATTATTCTGTTGAATGAACTAAATGAATTTTATGAGATATTTTAAACACACACACACACACACACACACACCTTGATCCATGAAAGCATTTACAAAAAGTCAAGACAACCAAATCTTCAGTAAAAGTCAGGAATCAGAAATCATATTTATTGAATTCAACATGAAGAAGCTATCATATACATTTCCTTCTGTTTATGTCTGCTTTCATATTTAAACTCTACAACCTTTTAAGTATAAAAATCAAGAGATATGGTTGTGTGTCCAATATTTACAGAATTATGCTTGCTAATTATGCTTATTTTATTGTCAGAATTGTTCCTTTGTTACTTATGACTGTGCTTGCAACCCTAAGCAAAGCAATCAAATGACTTTCTAGATCAGTCTTGCATGACATACAGCCTTAAGCAGCATGTGGCCTGCCAAGCAGCCTTGTGCAGCCCACTGGCACTTTTAAAAAAGTAATAAATTCTCAGCTGTCTCCCCAAAAGACGTGCGTTGGTATAGCCTCCAAGCCTTATTGCCACTGCCAGCTCCTGTGGTGTCACCGCTTTACTAGCTGTGGAATAGCTGATCTGTGTGTCAGGTGGCTTGTGAGGATTTTAAATTTATCAATATGGCCTTTTCTCCTCTATAGGTTGTATACGCCTGTTTTAGATTCTCTGAGATGAAGAGATATATGAATTCTGATGGTGAGGCCAGGTTTTTGAAACTTAATTCCTCCTAGCAAGTATTTATTTCTCTTACCAAGAATCATTATGAAACTTTTCCTGCTCTGGAAGGGATCTTAATACCAGGTAGTATCATTCCTACATTATAATATTCTGTTATTTCCTAGAAATCTCTTGTCTGAGTTATTATCACTTTATTTTTATGATGAGTTGGAAGTAGACTTTTTTCCACGCAGGCGCTAAGTAGTTTGAAAAATCCACAGTGGTCTGTGGTATGTACAGTCAGTCATTTTCCTCGTCTTTTGATTTTCAAGTGGGTTTTGCAAGTGTTTGAGCAGTCATAATACAGCAAATGCATTTAAAGACAATCCACTCTGTAGTTTAGCCCTTCCATTATTTTATATTGAAAGATACATAGATTACTAATGTGAACTAAACCTGAGTTTTCTACAAACATAAAATTTAGTTATTTGCATTATAAAACTGCAATTGTTGCTACCGATGACATTGCAATTTTCTTTGTAGTATATAATTTGAACATTTTGTACTCTTTCATTTCTCTCTGTCTTTAAAATGTATCCGAAGCCACAAAGAAAATAGCTAAAAAGCAAAATGCTCTTTTAACTACTTTCTATTGTTCCAATTGTACTTCACTTAACCCTACTTTTCTGAATATTTCAGTTTCAATAATGGAGAAAACATTTTGCCCTTATTTTAAATCACCCTGCTAGGACTGCTGCTTTTTTCCTTCCTTTCTGTTTGTCTTTTAGGTTGGTTTAGATTGTAGTTCTCTGGCCTCTTGGCATCACTGATCATAGTGATATACTGCCCTCTTTCTCCAGCTTTAATTCCATGCAGTATTGACACTGTGTGAAAGCTGAGTTACTGTTTCCTACATTTGAATAGCATTTGTTACTTAGTTCTTAGAGGCTTAAAGAATTAGCCAGATAGCACTCTCCTGATGGTGTATTTTATGTGTAATTTAATTCTCATCTAGAAAGAGTTTCAGATATGTGAATATAATCTAATCCTTTCTTTATAGCTGGAAATACTTGCATAATGAGACATTCATATTGAATCTATACAGAATAACAGAGTTTAGAAGTCTTCTAGTCCTACCTTGTGTCCAAGCAAAAAACCTTATACCATTCGAGACAAATTGCTGTCCAATCTCTTCTAAAAATCTCCAGTGATCCAAAGCTTCCACTGATTAATTGCTCTCACTGTCAGAAAATGTCTCCTAAGTTCTCTCTTTGATAAGTTTCCATCTATTACATCTTATTCATTGTCCTTTACATGGAAGATCCTGATCTGTGATCTCAAAGTAATTTCTGATATTTTAGAAGATAAAAGCTAATACTGCCTATTAGACCTCTTGGCAGCATTCGAAACCATCAACCATGGTATCCTACTGCACGACTCGGGGGGGTTGGGAGTGGGGGGCACCATTTTGCGGTGGTTCTCCTCCTACCTGTTGGATCGATCGTAGTTCGTGTTGACTGGAGGGCAGAGATCGACCCCGAGGTGCCTCACTGGTGGGGTGCCCCAGGAGTCGGTTCTCTCACCCCTCCTGTTCAACATATACATGAAACCGCTGGGCGAGATCATCCATGGATTTGGGGTACGGTATCAATACGCTGATGATACCCAACTTTACATCTACTACCCAAACGATGCCCTCGACATGATGTTTTGATGCCTGGAGGCTGTATGATCTGGATGGGGAGGAACAGGCTCAAGCTCAATCCCTCCAAGACTGAGTGGCTGTGGTTCCCGTCATCCCGATTTGTGCATCTTGTACCATCTTTGATGATAGGGGGAGAAATTTTAGCCCTCTCAGAGAGGGCCCGCAATCTGGGAGTCCTCCTGGATACGCAGCTTAGTTTAGAAAAACACCTGATGGCTGTAACGAGGGAGGCCTTTTACCAGGTTCTCCTGCTATGCCAGTTGCGCCTCTTCCTGGATCGGAATGCCCTGTGCACAGTCACTCATGCCCTCGTCCTTTCTCGCCTAGACTACTGTAATGCTCTCTACATGGAGCTGCCCTTGAAGAGCACCCAGAGGCTTCAGCAGGTCCAGAATGAGGACGCGGGGGTTATCAAGTCACTTCCGGTTTGCTCGGAGGGTCGTTTTGAGCGCTCCGAATGCGTCAGGGAAGCCTCCGGATGGTCCCTGAAGCCTTTGGAGCGCTCAAAACGACCCTCCGAGCAAACCGGAAGTGACTTCCGGTTTGCACGGAGGGTCGTTTTGAGCGCTCTGAAGGCATCAGGGAAGCGTCCGGACGATCCCTGAAGCCTCCGGAGGGCCTCCGGGGGGGCGGGGGAGGCTCTTTTCGCCCTCCCCAGGCTCCTATAAAGCCTCTGGAGGCTGGGGAGGGCGAAAAAGCATGTTAAAATGGGGGGTCACGCCTTTTGTGCACGTATGCGCACTGGGGGGGTCCCGCATTGCATTATGGGTGCAGCACGAATGCACGTAACCCCCCTACGCTCCCCCCACTTGTGGCACGCGAGCCAAAAAAGGTTCGCTGTACTAGATTGATATATGGAATTTTATATAAGGTGTAAATGAGGACCATGGAGATGATGTGGAAAAGTCTTTTTTAATAAAAGATAAACAATTCTATATAGAATAGAATACAACGATGTAAAACCATTGGATAAGTCCAGGATGATGTAATGAAATGTCATAATATAAATTTACTTTAAATTTAGTTTGCTTCACATAAAAAGGATGTAATAATAGCTATATGCAATGAATGTTTAATAATCATAATAATTGTATGCATATATATTAGACTGATGATATGAGCAATGGAATGTGTGAAAATGAGTAAGTTGACATGAAATTAGAGAACAAGAAGATAAACAATTTTCCAGGACATGGGATCTATTTAATTAGTGGTTAGATTAAAAAAAAGATGATATGGAATTGAAAATTTATTAGAGAATGTTACCAACACCAAAATAATAGAATGATTTAAAATGGTGTGTGTGTGTGTGTATGTATGTGTATACACATACACTATATTGCCAAAAGTATTTGCTCCCCCATCCACATAATCAGACTCAGTTGTGAGTGAATACTTTTGGCAATATAGTGTGTGTGTGTGTGTGTGTGTGTGTGTATGTATATAACTTATTATTGGACATGTTGAAGATGATGTAATGAATTATTATAAATGAACTCATATTTAAAATACCTTCTTTAAAATGAAGAAATAATAGTGATAGTCAAATAAATGAAGTACTATAATAATAATGTATACAAATATACTTGATTGACAATATGTGACTTTATATAAAATTTAAGGGATGATTACGGAAAGGATGCACAAAAACCTCGTAACCAATCGACACACTGAATGGAATGGAAGATGTTTTTTATGTTACGTGTTTTGTTTGTTTATGTTTGTTTAAAAAAATTAAAACATATAATAATTAAAAAGAGAAAATAATTCAAGAATTTCTCCTTGATTCTTGAAGTGGTAAAAATGGAATTTAATTGACTTACATCAATGTACATAGTTCTGATATTGTCAGGTGTGGGAAACCAAGAATGACATGTGCAAATGCTCATAGCTGTTCACCAATAGCAATGCTCATAGCTGTTCACAAATAGACAAAATCTTATCGGACTAAAGCACACACTGCATAACTAACTAATAAATGCTGAGAATAAATTAGGGGGATCCTTTCTGTGTAGATTCTTGCATAGCTGTGACTCAAGGCTGATATTTTTCTTTACTCTTCCCTCTATAGCGTAATGCCAGATCCCGCCACAGATATTTAGCAAGTGAAACTGTAAGATTATGAGTGAATTTGGTATTATTTTTTGCCTCTGGGGAGAGTAGTTTTAGATGATGAGGGTTATTTGTCAAAAACAATTCAATTACTTTTTTCTGTGGAAGCTTTGTTTAATCAAGTATCACATGAACATTGAAAAAAAGTCCTACCTTAGGCAGAAAGCCAACTGACTCCCGTGGGCCAGTCATTCTCTTTCAGCCCTAGGGAGGAGCCAATGGAAAACCACTTCTAAAAACATTGCAGAGAAAATTTCAGAGATTTGTTCAGGGAGTTGCCAGGAGTCAATGTTGAAAAATGTATCAAATGATTGATTGATGCTGGCATTTAATTTTTAGATGCACTTTCCTATTTTATGTTTGATTTCTACACTGCAGTTTTAAGTATTGTATGTTTATTAATTAAATTTTATAGGGGAAGAAACAAGGAAGAAGGAGAATGACTAAAAAAGCAATGTGTTCTAAGGGCCTGTCAGCTCAGCTGTAAGTTAATCTTCTGATTGCAAGGGGATTTGTTCTGAGATTGCTGATTGTCCTTTTTGGGTAACTTGATCACTGTCACTTTTGAGTAAGCACAGACTGTAAGAAGAATATAAGACAGTCAGATTCCATAGAGTGAGAGAACAGGAAGAAAGAGAAGGGTGTTAGTAGAGTTTAGCAAGGACAAATTTGCCCAATTGTTTTTTTTTTCATATATAGGTAGTCCTTGGCTTACAACCACAATTGAGCCCAAAAATTCTGTTGTTAAATGAGAAAGAATAGAAAAAAGATTTCCATTTTGTGACTTTTCTTGCCACAGTTGTTAAGTGAATCATTGTAGTTGTTAAGTTAGTAACATGGCTGTTAAGTGAATGTGGATTCCCCATTGACTTGGCTTATCAGAAAGTCACAAAGGGGAGGAGCCACGCGTCGCTGCGCTACCACGGGTTTTCTGGTTACTCCAGATGACCCGTTGAATCCTGATCGTTTGGACGGTCCATTGGACCCAAGCTGTCCCGAAGAGACAGTGGGAGGTAAGGGGAAATTCCGGGGGACCCAGAGACACTCGCAAAGTCTCTGGAAACCCTGGTGAAACCCCTTTTTGCCTGCGGTCAGGAGCCAGCCCCCGGGCTGCCAAAGCGGCTGACGGCTCCGTGAAGCAAGAGCAGGAGAGAGAGAAAGCATGCCGTGGTTTGGTGAGAGTACTTGAAGAAAGTTTTTCTTTTTTGCTTAAATTATACAGAGGACACTCTTAATTTGGAAGATTAAAGGAAATAGAAAATAACCGAAGACTTAGCGGCGGGTTTGAATAGAGCTAATTGAAACCATTTGGGCTTTTTGTTCTTCCCTTTTTATTTACTGGAAACCAGACGGGACTTTTATTACTGTTGTTACAATTGCGGTTGAAGCTCTCTTTATTTTTAACTCCCCCTTCCTTATTTTTTCTTTTTTTTTTAAAGCGACTTTATCAGAGCCTTTTTTCTTATATACCTTTTAATGCCTGAAAGATTTTTTTTTTTTTCCTCTTTGTGCTGAGCTTAACTTTCTCTTTTAGGCAGCGCTTCGAGGGGCTAGGGACTGGATACATTTTAACACTGTTACTTTAACACTGCCATCTAGCGGACTTTGAAACATTGTTGCCAATTCCTACAGCTGGGATTATTTTGAGAAAAAGACATTTATTCAAGGTCAGGATCTGATAAGAAGCAAGGAACACAGATGGTTTTTGCAGGCTGTTCCTTGTGGAGCTGTAAGGTCTGGAAACTTATCTTGGAAGACTTATAAGAGAAAACTGGAGTGACTTTGGAAATTACATCAAGTGTTTATACTATTCTCCTGGGGATGTGATGACTTTTTCCCTTTTCTAGTTGGTGCGTGTGTTGTTTGTTTCTTTCTTTTTTTTTTTCTGAAGTCCTGGAGCCTGGAAGCGCTGAACAATTTTTTCCTTCTTTTTTTTTTCTTCCTTGGTCTGCAATTTTTTCTTTTTCCATTTTTCTTATTTCCCCTTTTTTTTCTTCTTGAAATAACAGAGATACATTTTTTTTCTTTCTCTCCTCCCGCTCCATTTACCCACCCTTATTTTTCTTATACAGATTGTCTTTTTCTTTCCCTTTCCACTCACTTTCTCTTTGTGCCCCTCTCCCTCTTCTGCCTCTCTCTTATATCCTATATCAAACCTTGCTTTCTCCCCCTATTACTTTTATCTAACTACCATACACTCTCTTCCCCTATTTCCCCCCCCTCCCTCTTTTCCCCTTTCTACCTTCTTTTTTTTTTCTAGTGTTAACTGCAATTGGACTGAACCACAAAACGAAGAAGAAGAGAGAGTAAAATAGCAAGATGAGTAGAAAGCCAACACCAGTGGGTTCTACAACAACAACCCCTGCCTCCTCACCGGCAGGAGGACAAAGATCAATACAATCTATGATCCAACAGGAAAAAGAGAAGACCATATCATTAGATTCAATTATGCAAGCAATACAGAAACTTCAAACAAGCTCTGATGAAAAATTTGATACACTTGTAAAGAAGTTGGACAATGTGGAAACGAAGATGGAGAACATAGAAAAAAAAACAGACGAAGCAGAGAGAAATATAAAAGATATACAACAGTGGGTCAAAAAACAAGAAGATGTTATGCAAAAAATTGCTGAAAGAGAGAAGCAGAGAGAGAAGAGGGATGAAGAGTTTGATTCCAGATTGAATGAAGTGGAAACAGAAAGCAGTGTAATAATTGGACTGGAGATGGAGCGCTCTGAATATTTTTTGAGGTTTCAAAATATAGTAGAAGAAAAGGGTGAAAATCTGCCACAAATAATATCCCAAATTCTCATAGAAATACTAGGGATACCTGAGGAGAAGATAATGGACGGGATAGATGAGACATTTCGAGTTAACACAAGATATGCAACGAGGAACTCCCTCCCAAGGGAGGTCCATGTAAGATTTACGAAAAAAGCACTAAAACTACAAATCCTGCAAAACACAAGAGATAAAAAACTGCAATACAAAGGCAAGGAGATTGCAATTCTTAAGCAAATACCAAGACGGGTGAGAGAGAAAAGAAGAAAATATCAATTCTTGACTACAGCCTTACTTAAAATAGGAGTTAACTATAGATGGTTGATTCCGGAAGGCCTCATGTTTGTATGGAAAGGACAGAGATATAGAATTGATACAATTGAGAAGGCAGAAGCTTTCTACACAGAACATTTGAGAGGAAAGCCAGAGAAGCCTGGAAATGAAGAGCCACCGGTGCAACTGCTGGATCTACCCATAACCGAAATTGAGAGGACAGAGGGTGCTGTAGGTGGAATTGACATTGAAGAAGGTGCTGTTGGGGGTGTAGAGAGTAGAGCACAACGGGAACCAAGATCAACTTGAGCTATAAATCCTATATATAAAACATAAGGATGGAAGGAATAAAATTACTCTCAATTAATATAAATGGACTTAATTCGCCATGTAAACGAACGAAAATATTCCACAAATTAGGGAAATTAAAATTAGATATAATTTGCTTACAAGAAGTACATATTCAACAAAGTAATAGTCATTTATTAGTACAACCAAAACTGGGAAAAAACTTTACTTCGTTAGCGGACTGTAAACAAAGAGGTGTGACCTTCTACATTAAAGATAAAATCCCTGCGAAACAAATCTACACAGACGAAGATGGAAGAATTTTAATGGTGGAAATAATGGACAATGCTAGGAAAATACTGCTAATTGGAATTTATGCCCCTAATGAAAAACAAGATGACTTTTATAAAAAAATTCACAAGAAAATTTCTGATCTAGACTATGCTGACATTTGCATGATGGGAGACTTCAATGGTATTGTAGACCAGAAACTGGACTATAAGACCCACAAAACAACAAAACAAAATAGAAAAACACTCCCAAAGTCCTTCTTCAGGATGATGGATGAAATAAATCTAAAAGATGTGTGGAGAGAAAGGAACCCCATTAAAAAACAATATACCTTTTATTCAAATAGACACTCATCGTTCTCTAGAATTGATATGATTTGGGCTTCAACGGGCATATCCAGCAGCGCACTAGATGTGGAGATTGAACCAAACATCTGGGCAGACCACAATCCAATGGCAATAGGTTGGAGACAACAAAGAAGAAGATCGAGATGGACACTAGATAACAGGATATTGAAAGAGAAAGAATTTGTAAAGAAAATGGAAAAAGAATTGACTTTCTTCTTTAAAGAAAACAAAAAAGAAGATACGTCTTTACAGAATCTTTGGGATACAATGAAGGCCTTTTCTAGAGGTTTGATAATAGACTATATAAGAAAGAGAAACTTAAAGAAAAGACAAGTGTCTAAGGATCTAGAAAAAGATTACAGCACATTGGAAAAAGAACTACAGAAATCTCCACAAAAGAAAGAGATTAAAATAAAGATGGACACAATAAAACACAAACTTGATCTATTGGAAAAGGAGGACCTGGCCCAAAAAATCAGAGGCGCCAAACAGAACTATTTTGAAAATGCAAATAAACCAGGCAGATGGCTGGCTTATAAACTGAGAAAAGAAAGAGAGACCAAGAAAATACTACAACTAAGAGATGAACAAGGACAATTGCATCATGGAAATATGGAAAAAAGGAAAATTATTCAAGATTACTATGCCAAGCTGTATGAACAAGAGAACATAGAAGAGAAAGAAGTGAAACAATATTTACAAAACGCCAAACTCCCCCAAATACCAAATGATACTAGAACTATATTTGAAGATAAAATAACAATGATGGAATTAACTGAGGCCCTTAAAAGACAAAATAATGGGAAGGCCCCGGGACCGGATGGCCTTCCTGTGGAATTCTATAGAACATTAGAAAAATCCTTGGCCGTTCCATTACTAGAAGTCATGAATGAAGTAATGATTGAAAGTAAAATACCTAATTCATGGTTGGAGGCATATATTACATTAATACCCAAAGAGGAGGCAGACCATACGCAAATTAAGAACTATAGACCTATCTCCTTGTTGAACTCAGACTATAAACTATTTGCCTCAATACTGGCAGAGAGACTGAAAAAATACCTAAATGGGTTTATCCACCCGGACCAAAATGGTTTTTTACCAAAGAGGCAAATTAGAGATAACATAAGGACAATTCTAAATACCTTAGAATATTATCAGGTCCACTCTGAGAAGCAAATGGCTTTGATTTTCTTGGATGCGCAGAAAGCCTTTGATAACGTGAATTGGACATTTATGACTCAACAAATGGAACAAATGAATTTTGGTAAGAATTTTATTCAAGCCATACAAACGATATATCACAAGCAAACAGCCAAGATAATGATAAATGGAGAGCTGACGGATCCAATTGAAATTAAAAGAGGTACGAGACAAGGCTGTCCACTGTCACCACTGCTTTTTGTTTTAACATTAGAAGTACTAAATAGAAAGATTAGAGAAGAGGAAGAAATAAAGGGAATGATCATTAAAAAGGAAGAATACAAGTTGCAAGCATTTGCTGACGACTTAGTCTTCATCCTTGAGGAGCCATTTCAATCTGCACCTAAACTGATAGGAGAAATCGAGGCGTATGGAAAAGTTGCAGGTTTAAAAATAAACAAAGACAAAACAAAGATTTTAACAAAAAATATACCCCGAAAACAAAAAGAAGAATTGGCGGAAAATTTGGAAATGCAAATCACAAACAAAGTTAAATATTTGGGGATTCACCTAACAGCCAAGTGCAGCACTCTCAAAGAAGATAATTATATTAAATTGAAGCAACAAATTGTAACAGACTTGGCGAAATGGAAGAATCTTCAATTATCAATGATTGGTAGAATCGCAACAATTAAAATGAATATCTTACCTAGACTGTTATACCTGTTTCAGACTATTCCAATTAAGTTGGGGAAAGGATATTTTGAAGAATTAAATAAAATAGTGTTGAAATTTATATGGCAAGGGAAAAAAGCAAGAATAAAATGTAAATTGTTACAAGATTCCAAATCAAGGGGAGGGTGGGGTTTACCTGATTGGGAGTTATACTATCAGGCAGCTAGTCTGATGTGGATCAAGGAATGGATAATGCTAAGAAATGATAGGCTTTTGAATCTAGAAGGTCATGACTTGCTGTTGGGATGGCATGCATACTTATGGTATAAAGGAACTAAAAAACATGGTTACTTTAGAGACCATTCTATAAGAGAGGCTCTGTTATTAAACTGGCAGAAGGTTAAGAGGTCGCACTACTTGAAAATTCCAGTCTGGATATCAACTATTGAAGCCTTTTCATATCCAATAATATTTAAAAGGGAAGAAGCAGTTAGATATGCTGAATTATTGAATGCAGAGGGTGAACTTAAATCTATACAAGAATTGAAACAAGAAGGTATTGAACTCAATTGGTACTCATATGTGCAAATACATTCTAGATACAATGAAGATCGAAAAAATGAGGGTTTTTATGATAAACTGACTGAATTAGATAAAATTTTAACAGGTAACGATGAAAAATTAATTAAAAAATTTTATGATTATTTATTAGAGGTGAAATTATATGAAGAACAAGTGAAAGGAACTATGTTAGCCTGGGGAAAAAACTTTGGACATGGGATTGATTTAGAAAAATGGCAAAAATTGTGGACTCAAAATTATAAAATGACAATGTCAACTGCATATAAAGAAAATTTGTATAAGATGTTTTATAGGTGGCATTTATCCCCATCGAGAATAGCAAGAATGTCGAAGAATAAGTCTGAAAAATGCTGGAAATGTCAACATACACCGGGCACATATTACCACATGTGGTGGACTTGTCCTGAAGCTAAGAGATACTGGACTAAAATACACATGTGGTTGGAGAAAATGATACATAAACATATAGACTTGAAACCAGAACTTTTCTTATTGGGAATAATACCAGAAACATACAATAAAGACTTGAAATATTTGATCATAAATGTCTTAACAGCTGCTAGAATTGTATTTGCTAAATACTGGAAAAATGAGAAAGTACCAACAGAGGAGGAAATTGTTCGGAAGATAATGAACTGTGCAGAAATGAGTAAACTTACATTTGAAATTAGAGAATTAGAGGATGAGCAATTTTATAAAGTATGGGACTTGTTTTATCAATGGTTGGATAAAAAAACTTGGAAGTGAATCTTTTCTTTTTCTTTACCCTATCTTATATGTAATAATAATAGAAAGTTATACTTAATGTTTTGAAAAAATCTCTCTCTTTTTTCTTTTTTTTTTTTCTTTTCTCTTTCTATACATATTAAGCCTTTATTATGAAATAGACCATTTACTTATACGAGATAAGAATAATAATGTATTTAATATATAAGAGTGAGATGATTTAAACTGTTAGGTATGATTATGGCTGGTGACTATTTTATAATATAAAATGGAATAATGATGATGTAATGAACAATGGATGTGAATATAGATTAAAATATTTAATGACTACATGGATTGACAAATAATAATGGGAAATTAAATTTGGAGTTGAGGATGATTGGAAACTTTAAGATTAATGGAAAATAGAAATGTCTTATATGAAGTAATGAGTTTCTTTTTTTCTTTGACTTAATCTCCACTTTTATCTTTGAGAGAATGGTGATACAATTTTATAAAGACCTATTGCTACCTAGTACATAATTGTAGAGATAAAGAAATAAGGGTTGTCATAAAAGAAAGAATACTATGGTAACTTGAACATGCAATGCTCAATGAAATATTTAACTATATTTAATGGATAATTAGTGAACGCATCCTTAATTGTAAAAACCATCGCACAAAAACTTGTAACCAAACGACATGCTTGATGAAAATGTGTTTTTTTTTTACTTCCCTGCTCTTGTACCTTATGTGTTGTCTTGTCTTTTTAAAGAAAAATAAATAAACATTTATAAAAAAAAAAAAAAAAAAAAGAAAGTCACAAAAGGTGATCCCATGATCCCATGACACTGCAACCATCATAAATATGAGTCAGTTGCCAAGCATCTGAATTTTGATCACATGACCATAGAGATGCTGCAATGGTTGTAAGTGTGGAAAACAGTTGTAAGCCACTTTTTTTCAGTGCCATTGTAACTTCAAAAGGTCACTCTACTTCAAACAGTTACAATTGTTGTAAGTCAAGAACTGCCTATATTAACATGTGAACGTATGAATGGGCATAAAAAAATTAACAGATTAATAGAGTTGGAAGTGACCTTGCATATCATCTAGTCTAACCCACCCACTCTGTCCAAGCAGGAGACCCTACACCATTTCTGACAAATGGCAGTCCAATCTCTTCTTGAGTACTTTCTACCAGTGGTACCTTAAGAATCAAAAGTAAAGATGGTCAAGATTCAGTCTTCATGATCTGCAGTGATGTTTGAAAACAACAATTGCAAACCTGTAGTCATACTTGAAAGAAGTTAGAGGATTGGCACAATTGGTCACCATATTTAAGTTTAGGAGCAGATCAAGAGTTCTGTAATGAGCTGATAGGGGAAGCAACCAATTCCCAAGAAAAGCAATAAGCATATATATTTTGGGAAGAAGTTTGAGAATGAAATCCAGTGTATTCAGTTACAGTGTTCTAGAGGTAATAGAATACTTCAGAGTTTGTTCTCTGGGAACGGGGAATACATTCTGGCCTTGAAGAGGAAATTTGATGTGAGGCATCCACTATTTCCCACATCTTTGTGGCAAGCTATTTTAGTTAGCTATTCTGATGGCAGAAAAAAGAAAAGAAAGACAAGACATCCTTTAAGGGCTGTGAATTGCTTGGACCAAATTATCTTGCCACCCTCCATTCTAATTATAATCCAAGTAAAAGTTAAGATTAATTCTACAATAATAATAAGGACTTTTTAAAAGTACAAAAAGAAGAAAGAGATGCAATATTTCTCTGCCTAACATCAACATCCCCAAAGACCCTAAAATTGGAGCAAGTCATGAGCTGCAGTAGGATTGCCCTATATACTTACTTCACCGTATCCATAATTGTTTTCCTGTACACCGCTTGGAGAGTCCAAGCAATGGGTTAATTCAGTCTGCTTGCCCTTAGGACTGAGGAACTATTTTTCCTTAAGCCACACCTCCTCCTGGTGTGCTCAATCCCCCAGAATTCTTCCTCAGTCAGCCCGTTTGGACGTATTTAGTTAGAGCTCTGAGCTAAATTGATCCTTTTTTTGGCTTGGACTCTCAAATTACGTTTAAAGTTTTTCTCTACTATTCCTCCAACATCGTGAGACGTTTCTCTCTTAAATTCTGCGACTTTCTTCAGTACAATCTGCACTTGAAGGCCAGGAGGTAAGCTGGAAGGTGGTGGGGGGTGCCCCTCAGCCGATCCTCTTGGGACGGCTTCGGAGGCCTGCCGCTTGTCGTTTAAAACGGCGCGGCTGCAGCGGCGAGGTTCCTAACTCCCCAGGCCCCTCGTTTGTTATTTTCGTCGAAGTTTTTTCGCTCCCCGGCCTGCTAGAGGACCTCTGCCGCAGGGAGGAGTGGGCGATCGTCGCCATTGCGAGGCGCGTTCGCCCCTCGCTCTCCCTTAGCCCCACGCTGTTGCGGCGGCCATTTTTAGGCGCGAAAATAGCGCGCCCAGCCATGGCCGCCATTTTGCATCAGCCTCGTTGTTCAGGAGGCCGCTGGAGGTGGCAGGGCCTAGCAAGGGTTTCTCGGGCTAGGATCGCCACCTTCGCCTTTTGTCTATTTTTGCGAGCGGCGCTGGTTCCTGTGCCATTCCAACGGTCATCATACCGGCTCAGGGAGGAGGCCTTAAGTAAGCGCAGGCCTAAAGAATTTTTCTATAGTCATTCTCCTCCCTGCTTCTCCTGCGGAGCCTTGCACCCCGGTGCAGGCCCCAATCCTACCCCTGGGCCTCCGACTGGTGTGAAACATGGGATGATTTCATAGTATTGATTCGATTAATTGTATATATGGCAATTTTAACGATCATTTCGTTTTGTTTCCCATTACAGCACCCAGTCTATATCTATCCTTCTGCCTTATCATAGCCTTGCTCCATCTTGTGTGGTCATTGACTATGGACCTGCCCAGTCCTCCCGATTCCCAAGACGCTAGGCCGAGCCTCTCGCAGGCCCCTAGCAAGGGTTCCTCCTCTTCGGGGAGTGGGGGTGCGGGCAAGAGTGGTGGGGGTAGCTCTGGGAAACAGCGTTCCAGAACCCCTTCGGTAGCTGAGGCCAAGGATGCTGAAAGGCGCCAGCGGGCCCTTGACAAGCAATTCGAGAAGGCCAGACGCCAGGCAGACAGGGTGCAGTCCCTTTCAGGAGCCCCTCCCTCCCGGGAAGATCTCCAGTCGGTCCTCGCCGAGGAGGTGGAATCCCAGGACCTATCCCCTAATAGGTCATTTGCAGAGCCGGCTTCCCCGGTCCCTTCCTGGGCCTGTGAACAGGTTCCTCCCCCTGGGGATGCTAGCATAGACGATATGCAGGGTGAGGCTTCACCCCCCCTAGTAGAGGGCTTGGATCCCGATTCTGACTCTGAGGAGTTATCGCCCCGCATGCAGGAGCTAATGGCCCGTGCCATTGCCAAGGGCATCACGGAGGCCATGAAATTTAAAAGTCCTACCGCAGCGGCCCCTAGGGGTCCCAAACCTGATCAGGCAGCTCCGCCCCCAAGCAAGCGTGCTCGCCATCCTTCCCTGGAATCCTCGGTGGTCAGCGAGGCCTCTGCCATTGAGGACCCTGACCCGGAGGTGCTAGGCCTCTCGGACGACGAGGACCTTCCCCCCGAAGCGCCCGCCTTTGCGGGTCTCTTTAAGCCCAGCCTTTTTAAATCGGTCCTTCACAAGGTCAAGGCTGCCACCAGGGTGGGGATCAAGCCCAAGCCGACCGCGCCGGCGGATGATGCCCCTCCGGCTAATCCCAATGCGGTCATGTTTGATGTGCCAGCGCCCCAGCAAGAGCTGGTTCCGGTCCCGGGGCTGTTCCTCGACTTAATCCAGCGCCAGTGGGCTCAGCCAGCCACGCAATCCTCTCCCAGTGGGGTAGATAGGAAGCTTTATACTATGGAGCCAGTGTTGGAGGACCTTCTGGCCCTTCCCACTGTCGACCCGCCCATCGCTGCGCTCACTTCCAACTCCTCGCTACCGGCCGACCTCCTGGAAGGCCTTAAGGCGGAGGACAAGAAGGCGGAAAAGGCGTGTCACAAGACCCATCTGGCGGCTGCCTGGGCCATCAGGGCCTCTTCTTCCGCTTCCTTTTTTAATAGGGCCTCTGTGATCTGGCTGCGCGAGCTCCTAAACAAGCTCCCGGCGGGAGACATACGTCTCCACCAGGACGTGTCAAAAATAATCGCGGCCTCCCAGTATGCCGCTGACGCGTCCCTCAATGCCACCAAATTTGCCTCCAGGGCCCTCGGTTCTAACATAACTTCCCGTCGACTGATCTGGCTCCGACATTGGCAAGCGGACCAGAAAAACAAATGGAAACTGGCTTCCGCCCCCTTTAAGGGGTCCAAATTGTTTGGCGAGTCCCTGGATCCTCTCCTCATTGAGTCCAAGGACAAGAGGAAGATCCTACCTTCTTTAAATAAAAAGCAGGAACGTAAGGCCGCTCCCTACTCTAGGAGGCAGTCCTTTCGTGCCTCCGAGCCTTCCACCTCTGCCTCTTCCTTCTCTCCCTCTAATAGGTCCTTCGGCCAGCAGGGCGACAGGTCCCAAGACAGAGCGCCTTTTCGGGACAGAGGCAGGCAGCAGTTCGGCTTCCGCAAGTATAACCGCGGTGGGGCCTCCAACAGGCCGTTCCGTAAGTCAAAGTGACTGCCAGGGCTTGGCGCCCATCGGGGGTCGCCTCCAGCTGTTCGCCTCTCATTGGGCCCAGAACACCGAGGATGCTTGGGTTCTGCAGACAGTCAGGGAAGGCCTCTCCCTAGAATTCCTGTCCCTTCCCCCCCGGACCTTCATCCGGTGCCCTGTCCCGTCCTGCCCCCAAAAGAGGCAGCGTATGGACCAGGAAGTCCGTCATCTCCTGGACATCAGGGCCGTGGAACCAGTTCCCCAAGGCGAAGAGGGGAAGGGGTTTTACTCCATCCTCTTCCTGGTACCAAAGAACTCGGGGGGGTGGAGAGCCATCTTGGACCTCAAGAACCTCAACAGGCATATCGCCTACCGGAGGTTCAAGATGCAGTCTCTGCAGTCCATTCTGGCGGGGATTCGACAGGGAGATCTTCTCACATCTATAGATCTCAAAGAGGCATACCTCCACATCCCCATCCGTCCTCAGCACAGGAAGTTCCTGCGCTTCTATTATGCGGGTCGCCACTTCCAGTACAAAGCTCTTCCATTCGGCCTCTCGTCCGCTCCTCGGACGTTTACCAAAGTGCTGGCGGTAGTGGCGGCTCAGCTAAGACGCAGGCCCATAAGGCTCCAGTGCTACCTGGACGACATCCTGATCCAGTCGTCGTCCAGGCAGCAGGCCCTTCGGGATCTCCAAACCACTATGAGATCCCTCAGAAACCACGGCTTCTCTCTAAATATAGAGAAGAGCCATCTCACCCCAACCAACAGACTTGTACACCTGGGGGCGGTGATAGATACCAACTTGTGCAGGGTTTTCCTTTCCCGAGACAGGTTGACCGGTCTAAGGTCCATGACCCACAAGGTGTTGAGCTTGAGGCAGGCTCCAGTGGTCCTTCTGTCGCAGCTGCTGGGAAAAATGATCTCCTGCATTTCCATCGTGCCGTGGGCCCGCCTGCATTCCAGGTCTCTCCAGTGGCTGCTGCTGCCGCACCAGAGGGCATCCAGGAGCAACTCTACCAGGCCGATTCGAGTTCCCCCGGACGTGAAGAGGTCTCTCCGCTGGTGGGTGTCTCCGGCCATCCTCAAGGGCCACCTATTCAAGGAACCCGAGAGGTTGATCATCACCACAGACGCCAGCCTCTCCGGCTGGGGAGCCCACATGGGGTCCCTGGTTGTTCAGGGCAAGTGGTCCCAAGTGGAATCCAGATACAGCATCAACCTGCTGGAACTGAGAGCTGCTCGCCTGGCCCTGCGCCATTTCAGCCGGCCCATCCATCGCCAACATGTGCTTCTGATGACGGACAATGTGGCCACCAAGGCCCACATCAACCGCCAGGGCGGCACCAGATCCAGAGCACTGATGAGAGAGGCGGAGTCCCTGGGACGCTGGGCGGAGCGCCATCTGGAATCCCTTCGCTCCGACCATATCTCCGGAGTGGACAACACACAGGCCGACTGGCTGAGCAGGACGACCATAGATCCTGCGGAGTGGAAACTGGACCCTCGCCTGTTCCACCAGATGTCCGACAGATTCGGGACTCCGGCCGTAGACCTGTTTGCGTCAAGGGACAACAAGCAGCTCGACCGCTTCTACTCCCGGTTCTTCACCCCGGGGGCGGAGGGGACAGACGCACTGCGTTGCAAGTGGCCCCGCGAGCTACTGTATGCCTTCCCTCCCCTGCCTCTCCTTCCTCAATTCATCTCCAAAGTCATCGCAGAGGGAGCAGAGGTCCTTCTCGTGGCCCCGCATTGGCCCCGCAGGTCGTGGTTTGCCGACCTTGTCCACCTGTCGGTGTCTCCTCCGTGGCGCATTCCTCCGGACCAGATCTCCCTCAGCCAGGGGGCCGTGATTCACCCAGAGCCCCAGTGGCTCCAGTTGGCCGTCTGGCACTTGAGGGGGACCAACTGAAAGGCCAAGGCCTGTCGGAGGAGGTAGTGAACACCATTCAGGCGGCTAGACGCCCTTCAACCACTAGGATTTATGATGCGTCCTGGGCCGCCTTCGCCAAGTGGTGTGAGGAGCTGCTCATCGAGCCGACGACCGCGCCTGTTCCCAGAGTGCTTGACTTCCTTCAAGCGGGACTCAACAGGGGCCTGGCCCCGAACACCCTTCGACGTCAAGTGGCGGCTTTGTCTACTGTCTGGTCGGGCGACCACCTTTTGCCTCTCAGCAAAATCCCGAAGGTGCGTCTTTTCCTCAAGGGCGCTTCTAACCTTCGCCCTCCCTCCGTTCATCGCTACCCTACTTGGCAGCTGTCCGTGGTCCTGCGGGCCCTCTCTGGCCCCCCATTCGAGCCTTTACGCACTACTTCTCTTCGATTCCTGACGCTGAAGACGGCCTTCTTGATTGCCATCACGTCAGCTCGCCGGATTTCGGAGCTGGCGGCTCTCTCTGTTCGCCAGGATCTGTGCGTCATCCACCCTGACAGGGTCATTTTGAGACTGGACCCGACCTTTACCCCCAAAGTAAACTCATGGTTCCATAGAGCGCAAGACATTGTGTTGCCAAATTTTTGTCCTCATCCGTCGCATCCCAGAGAGCGATCCTGGCACAATCTTGATGTCAGGAGGGCCCTGAAGGTCTACATCGCTCGTACTGCGGAATTCAGGAAGTCAGAGGCTCCTTTTCTCTCCTTCCAGCCCGGTTCCCTAGGGAAGAAGGTCACTTCCTCCACAATTGGCAGGTGGCTTCGCGCTTGCATTGCGACTGCCTATGGAAGTCAATCCAAGGCCGTTCCGCGCGGCATCACTGCACACTCCACACGAAGTGCTGCTACCTCAGCGGCCTGGGCCACCCAGGCCTCGATCCTGGACATCTGCAGGGCCGCTACGTGGTCCTCTCCTTCTCCATTTGTGCGACACTATAAACTGGACATTTTCGCCTCGGCTGAGGCGTCTTTCGGCAGGCGTGTGCTCCAGGCGGTTGTGTCAGAGACCGAATCCCGGGAGCCTTCTTCTGCCCACCCAGATGGACAATAACTTTGGTATGTCCCATTGCTTGGACTCTCCAAGCGGTGTACAGGAAAATGACCATTGGCTTACCTGAAGGGTCCTTTTCTGTACACCGCGGGAGAGTCCAACCCACCCTGGCTCTCAAGGCCGGGATTCGGGTTCCTCGTGTCAACAGTACATCATCTTGGACGCTTCGCTCCGTCCGCACGATCTGACTCCTTCAAAGAATTCTGGGGGATTGAGCACACCAGGAGGAGGTGTGGCTTAAGGAAAAATAGTTCCTCAGTCCTAAGGGCAAGCAGACTGAATTAACCCATTGCTTGGACTCTCCCGCGGTGTACAGAAAAGGACCCTTCAGGTAAGCCAATGGTCATTTTCTTTAAGAAGGGAACATTGAAGGTATGAAGGGTAGAAATTTAGGATTGCATGATAACTTATATCCTTAATGACTGCAAATGAGATTTTCATACATATAATATATAATAAGATATCTATCATTTCCTTTCATTAATATTAATCCATTCTTAATTCACTATTAGAATTCTGTCTTCAGTATATTAACTAAAACTAAATGTAATAGTCAGATAAACTCCCAAGTGGCTTTTCAGCATTGAATAGTCTAATTTTGGACATTTTTAACTACATAAGATAATATTGTCTCCCTTTTCTTAATTTCTCTTAACTTGATTTTAGATGTTTTCATCATTTAACATTCTATTATGGTCTTAAATCAAACTTCCCCAATGTTTCTGGCTTTGCAGACTGGCATTGGGGGGGGGATGGGGAGGGAGTGGCTGGTTCCACATGAGCGGCTGGCAACTATGCGCACACACACACACAGCTCCATTTTCATGAGCGGCGTGCAAGTGCACCTGCCACTCATGCAAATGGAGCATGCACACTCACCCGCTGCTTGCGTAAATGAAGATATGCATGCATTCCCTGGCTGTTTTCGCAGGCCAGTTGTATTCACCTCGTGGCCCACTAGTGGGCTGCGACCTAGAGGTTGGGGTCCCCTGTCTTAAGTGTTTTAAGGCAGTTTTCTAAGATTTGGTCAAAAGAATGATGAACTGTACCCTGCTTGTTAATTGGAGGCAATTTAAAGTAAAAAAAAGTATGTTTCTCTGCTATAATCACTACAAAATGTGTCCTAATATAGACTCTTAGCTGTGCTCAGTCAACTTCATTCTTTGTCTTCCTTCAACAACGACTTTTGGTGGATGTCTTGGGCAGGACTCTGGAGACCATCAAATATTTATAATCAACCACCATACCCCCAGCCATGTCCTGGAGTCACACCTGATACCGCACTCAGTACCAAGCAGGGCACATTTCAAATTGGGGAACCCCTGCTCCAATGCCCAATCAGGTATCAGTATTACAAACCAAATCAGATTTCCAATCCACAATCAAATTGTGGATAAAATGAGCTTTACTGCAGTTTGACCTGGCATTAAATAGCAGTAGCTGGAGACCAGAGCCACCAAAGCTCCAGAAAGCAGATTCTGGGGCCAAGCATAGGGGAACAGAATGAGGTATCAATATTACACAACAGAGCCACCTTCCCCAAGAGAAATCCACCCCAGTGTACCTTCCCATGCTTGAGTCAAGATGATAAAGATAAGAATAATAAAGATAAAGCAAATAAAGATAACCACACATATTTTATATATTTATCCTTTTACACCCAAAATATACGTATGATATACTGTATATCATGTTTATTTTGAAAAGAGCAGCTAAAATAAGGATGTGTCTTGTTCAAATAAATGTACTATGTGCTCCTTTTTGGATATCATAAAAATACAAGAATGCATTGCTTAAAGCAGGCTATAATTGAATTTTTGCTTTCCCAAACAGTTGAATATTTACAATTTATTTTATGAAAAAACATAAATGAACAGAGTTAACATAGGAGTAATGTAAGATATTTTTCCTCACAGCAATCCTACACACACATACAAAAAACTCCCAGCAGAAAACAAATATGATTGTACGTTCATATGTATTCACAGAAATAGAGAGATGTTATCACAAAAATCACATCTTGTTCTATATAGAGGAATTTGGCACAACTGAACAATCTTTATCATGTTTTAAAGATTTTGCAAGCAAAAATATCAAGAAAGCCCTTAACCCTTTTAAAAATAATTTCGTTGCTACCCTTAGTATTCATTTTCTGTACTTGGGGCTTCACTTGTGAATTCTGATATTGTCAAAAGATCATTATCTCAACAGATGAGTAGCAGGTTTGTTGGAATCTCAAGGTTGAAAACAAAACTAGCAGGAAAAATATCAAAATCAGGGAAATTCCAAAAGCAACCTAAGTATGTTCATTGGCTATAGAATACTGATTGGTTGTGGATGGGTGCAGAATATGACTGTACCCATCCACCCTGCACCCATCGCTAACTTTTTAGAACGTTAAATATTTAATATGGCAAAATATTATTACATATAATTCTTGTGCATTCAAAATATTTTACCAGAAAAAACAGTGAAGCATGCAATGGTATTTACAGTTATGGAAGAAAAAATGAAGAAAGAGTATGGAACAGTGGCCAATGAGTATTTCTTTTATTCTTCAAAAGCAACATTTTCATCCTCTGAAAAAGAAATTAATTTATCCACCATTTTCTTCAATAAATGATCAGAGAAGTGTCTCAAATGTAAGCTTCTTACAGCCAATGAAAATTTGGGTTACCATAGGTGAGGACAATTTGCAGTCCATGGGATATTTACAACTTTTAATCCCTTTCTTATGATCTTCAGTATCACAAAAATACATGCTAGGGAAGAATCTATTATATGATTTCTGGTTTTGAAAAAAAAATGAAATAGGTGATAGCTTTTAAATATCTAATTTCTCCACCCTTATTGCATCTGCAGAGTATCTGTTTTGCTGACCAGATCTTTCCTGTATAAGGAAGAGTTGGGGAGATCTTTCAGGGCTTCTACAAAGAATATTCTTGGCATCTGTCAGATAAAGTTGCTTGATTTCACTCAGAGTTGGGCTCTGACTGAACAGATCCTTTGGAAGGGATTGAGGCATGCCTGAGCCTTGTTATCTAGAATGCGTTTGAGCCACTTGATCTTGAGGATGTGAAGAGGGTTCTTCTGCCTGCGAACTTGGCCATTTGTGTTCTGGACCCTTGCCTTTTCTGGTTGTTAAATGTCCTGTGAGATGGGTCCAAGCAATGGTTAATGCTAACTTGAAGGAGGCAGGAATGTGCTTCCTTCTCAAGAGGCCATTCCTGCATCCAGCTCTGTTAGACAACTTTTGTCCTGTCTCCAACCCACCCATTTTGGGAGAGGAACATGGTGTTTGATATGCAGTTTCAGAGGAGTCTGGATAAAGTGGATTATCTAGATCCTTTTCAATCTGGGTTCAGGCTGGAGACTGGCAATGAGAGAGCAATGGACACACTTGCTGATGGACTTGGGAGGGCTCAGGAGGGGGTGGTACAATTGTTCTGACTCTCTTGGTTCTTTGCCAGTTTTCAGTACCATTGACTACGGTATCCTTCTGGACTGGCTCCAGGGGTTAAGAGTGAGAGGCATCATTTTGTTCTCCTTTCTCCATGACCAGTTGGTATTGGTGGGTGAAGACAAGTCAAGTCCTAGGTCTCTACAGTGTGGATTGCCTCGGGCTCAGGTCTTGTCATGGGGTCAAGATTCCGATTCAGATTCTCCCTCCAATTCTGACAGGATTATTCTGGGCTAAATCTGTGGATTGTCAGCTTCAGGATAATCTTCAAGTCATAATTCATCTGAGGATGCTGATCAATCACAGACATCTCCTGATCAATTGGAGCAGTTGGATGATATGACACAACCCCTAAGTCCCAGATCTTTATGCATGCAGTGGTGAGCGGAGAAATGTTAAAACAGACTTCTCAGGCAACTCTTTGCATAGACATCAATTTATGATCTTGTCTACTTTTATCTGCTTTGCTGTAGTAAATAACTCACCTCCTTAGCAGGACTTCTGCATATGTTTGTCTGAAATCTGAGACAGAACAGGTCTCTCCCATCTCTTCTTTAATATCTAAATGAAACTGTTGGATGAGATAATTCAATGGCGTAGGTAAGGGTATCATCAGTACAGTGATTATACCCAGCTGTACAATTCTATCTCTGGCCAGGCGGTAACACCATCCCAGTGCTGTCCAAATACCTGAGTTTTGATGGGGAGGAACCAGCTTTTTCTCCATAGTGAGAGGAGGAGTATCCAGGATGGGTTGACCTTGTCCTCTCTTGATTGGACTGAATCAGAGAAGCTCTTTTAGCCACACCTTGGTCACCAGGCTCCACCCAGTTATCGACTCAGTCCATCAACAGACAACTGTGTTCACCCTGAGATCCTGAAGAAACTTAAAGAAATTTTTTTTAAATTGCTGCAAAAGTGATCGAAATTGCCTCCACGGTGCCTGATCAATCACTAGAGGCTGAGGAAACCCCCAGTGGGGGTAGAAAGCCCATGCAGCAACCGCTAAGGCAGCGTGCAGCCCAGGTCACAGAGCGAGACCCAGGGCACTAAGTGAGGACTCTCACCAAAGACAGGCAAGCGAGCTCCACAGAGGCCTCTGCAGCAAGGGTGATGCCCAAGGAGGCTCTAAGGGTGCCGGAGCACCCCACCGCTACCCTTGGGTTGAGTGGCGAACTGCGGCATTTTAAAATACCCAGGAGCGCCCACACTGGCAGCGATCGCCAGCGATCTGAGAGGCTCAGAAAGAGCTGCGGGAGGCAGGGGGAGGCGAGAAAGAGCCCCTAGCGGCAGCAGAAGCCGTGCGGCAGCCTGCAAAGGCACAAGCCGCTTCCACGTGCTCCAGCAAAGGGGAGCTCTTCGAAATTGGGGCTGGGTGCCATTTTGAAACCACGTGGTCCAAGATGGTGGCCCCCAGCAGCTCAGAGGAGGCTGGCAGGAGCAAAGCACTCAGCCCTGCAGCCAGCAACCACCTGAGGCACTGACGAGCCCTTAAAAAGGTTAGAAACCGTCTCAGAGGCATCAGCCAAGGGCGGGGGAGGCAAGGCAAAGTCCAAAAAGGAAGCATATCTCCACCAAGGGAGCTAAAGAGGCAGGTTGTGGATCCAAACCCCCCAAGCCTAGCTCCAAGTATGAAAGGCAGAGGCACCAAGCCTTGGAGCGCATCGGCTACAAGGCCAGCAGCAGGAAGACAACCCCCCCCCCCTGGCCTGGAACCTGAGAAAAGATTACCAGGTTTCTCTTCACCTGGCAGGGCTGCAGAAAGGGACCCCTCCCTCCAGGTGAGGGTTCCCTTTGACACCTCGGGCTTTGTCATCCTGTGTTCCGTCAAGCTTGCTATCACGATTTATGCAAGCCCTATTCAATCCTTTTCTGAGTGCCTGACTAGCCGGAGAAGCCCAGACAGGGCAACGAGGCTCAGATTGCTGCTAAGGCTTTCCCTTTAAAGAAGGTCTTCCTTTTAAGGAAAAACTTCCCCTTTAAGGAAGAGAAAGGAAAGCAGTGGAGGAGGGGGCGGTAAGGCTCTCAGCGAGCTGCTGTTAATAGCAGGAGGCCACAGGAGAGAGCGCGGAAGCTCTTAGTAGCACAATCCTCTTTTCAAAGCTCTGACCGGCACCTCTTAGTAGCACAAGCCGCTTTTTCAAAGCCCTGACCGGCAGGGCTGTTGTATTTGCTGTGCAGCACCATTTGAAAAGAAGGGGGAGGAGAGTCCCCACATGGCCCAAGATGGCGGCCTCCTGCAACTAGGAGGACACAGGCAGGAATCAAGTCTTCGCTTCTAAAGCCGGCAGCCCGACTGGAGGGGCAGAAGAGCCTCCAATCAGGTTAGAGATTACCACTGAAGGTCCATCCAAGGGTGGGGGCGGCAAGGCATAGAGCAAAATGAAGCACACCTCCTCCAGGGCGGCTAAAGAGGCACGTTCTGGCTCCAAGCCTCCCAAACCTGCCTCTAAATATGAAAGGCAGAGACATAAAGCCCTAGGGCACATCTGCCACAAGGCCATCAGCAAGAAGGGTCCCCCTGGTCTGGAGTCTGATGCGATCACAGAGGAGGATCCCTCCCAGCAAGTGAGGATTCCCATTGATACCTCAGGCATCTGGGGCTCTATCCAGGGATGGCAGTCACCCTCACTACAGGGCATTCTCCTCAAGCCTCCCTTCTACCTCTGCAGGCATGGGGGTGGAGCAACCACCCAAGGCAGAACAGTGTAAAGATGAGGATATTTTGAGCTCCCCTCGAGTAAAAGGGACATTGAAGTTGAATCCCAAACTCTGTTTGCAGTCTAACTGAAATCAGCTGCTGGGATTTCCCTCACCCCTGTTTCAGTGAGAAAGGCTGAAAGAGACAGGCCCTGGAGGATCCCCCAGGAGAGGATCTCCCTCAGTCAGGGGCTGCTGGAACACTCGGACCCTCAGTGGCTCCAGTTGACTGGTTGGTGCTTGAGGGGAGCATCCTGAGGGAAGATCACTTCTCCCCTAGGGTTATACAGACTACCCAGGCAGTTTGCAGACCCTCCATAGAGCGCATTTACAGCGCTACAGGGTGGGCTTTTTCAACATGGTGCATCTCTAGGGGCCATGATCCAGTCTGGGCCACTGTTGCACAAGTTCTGGACTTTCTTCAGGCGGGATTGGACAGAGGGTTGGCTCCCAACATGATTTGGAGACAGGTCTCGGCTATTTCATCGGTACTCCTCTGCAGTAGATCTCAGACATTGACTCATCATCCGATGGTCAGGGGGTTCCTCAAGGGGGCCTCCAATCTTAAACTGCCCATGGTGCACAAGTACCCTTCCTGGGACTTACACAAGGTGTTCGATGCTCTGACATACCCTCCGTTCGAACCATTACATACTGTCTCTCTGAAGTTCCTGACACTTAAGGTGGCCTTTTTGGTGGCCATCACCTCCGCCAGGAGGATATCCAAACTGCAGGCTCTGACTACCAGGGAAGATCTCTGCATGTTCCACCAGGACAGGGTAGTGCTAAGGTTGGACTCCTCCTTCATACCCAAGGCGCGTTCTTGCTTCCATTGCTTGCAGTAGCTGATATTGCCCAATTTCTGCCTGGACCCTTCTGTCCCATTAGAGAGGAAGTGGCACACCTTGGATGTGAGGAGGGCTCTGAGGATTTACCTCAGAAGAATCAGGCCGAACAGGAAATTGGAAGCCCTATTTGTTTCCTTCCAGCCGGGGTCCCTGGGGAACAAGGTGACTTCCACCACAATAGGCAGGTGGTTAAGAACCTGTATTGCTTCTGCCTATCAGGCGCAGGGTCTGCAAACACCGAGCTCTATCACAGCACATTCTACATGAAGCGCGACCACTTTGGCGGCCTGGGCCATGTAGGCCTCACGATCAGAGATCTGTAGGGCAGCCACGGGGTCTTTCCCCTCACCATTCCTGAGGAATTACAAGTTGGACTCCTTTGCTACTGCGGAAGCCTCATTCGGACGTAGGGTGTTGCAGGCTGTTCACAGGGCAGGGGACATGCCTCACCAGGTGTAAGTTTGGGCATATACTCAAAATGTGTAATCCTCCCTAGGGACGTGTAGGCTTTGGTACGTCCCATCCTAGATACTCCTCCCCTCACTATGGAGAAAGGGCGTTGGTACTTACCTGATACCCCTCTTCTCATAGTGCGGGACGAGTATCCAGCCCCTCCTGATATGGGTATGTTGCGAAATTGTTATGTTGTTTGTTGAACTGTTCTGTTGAAGTAATAAATAAAGGTTTGAAACTAAAATAAAGTCTAGAGTGGATGACACAGCAAGTTGGATAGAGTTCTTCGCCGATAACTGGGCAGAGCCTGGTGACCAAGGCATGGCTAAAAGAGCTTATCTGACTCAGTCCAATCAAGAGAGGACAAGGTCAACCCATCCTGGATACTCCTCCCCCACTATGAGAAGAGGCGTATCAGGTAAGTACCAACACCCTATTTCAGCTCTGGCAAGATGCAATGTCTCTGCGATTTTGATCTCCCAGGATCTGGGAACTTGTCATCTTGGACTCTGCATGGGGTTGCATTCTCCTGGACCAAGGGTGCTACTATGATATCCTCCTGGACTCATACCTGAATGAGCAGGGAGCAACCATGACTAGAGATGTGTTTGCACAGATCTGTTTTGTGTACTAATTGTAGCCTTTCCTGGACCAGGAGACCTTCTTCATGGTCCCTTATGCCTTAATCACTTCTCATTTGGATTACTGAAATCATTTAAATTACTGGCTTTACATGAAGCCCATTTGGAAGTTACAACTGGTGTAGAATGCAATGCTGTCCATGATACTGAGTGTTCATAGGTTTGCCTACATTACACCTTTATTGTGCAAACTGCATGCTCTCAGTTTCCTACCAGGTGCAATTCAAGGTGCTTATTATCATCTTTAAAGCCCTACCCGATATCTGATTATTTGCCGAACCACTTCTTCCAGAGAATATCTGCTGATCCCACTGTTTGAGACAGCATAAACACTCTCCAGATCCCTTCCCTCAAATTTTTCCACCTATTGGGACCTTGGAAGAGTGTCTTTTCAATGGTAAAACCCTATCTTTTGAAATACCCTCTGGCAATTCAGCAGGATTTAACCTATTAGCTTATTGGAAAAACACCTAGTCCTGTTTTTTCTGCTGTGACCTGGGATAGGATAGAAGGGAAAGAAAAGAATGAGGGTAATTGGAGTTTGCTTTGGGCATCCTAATAAGTACATTATTAAGGTGTAAGGTATTTAATGTTTTTTATTGTTTTACTTTATGTTTTATAGTTATTGGTTTTATTGCTGTTGTGAGCAGCCTGGAGTTATTTAAGATTGCCAGCCAATCAAACCTTTTAAATAAATAAAATGTATTGGATATTAAAAATATACACACATATATTCTAATTTGGGATATACTGTATGTGAATACAATGAATCATAGAGGCTGTAGTTTCTTTTATGCAATGGTGTCATAATTTACCTTGTATTCCGAAAATATTATTCTGTTACTATTGCTTCTATGTTCTTTGCTTATTTTTTGATGGGTTTGGAATGCTGCTATAATATCAAATATAGACTTTGAACATCTGGTGCGTAATTCTGAAGCTTCAGGCACAACACATTAATTTGGGAAAGGAAATAATATGTCTCTCTTGAGACCTGTATTAGGAACATATGTTCATAAGATAATTAATAAGTGCAAAAATGGTGAAGATGAGACCTTGATAGAAATTATTCAGAAGTTACTATTGTAGGACCTGCAGGGAAGAAATGGCTAATTGAAGATGAGGAAGCAAAATGAAGGGGTCTTTCTTCATAATTCTTCTCCAGGCAAGGAGAGGACTTGAAATTGCTCATAAGCGCATACAATACAATGGTAGAGTTGGAAAGGACCTTGGAGGTCTTCTAGTCCAACCCCCTGCCTAGGCAGGAAACCCTATACCGTTTCAGACAGATGGCTATCCAACATCTTCTTAAAGACTTCCAGTGTTGGGGCATTCACAACTTCTGGAGGCAAGCTGTTCCACTGATTAATTGTTCTAACTGTCAGGAAATTTCCCCTCAGTTCTAAGTTGCTTCTCTCCTTGATTAGTTTCCACCCATTGCTTCTTGTTCTACCCTCAGGTGCCTTGGAGAATAGTTTGACTCCCTCTTCTTTGTGACAACCTCTGAGATATTTGAACTCTGCTATCATGTCTCCCCTAGTCCTTCTTTCTCTTAAGCTAGACATACCCAGTTCCTGCAACCGTTCTTCATATGTTTTAGTCTCCAGTCCCCTATTCATCTTTGTTGCTCTTCTCTGCACTCTTTCTAGAGTCTCCACATCTTTTTTACATCGTGGCGACCAGAACTGAATGCAGTATTCCAAGTGTGGCCTTACCAAGGCATTATAAAGTGGTATTAACACTTCACGTGATCTTGATTCTATCCCTCTATTTATGCAGCCTAGAACTGTGTTGGCTTTTTTGGCAGCTGCTGCACACTGCTGGCTCATATTTAAATGGTTGTCCACTAGGACTCCAAGATCCCTTTCACAGTTACTACTGTTGAACAAGGTATCATCTATAGTGGACCTGTGCATTCCGATTTTGTTGCCTAAATGTAGAACCTTACTCTTTTCACCATTGAATTTCATTTTATTAGATGGTGCCCAGTGTTCAAGTTTGTCAAGATCCTTCTGTATCTTAAGCCTATCTTCTGGAGTGTTGGCTATTCCTGCCAGCTTGGTGTCATCTGCAAATTTGATGAGTTCCCCATTTATTCCCTCATCCAAATCATTGATGAAGGTGTTGAAGAGTACTGGGCCTAAAACAGAGCCTTGGGGTACTCCGCTGCATACTTCCCTCCATGTAGATGCAGTTCCATTGAGGACTACACGTTGAGTGAGGTTGGTCAGCCAGTTACGAATCCATCTGGTGGTGATGCTGTCTAACCCACATTCTTCTACTTATGATACAGTTGCTTCTTGCCAGTGAGTTTAGATGTCTGCAGGTCAGGGAAAAAGCCATTTTATTGCTCACACCAAGATCAGTAACTTTTAAAAGGACATTGGGTTTGCATATTTGATTTTCTAATCATTTTTGGAAATTACTTATTAATTGCTTTTCGGCTAGTAGAAACCTTTGGATCAACAGGTTTTATAGCAGTGGGTAAGTTTCCTTTAACTCTTAGCAAAAGCTGTTTTAAATACAAGTTTAAGGACAAGAATTATTTTGGAATAAACAGCAAAAGTGATTAAGCATTGATTCTAGAAAATTACAAATGGACTAAAAATCTCAATAGATTTGAAATATTTTGGAATTGATTATAAGAATCTTTTTAATGGGAAAATTCTTTTGTTTTGAATTATCTTAAAAATCATAATAGACTTTGAAGGTTGGACATTAGGGAATTCAGAAGCCACTAAAGATTACAATTAAAGGAGAGAACATTTGCATTTTGTTTACTAATACAGAATGGAGCAGACTATTTTAATATTGGATAATGGATGGTTGGGTGCTTTTTATTGGTTTATTTAACACGATTTCCAATTCCCAAGATTCTAAATATTTCAGAATTAAAAATCAAATCCCTATTACACAACATCAACGAGAAAGTAATAAAAATATTACCCAAAACTAAACAGACAACAATATCAGTTATGAGTCACTGAATACTGCTAGAATGTAGCTAATTTTGATGCTTTGCACAAGGCCAATTAGGTGCTTGGCATATCTCCTAGGATAGGGTGTTTCAAAGTGGGGGGAGGGGCTGATACAGAGAAGAATTATATTTGAGTAACTAATGCAAGTACCTTCCAATATAGCATTGGACAGATTCTACCTTGAGGACTTAGTCTCTTTAGACTAGGAATGAGAAAAATGCATTAAAAAAGAATGGCCGTTGCAAAATGTTTGGATGAAGGAATGGCTATTGTTAAGACATAAGAAATGGTTATGATTAGAGGTAGATAGTGTGAGATTTGGGTGGCATGGTTTTTTTGGTATGATAAAGTAAATATTGGCTTTAAAGATCATTATATTAGGAATCCCATATTATGAATATGGAATACATACTCACTCAGACCATGGCTGAAAATACTTATATTTGCCTCATGTATTTTACAGAAAATTAATTGATTAACATATGAAGATTTGTTAATATGGGAAAATAGGTAATTTAAGATGAAAACCAAGAAAATAATTAATTGAAGAAGAATGTACTAGTCAGTGGTTTTCATAAGTGCATTTAAGGGGGAGATTTTACATAGATAGAAAGTTAAAAAGTATAGAACAGTTGCACTTGATTTGAAATGGAAGAACAAGTTAAAAGAGGGTATGATAAAATGGACTAAGAATCTTGGTTATAATACACAGCTGAATCAATGGAAACAATGTGCTTAAAATGACTAAAATTCATATTGTCTTATGATTTCAGAGAAAATCTCTATAAAAGGATGTAACATTAGTATAAGGAACCAGAGAGATTCTGAAAAATGCATAAAGGTACTTCTAGCTGCTACTGGAAATATGAAAAGCACAAAAGGACATTTCACCATGAATGGTAGACTTATGGAAAATTGTTGAATACAAATATATATGATGATGCATAGAATTTTAAAACTTAATTTTCAGGTTAAACCACAGCTTTTTATTAGGACTTATGGATAATTGACTAGATAAGACTCATGGACAATTAGTTTTACATATGGTAACTGTGGTGAGATAACTATAAAATGCACAAAACTGAAATAATAGTGAAATACCCACAATGGAAGAATATACAGTGAAGGAATCCTGATATGGATTAATTTACTTGCATAATTAGATAGAAATAATAACTAATTTTTTTAAAAAGACTGGAAACCATTTATAGGTGTTTTTTCTAAAAAGGAGCAAAAATAAATTGATGATTTCAGATTTATTTATCAAAAATGACCGTTCATAAGAAGAAGGCATCATATAGTTAGGAGGGCGGAAATGGTCATGAACATGTTTGTTTTGGCTACAAAGAAGATCAGAAGTAATTTCTTCAGATAATTTTCTTTTTCTTTCCAGCCAATGTGACTGGAGGTCCCAAAACTCCACAATCAAATGGAGCCCCCTACAGGTTCATGAAAATAGTACCTGCTTGCATAATAGCATGAAGTTGCCATGAGGCAGGCAGCCTCTCTAAGAAAGCTGAGCCTCATGTTGATTTGGCTGGGCATCACTGCAAAAAAACGGAAAAGCAAGATGGATGCTGCCGGACCCTGAAACTGGGTGAGGAGCAGTCCTGTAGGTCCCTTGGATGGCTGGATGGGAAGGCCTATGCGGAGGCCTACAAGCTGTAACTGCCATCCTTGTGCCTGTAGTTGTGCTGTCTGGCATTAGGCTCCCTTGGGTGTGACTGAAGGGCCAGGTTGGGAGCAAGCTAAGGCCTGCAGGAATCCTGGGGGCAGGGAGTGGAGCATGGAGCCTCAGAGGAGTCTATGACAATTTGCCACGGCCAGCTCACCAGGGCCAAGTAGCCACATCCAACTTGCCATGGCCAACCTGCGATAGCCAAGTCACTGCAACTCACAACTCACTCTGGCCAACTCTCCACAGGACAACTCACCGCGGGATAAGAGTTACACTAATATCAAAGAAATGGTGGAACAGAATAGAATAGAATCCTTAAAGAAGGGATTCCAAATGTAATGTGAATGACAAAATTTAAAATATTTTTAAAATTTATTTTAAATGAATAATTAAATTGAATTGTTAAATTGCCCCATGGCAAATTGTCCCACAGCGAGTTGGTCATGGCGGGTTGACCTGTGACGAGTTGGCTGCGGTGAGTTTTCCCATTCCAGCCTCAGAGTTAGAGAAGGCCTTGGGATGCCAGGGCTGTAGGCACTAGGCTTCCCAGGGCATCCCCACCCCAAGGCACCCTGTGTTCCACTTAACAACCCCCACATTTGTTTAACAACTGTATCAGGGATACAAGGGGCTGGGGGATGACATTAAATGTGACTGTCTTGCTGTCTACTGGTGACCATCACCACTTGTGTCCTTAATGGGCAGGCTCCATTACGGTTGTAATGTACTATCTGTAATAAAATAATATCCTGAACTTCAGGAAACAATGTATTAGAATGCTGATTATATTATTTTGCTTCACATTTATATATGAGATAAAGGCTCCTCCAAAGGAATGCAGGTATTAAATCCCTTGGAGTTGTACCCTGGGAAGCAGCCATGTGGCTGATGTGGCATTTCTCTTATCCAAAAGTTGAGATCAGAAGGTTAATAGTGGGAAGTTTCTGGACTTCCTTTTAAAGACTTCATAAATTATTTCATTCACACTTGGTTGATTGGTAAAATGAAAAGATTTGGGCAGCAGTATATTGAACAGTTGGGCTAGAAATGCTGAATATTATTCTTCCTGCTCTTTTCACAAATGGAGGCTCTGTAGGGAGAAAGAAAGTTATTCCTCCAAAATCTATGGTAAATTCAAATCTTGTATGCCATCTCTCTTCAATTACCAGTGCCAAGAAAAGAATGAGCTATCTATAGTATTTTTTATATTTTTTCTGCTCTCTATATCAGTGTATGTGCAGATTAACAAATGTATCTAAGATTTTAAAAGTGAGTTCAAACTTTTGTAGCCTATTGGGAGTGGGGGGGGGGGGTGGCACCATCCTTCAGAATTACTTTTTGTAGAAATCTCAAAACTATGTAATAAAATTAACAGCATAATTTAAATAGATGAATGCATTTTTAAAAACAAGCGCAATATTGTTTTCTTGGTGCTGCTTTTAAGTTGGACATAACGTACTTTGGAAATACAATATCCCAATCTACATATTCAGAGAGATATTTAGTGGGAAGAGGAGTAACAATTTTTTTCCCAATGAAGCACTGATGTTCCACTTTAAGAGAATAATCATTAGAAATCAGCAAATATGCTGAATTCTTCAAAATATCTGATCTGGAGAACTTCAAGATAGATAGGACTGCTGCTTTGCTTCCTTGTCGATATCCACACTCTATACTTTAAGAGAAAGCAAGATATATTATTTTGCATTGAAGATGTGAAGAATAACTTTTAATTGGAAGATGTGATTTTCAGTTCTCTTTAATAATTAATAGTGTGGGTTTGGGCACACACTTTCAAGTCAGTGTTTACTCCTGGTGATTACCTGAATAAGTCCCTGCAGTTTTCTTGGCATTCTCAGAGGCGAGACATCAAACAGTTTCTATTTTAAAAAGTATTAGAAGTATTATTTTTAAAGGTAACACTGCATAGGGAGGAGAGTAAGTTTGGTGCAATGGTTAAGGCATCCGAATAGAAGTCAGGAGACTGTGAAATTTAGTCCTGCCTTTGGCAAGAAGCAGACTGGGTGATTTGAAGCCAGTCATTCTTTCTTAGCCCCTAGGAAGAAGACAATGGCAAACCACTTCTGTAAAACCTTGCTAAGCTAATAGCAAGGACTTGACCTGGCAGTTGCCAGGAGTGCAAATGGACTCGAAGGCACCAAAACAAAAACATTTGCCTAGGGAGAGATTATAATTCAAACATAAAATTTAGAGAAAGAATTAGGGAATAAAGAAGAGTTTCTGTTCTCTTTCTTAGCAGAGGTAGAAGACATGAGGATATAGAGTTTTGAGCACATAAATTGAACAATAGGAATTTGGAATGGAAAGATAGACAAGATTACTGCCAAGAAGAGCATGGGAGAAAGCTGATGACTGCTTGGTTGGTTTTGGATCCAACATGGATAGGGCTAGTGTTGTTTTTTGCAGAGAAGGCATGAGAAAGTGGAGTCTGTGTCCAAGAGAGCCTTTGCAACAGCCTTTGCACCATTGCTTATTAAAGAAATTATTAAGGAACATTTCTGGATTGGGAATATTTGTGCATGGGGTTACTCATGCCTGAACTACTGAAATGCTCTCATTTGGATTCTTCTACTTGTTGTTTATATATGCTTCTGTTCCAATTCGGTAGGACTGATGAATCAATTCAGGAGAACAGCTAAGAGAGAAGAATAAAAGTAGAGAATGCTACTTCTGGTCATTCTGATGATATTTAGCTTAGCTCACTAATAAGAAATAATTACCAGAATTTGTATTCAACACATTGCTTCCAGATTTTCAGAACCAAACCTGGGGAAGTAGAAATAGTCCAATCAGATCTCAATCACTCTAAAGATGGTTAGTTGGGTGCAATCAAGGTCAAGCTTCACTTCTGGCTAAATGGACAAATGTATGCCATCCTAACTTATTTCAGATGCATTAAAGATGTTACCTTGCCGTTCTAACTGCTTTCTTCAGTTAAATTAACACCTATGGTTGTCTTCCAGAAGGCTGGAATATTAGAGTTATTATTTTTATAAAAGGGGTCTAAACTATCCTCCCTTTATAGAACTATTCATCTTTTAATTTGAACAAAGTATTTTCATATAGTTTTACCATCACAGGTATCAAATATTTTTTGTCCATATTAGGGCAGAGGTGTCAAACTTGATTTCATTGAGGGACACATCAGGGTTGTGTTTGACCTTGGTAGGGCAAGGGTTTGTGGCCAGGGGGCATGGCCAGCATGACATCACTTCTGTCAGAGACGGCGCCAATGGAGTCTCGAGCACTCTGCCAGCAAAAATGGGCTCCTGAGCTCCATTTTCAGCTGGGACAGCCTCCTGCAACCCCTCTGCCAGCAAAAATGGAACTCGGGAGGGCTCTTATGAGCTCCATTTTCACTGGTAGAGGCACTGCAGGCTGGTCCTTCGTTATTTCCAGGGTGGTCCCCTGGGCCAGATCTAAGTACCCCGTGGGCCAGATCTGGCCCCTGGGCCTTGAATTTCACACCCCTGTAGTAGAGGATTTGGCTATGGAAATAACACCATAGCAGAGGAATGAGCAGATTTGTAAGTTTGGTTTTTCCACAATACACCTAATAGAAACAGAATAAATGCAAACTTTATGCTACTTTTATTTTCCTATAATGGAGCTTGCCTCACAGTAAATCCTTGAGATTTAAGAACAGAATAACATAAGCAAAGGTTTTGAAAATTTGGGGGTCAAAGGGTTGGCTTTCAGGTACAGCATGTATTTAGTTTATTCAAACCAAAGTTTATTTCCCTTTATATGGTATTAAGCCAAAATTGTGAAAGATCTTTGTTTCTTAGGATGGAAACTGGAATTTTTCCTGTACACCGCTTGGAGAGTCCAAGCAATGGGTTAATTCAGTCTGCTTGCCCTTAGGACTGAGGAACTATTTTTCCTTTAGCCACACCTCCTCCTGGTGTGATCAATCCCCCAGAATTCTTCCTCAGTCAGCCTGTTTGGACATAATTAGCTAGAGCTCTGAGCTGAATTAATCCTTTTTTGGCTTGGACTCTCTATTTGCGTTTTATTTCTATTTCCTAACATTTCCCCAACTTTGTGAGACGTTTTTCTTCTCATCGCTGCGTTTTTCTCCAGCAGAATCTACATTTGAAGGCCAGGAGGTAAGCTGGAAGGTGGTGGGGGGTGCCCCTCAGCCGATCCTTATGGGACGGCTTCGGAGGCCTGCCGCTTGTCGTTTAAAACGGCGTGGCTGCAGCGGCGAGGTTCCTACGTCCCCAGGCCCCTCGTTTGTTATTTTAGACGTAGTATTTTTCGTTCCCCGGCCTGCTAGAGGACCTCTGCCGCAGGGAGGAGTGGGCGATCGTCGCCATTCGAGGCGCGTTCGCTCCTCGCTCTCCCTTAGCCCCACGCTGTTGCGGCGGCCATTTTAGGCGCAAAAAAAAAAAAAGCGCGCCCAGCCATGGCCGCCATTTTGCATCAGCCTCGATTATCAGGAGACCGCTGGAGGTGGCAGGGCCTAGCAAGGGTTTCTCAGGCTGGGATCGCCACCTTCGTCTTTTGCCTATTTTTGCGAGCGGTGCTGGTTCCTGGGCCATTCCAACGGTCATTATACCGGCTCAGGGAGGAGGCCTAAGTAAGCGCAGGCCAAAGCCTTTTTTCTAGTCATTCTCCTCCCTGCTTCTCCTGCGGAGCCTTGCGCCTCGGTGCAGGCCCCAATCCTACCCCTGGGCCTCTGACTGGTATTAAGCATGGGATGTTTTTTCATACGTATTGACTCAATTACTGTGCATATGGCAATTTTAACGAATCTTTTCGTTTTCGTTCCCCTTGCAGCAACCAGTCTCTCTCTCTAACTTCTGCCTTGTCATAGCCTTGCTCCATCTTGTGTGGTCATTGACTATGGACCTGCCCAGTCCCCCCGATTCCCAAGATACTAGGCCGAGCCTCTCTCAGGCCCCTAGCAAGGGTTCCTCCTCATCGGGGAGTGGGGGTGCGGGCAAGAGTGGTGGGGGTAGCTCTGGGAAACAGCGTTCCAGAACCCCTTCTGTGGCTGAGGCCAAGGATGCTGAAAGGCGCCAGCGGGCCCTTGACAAGCAGTTTGAGAAGGCCAGACGCCAGGCAGACAGGGAGCAGTCCCTTTCAGGAATCCCTCCCTCCCGGGAAGATCTCCAGATGGTCCTCGCCGAGGAGGTGGAGTCCTAGGACCTATCCCCAAATAGGTCATTTGCAGAGCCGGCTTCCCCGGCACCCTCTTGGGCCTGTGAGCAGGCCCCTCCCCCTGGGGATGGTAGTATAGATGATATGCAGAGTGAGGCTTCACCCCCCCTAGAGGAGGGCTTGGATCCTGATTCTGACTCTGAGGAGTTATCTCCCCGCATGCAGGAACTAATGGCCCGTGCCATTGCCAAGGGCATCACGGAGGCCATGAAATTTAAGAGTCCCACTGCAGTGGCCCCTAGGGGTCCCAAACCCGATCAGGCAGCTCCCCCTCCAAACAAGCGTGCTCGCCATCCTTCCCTGGAATCCTCGGTGGTCAGCGAGGCCTCTGCCATTGAGGACCCTGACCCGGAGGTGCTAGGTCTCTCGGACGACGAGGACCTTCCCCCTGAGGCGCCCGCCTTTGTGGGTCTGTTCAAGCCCAGCCTTTTCAAATCTGTCCTTCACAAGGTCAAGGCTGCCACCAGGGTGGGGATCAAGCCCAAACCGGCCGCGCCGGCGGCGGATGCCACTCCGGCTAATCCCAATGCGGTCATGTTTGATGTCCCAGCACCCCAACAAGAGCTGGTTCCGGTCCCGGGGCTGTTTCTCGACCTAATCCAGCGCCAGTGGGCTCAACCAGCCACGCAGTCCTCTCCCAGTGGGGTAGATAGGAAGCTTTATACTATGGAGCCAGTGCTGGAGGACCTTCTGGCCCTTCCCACTGTCGACCCGCCCATCGCTGCACTCACCTCCAACTCCTCCCTACCAGCCGAACTTCTGGAAGGCCTTAAGGTGGAGGACAAGAAGGCGGAAAAGGCGTGCCACAAGACCCACCTGGCGGCTACCTGGGCCATCAGGGCCCCTTCATCCGCCTCCTTTTTTAATAGGGCCTCTCTGATCTGGCTGCGCGAGCTTCTAACCAAGCTCCCGGCGGGAGACGTCCGCCTCCACCAGGACGTGTCTAAAATAATCGCGGCCTCCCAATATGCCGCTGATGCATCCCTTAATGCCACTAAATTCGCCTCCAGGGCACTTGGCTCTAATATCACTTCTCGCCGGCTGATCTGGCTCCGACATTGGCAAGCGGACCAGAAAAACAAGTGGAAACTGGCTTCCGCCCCCCTTAAGGGGTCCAAATTGTTTGGCGAGTCCCTGGATCCTCTCCTCATCGAGTCCAAGGACAAGAGGAAGATCTTTCCTTCTCTAAACAAGAAGCAGGAACGTAAGACCGCTCCCTATTCTAGGAGGCAGTCCTTTCGTGCCTCCGAACCTTCCACCTCTGCCTCTTCCTTCTCTCCCTCCAATAGGTCCTTCGGTCAGCAGGGCGACAGGTCCCAGGACAGGGCGCCCTTTCGGGACAGAGGCAGGCAGCAGTTCGGCTTCCGCAAGTATAACCGCGGTGGGGCCTCCAACAGGCCGTTCCGTAAGTCAAAGTGACTGCCCGGGCTCGGCGCCCATCAGGGGTCGCCTCCAGCTGTTTACCCCCCATTGGGCCCAGACAACCGAGGACGCTTGGGTCCTGCAGATAGTCAGGGAAGGCCTCTCCCTGGAGTTCCTGTCCCTCCCCCCCCGGACCTTCATCCGGTGCCCAGTCCCGTCCTGCCCCCAAAAGAGGGAGCGTATGGACCAGGAAGTCAGACATCTCCTAGACATCAGGGCCGTGGAACCAGTTCCCCAGGGCGAAGAGGGGAGGGGGTTTTACTCCATCCTCTTCCTGGTGCCAAAGAACTCGGGGGGCTGGAGAGCCATCTTGGACCTCAAAAACCTCAACAGGCACATCGCCTACCGGAGGTTCAAGATGCAGTCACTGCAAACCATTCTTGCGGGGATTCGACAGGGAGATCTACTCACAGCTATAGATCTCAAAGAGGCATACCTCCACATCCCCATCCGTCCTCAGCACAGGAAGTTCCTGCGCTTCTATTATGCGGGTCGCCACTTCCAGTACAAAGCTCTCCCATTCGGCCTCTCGTCCGCTCCTCGGACGTTTACCAAAGTGCTGGCGGTAGTGGCGGCCCAGCTAAGACGCAGGCCCATAAGGCTCCAGTGCTACCTGGACGACATCCTTATCCAGTCGTCGTCCAGGCAGCAGGCATTGCGGGATCTCCAAATCACTATGAGATCCCTCAAAAATCACGGCTTCACTCTAAACCTAGAGAAGAGCCATCTCACTCCAACAAACAGACTTGTACACCTGGGGGCGGTGATAGATACCAACTTGTGCAGGGTTTTCCTTTCCCAAGACAGGTTGGCCGGTCTAAGGTCCATGACCCACAAGGTGATGAGCTTGAGGCAGGCTCCAGTGGTCCTTCTGTCGCAGCTGCTGGGAAAAATGATCTCCTGCATTTCCATCGTGCCGTGGGCCCGCCTGCATTCCAGGGCGCTTCAGTGGCTGCTGCTGCCGCACCAGAGGGCATCCAGGAGCAACTCTCCCAGGCCGATTCGAGTTACGCCGGAAGTGAGGAGGTCTCTCCGCTGGTGGGTGTCTCCGGCCATCCTCAAGGGCCACCTATTCAAGGAGCCCAAGAGGTTAATCATCACCACAGACGCCAGCCTCTCCGGCTGGGGAGCCCACATGGGTTCCCTGGTCGTCCAGGGCAAGTGGTCCCAAGTGGAAACCAGCTACAGCATCAACCTGCTGGAACTGAGAGCTGCTCGCCTGGCCCTGCGCCATTTCAGCCGGTCCATTCATCGTCAACATGTACTTCTGATGACGGACAATGTGGCCACCAAGGCCCACATCAACCGCCAGGGCGGCACCAGATCCAGAGCACTGATGAGAGAGGCGCAGTCCCTGGGCCGCTGGGCGGAGCGCCATCTGGAATCTCTCCGCTCCGACCACATCTCCGGAGTGGACAACACACAGGCAGACTGGTTGAGCAGGACAACCATAGATCCTGCGGAGTGGAAACTGGACCCTCGCCTGTTCCACCAGATGTCCGACAGATTCGGAAATCCGACCGTAGACCTGTTTGCGTCCAGGGACAACAAGCAGCTCGACTGCTTCTACTCCCGGTTCTTCACCCCGGGGGCGGAGGGGACAGATGCATTGCGTTGCAAGTGGCCCCGCGAGCTACTGTATGCCTTCCCTCCCCTGCCTCTCCTTCCTCAATTCATCTCCAAAGTCATCGCAGAGGGAGCGGAAGTCCTCCTCGTGGCCCCGCACTGGCCCCGCAGGTCGTGGTTCGCCGACCTTGTCCACCTGTCGGTGTCTCCTCCGTGGCGCATCCCTCCGGACCAGATCTCCCTCAGCCAGGGGGCCTTGGTTCATCCAGAGCCCCAGTGGCTCCAGTTGGCCATCTGGCACTTGAGGGGGACCAACTGAAAGGCCAAGGCCTGTCAGAGGAGGTAGTGAACACCATTCAGGCGGCGAGGCGCCCTTCAACCACCAGGATTTATGATGCGTCCTGGGCCGTCTTCGCAAAGTGGTGTGAGGAGCTGCTCATCGAGCCGACGACCGCGCCTGTTTCCAGAGTCCTTGACTTTCTTCAAGCGGGACTCAACAAGGGCCTGGCCCCGAACACCCTTCGACGCCAAGTGGCGGCCTTGTCCACCGTCTGGTCGGGCGACCATCTTTTGCCTCTCAGCAAAATCCCGAAGGTGCGCCTCTTCCTCAAGGGCGCCTCTAACCTTCGCCCTCCCACCGTTCATCGCTACCCCACTTGGCAGCTGTCCGTGGTCCTGCGGGCCCTCTCCGGCCCTCCATTCGAACCTCTACGCACTACTTCTCTTCGATTCCTGACGCTGAAGACGGCCTTCTTGATTGCCATCACGTCAGCTCGCCGGATTTCGGAGCTGGCGGCTCTTTCTGTTCGCCAGGACCTGTGCGTTATCCACCCTGACAGGGTCATTTTGAGGCTGGACCCGACCTTTACCCCCAAAGTAAACTCATGGTTCCATAGAGCGCAAGACATTGTGTTGCCTAATTTTTGTCCTCATCCGTCGCATCCCAGAGAGCGCTCCTGGCACAATCTTGATGTCAGGAGGGGCCTGAAGGTTTACATTGCTCGTACTGCGGAGTTCAGGAAGTCAGAGGCTCTCTTCCTCTCCTTCCAGCCTGGTTCCCTAGGGAAGAAGGTCTCTTCCTCCACGATTGGCAGGTGGCTTCGTGCCTGCATTGCGACAGCCTATGAAAGTCAATCCAAAGCCGTTCCGCGCGGCATCACCGCACACTCCACACGAAGTGCTGCTACCTCCGCGGCCTGGGCCACCCAGGCCTCGATCCTGGACATCTGCAGGGCTGCTACGTGGTCCTCTCCTTCTCCTTTTGTGCGACACTATAAATTGGACATGTTCGCCTCAGCTGAGGCGTCCTTCGGCAGACGTGTGCTCCAGGCGGTTGTGTCAGAGACCGAATCCCGGGAGCCTTCTTCTGCCCACCCAGATGGACAATAACTTGGGTATGTCCCATTGCTTGGACTCTCCAAGCGGTGTACAGGAAAATGACCATTGGCTTACCTGAAGGGTCCTTTTTTGTACACCGCGGGAGAGTCCAACCCACCCTGGCTCTTAAGGCCAGGATTCGGGTTCTTCGTGTCAACAGTACATCATCTTGGATGCTTCGCTCCGTCCGCACGAACTGACTCCTTCTAAGAATTCTGGGGGATTGATCACACCAGGAGGAGGTGTGGCTAAAGGAAAAATAGTTCCTCAGTCCTAAGGGCAAGCAGACTGAATTAACCCATTGCTTGGACTCTCCCGCGGTGTACAGAAAAGGACCCTTCAGGTAAGCCAATGGTCAATCTTTTGTAAAAGCAGTAATTCGTTTGCAATATTAAATTACTGATTTCTGTTATAAGGTATGCCCTCTTCTAGGATAACTAAAAATATTTCTGGAACAAATCCAGTTTGGTTTTTCATTTAGTACATTGTCTAGTGCTGCCTATCAGCACGTATAAAACTTACGGGCTCTCTGTTGAGGCACTTACCCATCTTCTTCCTATAGCTACAAAGTAAATAATAAAGATTTCATTGATTGCACAATTCAAGCTGCTAACTGCCTTGGTAGACAACAAAGTGTCACCATATTTTTCCTGCCATCAAGAATTTCTATTGCACTGAAAACCGATCTGACAGTGTTAAATTTACCTTTGAGAAGTGCTTTTAACTCGGTTATGAATGCTGCTGATGTCATCAGCAATAGTTGATTAGAGATTTCAAAAGATCTCCACTACATTCCTTTTGCCTTTGTGTGGAACCAATGTGATTTAGGATGTCGTTTGCTATTTTGGCCCATTGTTTTATTTCCACAGGACCCCAGAAAAAGAAATCCATTTGCCTGATCATTACAAAATCTTAGCTAGTTTTATTAGATCTGTAGTGAAATGCTGAGAGAAGTTTGTCCATCGTGGGTACTTCTAACTAGGGTAGGGTCATATGAAAGTACATCTTTCTTTTTTTTCCCACTATAATAATTTTGAAACTTTGTATACTTGCCATTACTTTATTTTTTTATCTTATAGCTATTATTTTTAATTTTGCTAATCTGTAATTTTAATTTGTTACAGTATAAATAATTATATGACAAAAAATGCTTTCCCTTTTGTTTCCCACAAATTTATCAAACCTAATCCATTTTCTAATATGCTGTCCATTAACAAACTTTGTTTAAAGTATGTGCTTTTCTGCAAGCTGATAGTTGTGTTAACAAAGAAACAGACCACTTTTTAATCTAGACGGTTGATAGGTTCTTCTCTCAATCCATGATACTCTGATTTCAATTCTCTAGTTTTTTTTCTTTTGTTTTCCTCAGTCTTTTATACTGCCTGGTTTTCATAGCCATTCAGTACTGCAGAAAATATAACTTTATTTTTCAACCCAAGAAAAAAAGGCCCTGTCCACTTCTGAACTGTAAATTCACTAACTTTATAGGTTGCATATTTTTGTCTTGTTCATATTTAATTTTAAACTGTATTTTTCACATTCCATTTTTACTTTCATAATGAGCTCTAAATCTTTACTTTGAGCTAATGCAAGTACCATAATCTTCCTCAATATTGCAAATTGTAACTGTTTTAATCTACAGGTTTGATTCTAGTTCTTATCTGTTTGAATCCTGCCATTCTTACATTTGTTCTGTAAGATAAATAAAGATGGGGACAATATGCACCCTCATCTTATTCTCTTATTCTGGACATTCTGCTTCTTCATTTATTTTAATAGACTTTTGTTCATTGTAAGGTTTCCTCAGAAGGATAATCAAGCATTCTGGCATGCCCATTAGTCTTGATATGTTCCACATCTGGCCTTGTAGTAGTTAGGAAAGTGAAGGTAAACTTCTATCTTCTGTTCTCTTTCCATTATCCATCTTGTGTTAGTTATCTGATTTTATGTCATTCTGCTTTTTCTGAAACCTGGCTGTTCATTTGTCATTTTTCTCCCCATGCATTGCTGTATTGTTCTTTGTAAGAATAGAAGCAAAAGTTTGCAAGCATAGTACAGAGGTTTGCTAATTGGCACATTCCATTCTCTTGATCCATATTGACTGACATAGAGCTGTTAGTACTTTAACTTTCTCTTCTCTTGCAGCTTTAAATAGTAAAGTGAATATTTCATCTGTACCTGCTGTTTTCCTATTTGACAGTTGGTCTGCTTCTTCACTTTTTAATGAAGTTGGTTCTTATATATATTCTGTTTTTACAAATAACTTAGTTATTCTATAATCCCATATTATGGCAGACTTCCATATTTTAACTTCATGTGCCTCTGATTACCGCTAAGATTATTCTTGAATTTTCCGGACTTAGCGATACATTATCTTAGATTCTAGTGATCTTCTTTAAAAGATCTTTTATTTTTCTACATTTATGAACATTCTTGATTGAGACTTCTTTTCTTATCCTTTCCTTTTGATATTTGAAGTCTACATTCAGTTATCATATGTCCTTTTCGTTGCCCAAGACTTTCATCCTTTATCTTTCCTATCATGATAGCTTTTTGTGAAAGGCACTTTGATTTTTACCTCTTTGAAATTTAGTGATTTTTTGTTCTGTTTTAGTTTCATAATGCCGCTTTTCTCTTTCTGTAGCTTCTCAAGCTCCATTTTGCATAAATGAAATGTACTGAATCTGTTCTTTCAATTGATCTTATATTCTGACTGTATCTCTTTCAGGTCAAGTTTTGCTGACACATTTACTCTGCTTAATTTTCTAATTTTAACCTATGCTTGACACCAGTATTTCATGGTCTTTTTCATAATCTGCACCTGAAAGTATCCTGGCTGACTGGATTGCACTAGTCTATTCCCTCTGAGGACGTTTATTTGGTTCTAATTCTGTCACAGTCTCTGATGCTATACAAATGTAGAGACTCTTTTTTTATGTTGCTGGAAGCAGGTATTGGCAATGAAGAAAGTACACTTTTCCCATTTTTAATTAAAATTTTATATTCTGCATTATTGTGTTTACTCGGTCCAAATTTTCCTGTAATTTCAGATTCTCAAGTTTACATTCAAATCACACATTAAAAGTATTAAGTTCTTTCTTAATGTGCATTTAGTGCCTCTTACAATTTCTGGCAGAAGTTTTCAGTGTCTTCCTCCAAGTTTATTTATTTGAATTTATTAGCCACCCAACTCCAGTGAACTCTGGGTTGCATCCAAAATCCATTGGTAGTAGGTGTACCCTGATTTTTTGCTGTATACCTGTTTATTCTAATAGCTGTGGTCCTGTCCTGTAGTCTTAGTACTCTTTTTAAGAATAATTATCACTCTTTTCTTTTCAATGAATGACTGCCAGGAATAATTTATCATGTAAATAACACAGTGGAGGCAGGGCATTTACACACTAGTCCACAACAATCAATGGGTTAATATAGGAACGGTAATTTTGCCTGCAAACCACCAGATTGTCCACCTACTGATACCGATTGTCTTCACATTTAAACTGCTATTGCCTTAATAGGGGGAAAAACTCACTACTTTAAATTGCAACTGGGTTACTTAAGCCTGTCTGAGCTATCTCAGCTGAGGACAAGATGAAGCCAGCATTATGAAGCACTGGAAGCACAGCAAAAATGGTTGCCAGACATGTTCACACAATGCTTAGATGCAAGTGTGGAAAGGCCATCTTTTTCTTCACAGGTTGCATTTTTGTCTTGCTATTTGTTTTTTAAATGAATGTAATTGAACGCCAGCCATGTCCATTTGCCATGTTTTAACCTGTATTCCCCTTAGGTCCCCCAAATATAACATATCTGAAAGGACTACAGATTTGTATTAAGTCCTATTTCCCCAACTTACCTAAGAATGGGAAGAGATTATTTCTCGATGTAGAAAAACTGGAGGTGGTTGTTATTTTTTCCCCTAAATGCCATCTTTGGCCATACTTTCTGGAGACAATGATCATGACCAAGTAAGGCTGATACAACTCATTATAAATACCTGTTATTAACTATGTCTGTCGTTTATATTCCCAGATGCTAGCTGTTCATATTGTTTCTGTAACATTCTCCATACCCTTTTGAACTCATAGTTGATTTAAAGTTGCCTCTGTCTCCTTCTTGATTTGTCCTTCTGCTACTGTGTTCCCTAGCCAGTAGCCACAAGACCTGTCCCTATGATTTTAGGGCTTAAGTTTGATCTGACTGCAAGGGTAACTTTGAGTTGAGTTGAGAACAGGCCACACTTAGTCAAATCTTACTTATCTTTGCACTATATGCTGTGGGCTTTTTCACAACTACCGTACTGTACTTAGTGCCAGCATTTGCATCATATTGAAACTCCAGGGCAGGAGTTTGAATCATTAAGAGCTATTTACTTAATCCCAAATAATTGACAAGCTGTCCTGAATTAACTTGATCTGTCTCAGGATTCAGGATTTGTTCTGATGGGGAGCACAGCTCATTCTCACATCAAATATAGATTTAAAATTTAGAACTTTTGTTTTTAATGACTATACCTAAGAGGTGGGGGTGGGAATGGCATATTAATATTTAATGAATTAGCAATTGAGACTTTAAAGCAAACTCCTTACTTAGCTCTGTAAAATAGTTTCTCAATGCAGTTTCTCTCATCTAATTTTACTTGTTCTATATCAGTGATGGTGAACCTATGGCATGTGTGCCACAGGTGGCACGCAGAGCCATTTGTCAGGGTACGGAGGCGCTGCTGTGTTAGCTGGCCAGCCCGCATGCGAGCGCTGGCCAGCTGAGTTCACCCTTTTTTAAAGCCATTTTCACCCTCCCCAGGCTCCAGAGGCTTTATAGGAGCCTGGGGAGGGCGAAAAGAGCCCCCCCCCCTGGAGGCCCTCTGGAGGCTTCATGAGCTTCCCTGAAGCCTCCGGAGCACAAAAAACCAGCCCTATGGGCAAACCGGAACTTCGGGAACAGACTTCCGGTTTGTTCGGAGGTTCGTTTTGACTGCTCCGGAGGCTTCAGGGAAGCGTTCTGAAGGTCTCTGAAGCCTTCGGAGCGCTCAAAACGACCCTCCGAGCAAACCGGAAGTGACTTCCAGTTGCTCGGAGGTTCATTTTGACTGCTCCGGAAGCTTCAGAGAAGCATCCTGAAGGTCCCTGAAGCCTTCGGAGCGCTCAAAATGACCTTCCAAGCAAAACTGAAGTAACTTCCGGTTTGCTCGGAGGGTCGTTTTGACTGCTCCGGAGGCTTCAGGGAAGCCTCCGGAGGGCTTCTGTGGGGGCGGGGGGCTGTTTTCGCCCTCCCCAGGCTTCTATAAAGCCTCTGGAGCCTGGGGAGGGTGAAAAAAGCATGCAAAAAATGGGGGGTCACGCCTGTAGTGTGCGCATGCGCACTGGGGGGATCACACATTGCATTATGGGTGCGGCATGCCCGCACACGACCCTCCTGTGCTTCCCTCACTTATGGCACGCCAGCCAAAAAAGGTTGCCATCGCTGTTCTATACTGTATAGCAGGGGTGTCAAACTCGATTTCATTGAGGGCCACCTCAGGTTGTGTTTGATCTCGGGGGCTGGGTTGGGCGTGGCTAGCTCAATGTTACTCTGTCAGTGAAATCGGGCTCCTGAGTTCCCTTTTCTGTGATGGCCTCCTGCAGCCCTCTGCCAGCAAAAATGGAGCTCGAGAGGACTGTGTAGAGGCATCATGCACTGTTCCTTCGCTGTTTCCAGGGAAGCCCTGCGGGCCAGATCTAAGCACCCCAAGGGCCTTGAGTTTGACACCCCTGCTGTATAGCATAATGGTGAAAAGTAGCAAAAATTGAAATAAAACAATTCAGTTGTATTAGAATATAGTAGAAGTAATGAATGAAAATTAAATTATTTACCTCTACAGAATTACTTTGCAACTAACAAATAAATCCTCATTATAGGATCATTACCAATAACTTTCTTGAGACTAACAATTTAGAACTGCTGGTTAGTGAAAATCCTAGCACACCCTTAGGGTAGTTCTGATGCAAGTATGCCTCTGTTGGGTTATCTGATTTTTCCTGAAACAAGAAAATCATTTTTTCCCCTAAGTCAACATGAGGGGCATAGGAAAAGTATTTCTTTAATCTCAGAAGGAGATTCTGTCAGTCCTGGGAAGTTTACACATTGATCCCATTTTATTTGAAAGGAAACCAAGACAATAAGTGTAACATAATTGTAATAGCAATAGCTATTAGACATATAATGGTTCATGGTGCTTGGTACAGCCCTCTCTAAGTGGTTTACAGACTCAGCATATTATCCCAAAAAATCTGGGTCTCCATTTTACTCACCTCGGAAAGATGGAAGGCTGAAGCAATCTTGAGTCAGTCAGGATCGAACTCCTGGTTGTGATGCAGAGTTAGCCTGCAATACTTCATTCTAACCACTGTGCCACCACGTAATCCTAACACTAAGAGCACTTTCACAGTAGAACCAATTACATGTAGTCCTTGACTTATAACCACAATCCACCCCAAAATTTCCATTGCTAAGCAAGACTGTTGTTAAGTGAAGTACTCCATTTTGTGACCTTTTTTTGCTTCAGTTGTTAAGCAAATCACTGCAGTTGTTAAGTGAATGTGGCTTTCCCCATTGGCTTTGCTTATCGGAAGCTGGCTGGGAAGGTTACATAATGATCACATGACCCCCCCTAGGATAGTGTAACTTTCATAAATACATGCCAGCTGTCAACATGGGATCAGTTTTGACCTCATGACCACAGACATACTGCAATAGTTGTATGTATGAAAACTGGTCAATAGCCACTTTTTTCAGAATTATATCTTTGAACGATCTCTGATTGAATGATGGTAAGTTGAGCGCTACCTGTATATAGAGAACTGCTGGTTTCCCCTTCAATAGCTGAGTTCAGTTGAAATCTGGATGGCCATTTGTTAGATATCCTTGAATTAAGATTTCTGCACTTAATGATGTATCAGTGGCTAAAATAGCCTTTCTAACTGATTCTAATGGAACTTTGGAGATGCAGAAAACACTTTATCTTTGCAGCACGTTCTTGTACCACTTGTATATTAAATCGGAATGAAGACTACTTTAAGAGAACTTTCAAGGGGTATTCCTGATCTGGGGATTAATCTGGAAAGAAATAATATATTCAAATGTAGAAAATGGTTGAGTGATTTAAAAGCTCATCTCCCAAAGTCCCCTCATAGGCATTAGAGATTTCTGTTTAATTACCAAGAGAATAGAAATACACATGTTTTAAAAGTTTGAAATATAATCTAATTGCATTATATAGGTATTATTAAATTGGATCTTGAAGAAACTGACAATTCAGTGAAAAACCGTTAACACCAAATTTGCTATATCATGTTTACTTTCTTAAATGCTACTTATCCCCTGTACTTACTACATCTCACTAATTTATTAGCATTTGTGGAAGAGGTGGGAAGATGTCTCAAAATAGCTTCTAAATTATAGGAAAATGTCTTGCATTGAATCAGACTATTTGCCTTCTTGTGCAGTGTTTATTCTGACTGACTTTACATTTTCTAAAATCATGTTACATCGTATTTTATTTTAAGAGACTAAGGATTTGAGTAACTAAGGAAAGTATGAATAAAATGTAATGTTTTAAAAAGCATTTTTTTTAATAATTGCCAAACTATTATGGGGCAAATGCTTGTTGGAATAGTACCATTTTATAATTGCATTCTGAAAACAAGGAAAGTTGGGGCATCTGTATTTGGGAGATGGGGGTAAGAAACTGGGTAAATTAAGGACCACCACTAAGAAGGTCTGTCACATGTTCTGCCCCATGAATTTCAGCAGAAGGTAGAACAGAACAATACACCTGCTAAGTAATTAAGTTAAAATAGGCAAGACAATGGTAAGTAAGCACCTGTCCACCCTAGATGAGTTCAAATCACCAGGACCAAATGGGTTATACCCCAAGGTTCTGAAGGAACTGACAGACGTGATCTCAGAACCATTGAACTATATCTATATCTTTCGAAGATCCTGGAGTACCAGAGAGCTACCAGAGGACTGGAAAAGAGCGGATGTAGTTCCCATCTTTAAAAGGGGGAGGGGGGAATAGATCTGAAAAACTACAGATCTATCAGCCTGACTTCAATACCTGGGAAGATTCTGGAAAAGATAAGCAATGAATCAATGAACACCTAGAGGCAAAGTCATAACCAAAAGCCACTATGGTTTTGTCAAAAACAGATCATGCCAGACAAATCTTATTGCATTCTTCGAGAAAGTGACAAAATTAGTAAACCATAGGAATGCTGTGGATATAATTTACTTGGACTTCAGTAAGGGATTTGATAAAGTAGACCACAACCCTACTACTTGATAAGATACCTGTAGAAAAATGTGGGTTAGACAGCATCACCATTAGATGGATTCATAAGTGGCTGAATGTGTAGTCCTTAATGGAATTGCATCTAGATGGAGGGAAATATGCAATGAGGTACCCCAAGGCTCTGTTTAGACCCACTACTCATCAACATCTTCCAATGATTTGAATGAGGTGATAGACAGGGAACTTGTCAAATTTGCAGATGACTCCAAGCTGGCAGAAATAGCCAACACTCCAGAAGATAGGCTTAAGATACAGAAGGATCTTAACAGACTTGAACATTGGTAACTATCAAACAAAATGAAATTCAATGTGGAAAAAAGTAAGAACAACCAAATGCATAGGTATAGTATAAGTGATACCTGGCTCAATAGTAGTAACTGTGAGAGGGATCTTGGAGTCCTAGTGGACAACCATTTAAATATGAGCCAGCAGTGTGCTGCAGCTGCCAAAAAAGCCAACACAGTTCTAGGCTGCATTAACAGAGGGATAGAATCAAGATCACGTGAAGTTTTAATTCCAGTTTATAATGCCTTGGTTAAACTACACTTGGGACATTGCATCCAGTTTTGGTCATCACAATGTAAAAAGGATGTTGAGATTCTAGAATACAGAGAAAAGCAACAAAGATGATTAGGGGACTGGGAATTTCTTGACAGTTGGAATAATTAATAAGTGCAACAACTTGCCTTCAGAAGTTTTGAATGCTCCAACACTGAAAGTTTTAAAGAAGAGATTGGACAATCATTTGTCTGAAATTATATAGGGTTTCCTATCTGAACAGGGGGTTAAACTAGAAGACCTCCAAGGTATCTTCCAACTCTGTTATTCTGTTAAAGTAAGATAGCAATATAATTATTCTACCGTCTTGAAACTTTATTGGGGTAGGAACAAAACTCTTCCCATTCCTTTTCTTTGTATATAGGTAGCCCTCAACTTATGACCACAATTGAGCCCAAAATTTTTGTTACTCAGTGAGACAGTTAAGTGAATTTTGCCTCATTTTACGATCTTTCTTGCCACAGTTGTTAAGTGAATCACTGCAGTTGTTAACTTAGCAACATGATTGTTAAGCAAATCTGGCTTCCCCGTTGACTTTGCTTGTCTGAAGGTTGCAAAAGGTTACCACATGACCGTGGGACACTGCAGCCATCATAAATGAAAGTCAGTTGCCAAACATCTAAACTTTGATCACATGACCATGGTGATGCTGAAATGATCATAAATAGGAAAAATAGTTATGTCAGTGCTGTTGTAACTTGGAACAGTCTCTAAATGAATGATTGTAAGTCAAGGACTACCTGTAAATTACCTAGTGCTGTCTATATTGAGACTCTGGTTACAACACTCACAAGGCAATATTGTCCTACTTAATTTTTTGGAATTTATAGACAAATAATTATAAACTGGATTACATCCATGTTATAAAAATAAATTATAGTTAGAGAAGCCAGAAAATTACAGAGGTAGACTACTAGGTGATTATTGATTTAACAGTCTGTTGTGTGTTAAGAATTCCTCCACATAGGCCTGTTGTATTACATTAATAATGAGAATTATGTTTTATGGTTCCCCACTGTTTTAACACAAGGTTGGTGACAGTAGCAAATGATTCAAATGCTGGTATAAGCCCAACTATTAGGAAAAATGTCTTCTGGACCGTATCCAGAACTAACACTAATATTGGTTTAGATTTCAAAAATTAATATAAAATGCTTTAAGATGCTGTTATTTATCTGAGAACAATTTCACTGCGGGAGTTTTTCTAAAGCAAAGAAATGAGAAAGTAGAGTTCTTAAACAGACTATATGTTTTGAAATAGTTTCATTTTTTTTCTTGTATTATCACAACAGGGTCTTTGTATGTAGTTCAAAGTTGAAGCCAAATTGCATCACTTTTTCAGAATTTAGTTTGAATGAATTCAGTTGTGCCTTGGAATGGTAATGAAATAGCAGACTGTGCAATTTCTAGAGATGACTTGAGGCATGGAGGGAGAGTTTTAGCTGTCACTTTGAACTGCTTCACTTTTATGTAACAGCTTTTCTGTAAAGGAGGTAACAAATATAACAATTGGTATATTCATATGGGATTATCTGCTGCATATGCAGTCTTTGTAGGATTCAGAAAACAGCTGTCAGACTAAATTAAAATACATGGAAAAAATGGACTCATCTCTTTAATTGATTTTAATCTATTTGCATGCAGCCATAAAAAGTTTCTTGATGATGATATGGCAAATACTGTGAATGCAATTAGTTAGCAATTCAGTAAACCTTCCAGGAAAAAAAATCTCATCTCTCTAAAAAAAGAGCGATTGTGGATCCGTCCAGAGAAAGCAAATGCTTGTCGGCTTTATAGAAATTATTGATATTGTGTTCAGCATTAAGCCTTTAATCTTTTTTTGTTCCCGTTTCCTCATTTAAATTTGCTGGATTGTTTTTCACTTACTCACATATTTCAATGGCCATAGGAATTATGAAAATGCAAACAAAACATGAAATTTCATTTTCTCTGCCTGTGTTTTACCTAATAGTAATTTTAGTATGCTAGTCAAGAGGAATGCTGTTTATGTAGCAACCCCTAGTGACATCATCAAGGAAGATCAATTGATAATTAGGCTAGAACTAGCATAATTCAGGGAACCATTTTTTTTAAAAAAAATTGAACAGCTGGGGATATCAAGAATAGCAGCAACAACAACAGATTTAATAGTGCCCTGATGTTTTCCTTTCATGTATCGTATTCCTTCATTCCTCTACTGGAGAGATTTAGATCCCTAAAGTGAAAACGTCTATGAATGATAAGATTTAGTGTTTCATATTAGCATATTACAAATTAAATGCTGAGGTTTTGTTTGTTTTTTTAGCTTTCTGCTGATATGAAGCAAGGTGAACCATTTTTTCTTATTGTGGTACTCTGCGACAGATGTAATTTCTCTCTGGATTTTTTTTTCCTGCAATTTTTGTAGTTCCTTAGACTTGAGCCCATTTGTGATGAAAAGAGAAAGGAATTAGTCCAATATTCCTGTATGGAGCCAGTGAGGATTATGAGAATATCACTAATGTCTTTTCTTTGATTCACCCATTTGAATACTTGCAGAAGGAAATCCTGTTTTGCTCCTACTCCAATTAAAATAATGGACCTTTATATAAATTCTACATCTTTTAATTTAAAGGAGCCTATATGAAAGAATCTTGAATACATTTGTGGAGAAACAAAATATTTAAAACATCAAATATCCAAAAGAATTAATAAGCAGGTTGTTAATAATTGTTTTAAACATATGTACATAAATGTGTTGGGGATGGGTGAAGTCACTGGAGATAATAAAGTTGCAGGGTCTTATATCTTTTTGCGACATTAGTGTTTAGTGGAAGTGATAAACCCTTCCAACTCTTGGTGTATACAAGTTCTATCATATATCTGTACTAACAATAATGAGTTAACAGGATCTGTTTTTCTGGAAGCAGAAGTTGTGTGTATGCATGTGTTCCATGTCTAAAAGGACTTCATACCTAAACAACAAATATGATGTACAGTTCTTTTATTTGGAAAGCATTATTGGAGTACAGTAATATACATCGAATTGTGTTAGTTCCAAAAGTTGAGTTCTAGAGTTCAAATTTTAATCTGACATGTAGTGTACACATCATTTACAATATTTTGGTATTGTTTATTATTTATAGCTTTTCTTTTCCCTCTTATTGATTTTAGTTGTCCTAATCAAGTATTTTATAGCTTAATAGAGGCGTATACATCAAATGTCTGTATATTTAAGGTATTAATGTTGTACTAGAATACATTAACCATATTATATATTCAATGTGCTATTTATTCAAGACATGTTAATTGTCAAATTGTATTTTATTACTTAAATTGCTTCTTCCTCTTTTTCTTTTTTACCACCCAAAATGACTTTTAATTCAGCATTGAGGTTTGAAGTTACTGTGCGTAGTATTAACGTTCAGACCTCGACTAAGATTCTAGACATCATATTTGCATAGAAGGACTTTGTAGTCTTGACTGCTCTCCAGAATATTTAGGCCAAATCAATAGTAAAAAAAGGAATCCGGAACATTGATAGTCAGAACGATATAAACAGTGCCCCTGAATTCTATTGCCAAATGGTAGGCAGGCGTAAGCCCTCTTTGACAGGTTATCTATCAGAGGTGGGTAGCAAATCCCAGCGCTACTGGCGTGCTTGTGTGTGGGCGACGTTTCTGCACATGCACAGAAGCGTCCGGGTGGGTGGGTATTGCCTCCGTTACCACCACTACTGATTCACCCAATCTGGGCTGAACCGGGAGCAACCCACCTCTGGAATCTATAGAATCTAACCCTAGGAAATAGAGATACAGGTCTTTTCTAGACCCTTCTTTGATGCCTTCTCATCAGTTTATCAGGGAGATTTTGTGGGATTCCTTATTTGCAGAGACTTTGCCCTTGTGGATCCGGGAAGGTAGAAACTCTTGTTCCTGTCCTTATGCCTTTTTATGATGTCATCTCAATAATTTCCAAATATGAGGGCAACACTGATAAATTTTATGTTTCACCTCCGATTGTATAAGGACTCCTGCCTTGGGCAGGATTTTGGACTAGAAGACCTCCAAGGTCACCAAATAAAAATCTGCCATGGGTTTCAATAGCAGCATAATGGCATGAATCTGGCAAAATAAATTATGTTGAAGTTTTAATCAGCATTATTAGAGTCTGATAATGCCAGGCATTTCCTTACTAAAAATATTATTCATAGAGTATTTTTATAATATTTTTGTGATTTTAAATATTAGAAGTAGCCTCAGGATTTTTTTCCCTATAAAGCAGCAATTCTTTGCATATTTATTCAGAGGTAAATTCCATTTAATTTATTAATGCACTGAATGTGGCTTAATTATTGTACTTTATTAATCATTCAACTATATAAATATAACATACATTAATTATTCCTGCTATTATTTTAACATAGTAAGTTGCAGATCAAGATGAAATAAGATAGAGGAAAGGAGAGGGTTTTTTTGCTGTTGTGGATACAGTGCATTTGTTCAGTATTGGTGAAAAGATTAGTAAAAAGATCATGAGGAAATCCAAAAATGTTTCATAGGGTTATAATTAGGAACAATTCTAAGTCACTTTAAGAAAAATGGAGAGACTTGGTTAATGAAATGGATATAAACACATAAATATGTATTGCAAAAGAAGCTACTGTTTTGTAACTCAATCTCAGGTACCTAAAACTTTTTTTACGCTTTTTTTGACCAATTATTATGAAATGTAAAAAAAAAAATGTGGGTTTTTACTTTGTTTTTATTGTTACATCTTTTTCTATCAGTCTGTAGTCTTTGCAGCTGTAAAGGTTTTCTGAACTTGAAAAATATGAAAAAATTATCCACCATAGCTTCCTATGATATTTAATTGAAATGTGAGAAGCCAAGAAAACCCCAAATCATTTGAATGATTGCTGTAAAGTGAAAGAGAAGATGTTGTCATAAATTAGTGGCCTATGAATACGTCAAAAATAGTTTCTTTTTCTTGAGAAAAAAAAGTGATTTCCAATCTATCAAATTAAAAGTGCATAGCAAAGTATGGGGTGGGGGGACTGTTAGATTGGGTAAAGGACAGGCACACTCAGGCTAGAGGCAACAACAGCTCTTTATTAAGACAGAACGAACTATGTACAATCCAGCAAAGGTTCAGTCTGACAGCAGCTCTTTTATAGGGAGCTGTCAGACCCTTCGACCAATGAGATTGAATCTCTGTTCCCGCCGGAACAGAGGACCTTGGTGTAAACCATTGTTAAAGTTTCTGGTATCTAACAGGGACCCTAGTTTTCCTTTTGCCTCCAGCTGCTGGAGATGAAAGGGAACTCTGAATGGCGAAAATGAAAACCTGCAATTATACCTCTAAGCAATCTTTGATCATTGGATATGACTCCATTTGAAGGGAATAAAATAGTTGCTCTAATAACATATAAAATGGCCTTCCAAAAGATAGCTTGATATAAAATGTTTCTGTTGCTCAGGAACTAAAAATCCTGAATAAAGAATTGGAAAACTGGTGATGCAAAACATCTAAGAGATACATAAGAAAGGAATTATAACATCAAAGGAAGAGGAGGAGTAGAAGGGGGGAGATGATGAATAAACTGCTGATTGAAGAACACCTAAAGCATTCATAATTGAAATTCAGTAGCATCTTAATTATTAATGGCTTTCTAAAAGACATGAAGGACACTGATTACCAGTAAGGGAAGACTGGATTAATTTTCCAGAAAGTCCTGGTCTATCTTGTTGGTTGCTTAATAACTCTAGGGAACCAGAAATAGATTGCTAGACTCGGATCTGGTTTACTTCAACTGTGAATCAATTAACTCTTTAAATGACAAGCTATGACAATCGTTCAACCAAACCTTATCCACATATGTGTTCATTCCAAAAGCAAAATAAAATAATGTTAAGAATTCCATCATGAGCTTCTTAGACTAGGTGGACTGATACAAATTAAATGAATGCTGTAAACCTAGTTGCTTATCACATTTGCCTACCACTTGACTTCTTTATTGATTGTTTTAAAACTCTGATGTATTGTTATTAATAAAGGTTATATAAACATTCACTGAATTTAAATATTCTTTCATTTTCAGTTACACTGGCTATAAAATTGCCTTCGAGAATCACCTGCCTTAACAAAAAAATCAATCTGACAGTGGCTTCTGTTCTAGCTGAAAATCTCTCCATGTGTGACAGTAAAATTGGACATTTTAAAATATTTTCTGTAATTAAGACAATTATTATGATTAAGAGAGCTGCAGTGTGTGCTTCAAATGAAAACTTTGGGTCATTTTGATTCACAGTTGATAGTGCAGAAAGACAAACTGGGATGAGACTTATAATTAAAAGTAGATGAAAATATACTGTTTCCCTGGGGAACACTGCTCTAGAGAATATTTTGCATCCAAACATCTTTCCTGGAAGTACAAACAATGCTTAAGTAAATACCAAACATCTAGGATCCTAGATGTACGTTATTTTTTTTGCTGTCAAATACTACAACTATAGGAAAACTTCATTGCTATAAATTTGAAATTCATTCATATGTGAAGCAGAAGGATAAAAAATTTAAAGCATGAGCATGTTTCCTTCCATTTTCAAATTTTGTTTTTAACAAGTAGCATATTTTTGAAGCAGAACACAGTTATTCTCCCTAGTAGTGGAGGCAGCATCCAGGCTGGGTTAACCTTCATCCACTCATCTTGAGGACTGAGCCTGGTAAAGTTGTTAAGCCACGCCCCTGTTGCTAGGCAGACCCAGCTTTCGACTCAGTCCCTCGATGAGGAAAGCTGCGTCATCGCTTATCTCCGGTCTAAAAAGGCTCGTGTTTCAGCTTTAAAAAGTTGTGAATTGTGAGTAATTGGAGTTATTACTGGCAAAAACTATAGCGCAGAGACCCAACAGCTCTAAGGTCCTTAGCGGCCAAGCGTTTAGTGGGTCAGAGCCTCTAAGCCCTGTCAGGGTACGAAGGCTAACGTCTGCTGAGGTGGCCATTTCAAGCGTGAATGGCTGTCATCACCTTGCCTGCGCCTTCCCGCTTTACCAGTCCTGCAGGGAATCCATTTTTGTCTATCAACAGTGCGCTTGGGGAGCTATCATTTCTCCCTGTCAGGACTGTAAGATCAACTCTGGGAAACGTTCCACCGCTCCTGGCAAGTAGTTGAGCGGCAAACCGCGGTAGTTCCAAAAAAAGAGAAAAAAACTTTAAAAACAACTCGAACAGCCACGGAGCGACCCAGAAGGGAATGCTGAGTCTTGGGTCCGACTACAGAGCGGGGAATGAGGCAGCATACTGTCCTCCCCTAGCCGATTATTGTAAGAGCGGGCTTCGCGACTGTTTAAAAAGGGCACGAATCGCCATTTTAAACTGCTGTCAAAAGCGCCCAACATGGCGGCCGCCGTTCCAGCAGATGCCTCTGCAGCTTCGGACAGACCTGAGGAGGCACAAGCCACCCGTCCAGGCAAAGTGGGCTTGGTGCCTCAATCCCCCCCTCAGCCTTCCACATCTGAAGGCAGGGGATCAGCCACCATTAAAAAGAAAAAACCTGCAAAGGTTGCAGCAACATCAAAAAAGCCAAAAGAAGCCTCCAGTTCATGATGTGAGCAACAAAAAGAAAAAGCTCTGGAGCGTATTCACAAGAAGGCAGCCAGTAAAAAGGCTCCTTCTCCTCAGACAACTGACAAGTCACACCAAGCCCAAGGGCAGTTGTCATTGTTACTTTCTCCTGGAGACAGGCTGAATAGGGAAGCCCCTCTTAATCCCATTTTCCCAATTGATGTCTCAAATATATGGGGGTCATCTCAGGAGCCTCAGGTCTCCATACTTGACAGTGGTGTTATGCTGCCACCTACTGTCCAGAGATTGGACTCACTTCCTTCTACCTCTGCTGCACCGCACTTGGGCCTGGCACCTTCCATGTTCCTGCCAAATTTTCAGGACATCATTGCCAGTGCCATTTCTCAGGGCATCACAGCTGGCATACAGCAGAGAGAGGCCCTGTCACAGAGACAGGCGACTGCCACAGTCACACCACAGCCAGCCCCAACCCCAGTGGTGCCACTCACACACCCGGTTATGTTGGACCAGGAGGAACATGACCAATCCTCCGAATCAGGGGAAGGAGAGCTCAAAGAGGCTGAAGATGAGGGAAGGGAAACTGAACAAAAAGACTTTTCAGGACTATTCCCTCCGGCTCTCTTTCCCTCTTTGCTGTACAAAGCTAAGGCAGCATC